>NC_134781.1:39091145-39093645 GCF_046742065.1 Oratosquilla oratoria | reverse complement strand
TCTAATCCTAAACGCTCCTCCATTGCGTCCTTTTCCTTCCTCACCGTTCCCCCCCTTCTCCCCCCTCAACCCTACTCGCGCCGCCCCCACTCCCATCCACCCCTTCCCTCCCCATCACCTGAATACACCTTTAATGTCGCCAGTTCATCAAGGCTTTTGTTGCCGGGCCCGTGGAACAGCATGTTGTACTGAGGGCGGTGGTCCCCCGCCACTGTCTCCACAACAATGTCTCGAGTGGGGGGGGGGGGCGCTGTAGGGGGCCCTTTTGTATGTGCTTGTGTGCGTGTATCTATGCTAGTTGTGGTATGTGTCATTGTGTGTGTGTGTGTGTGTGTGTGTGTGTGTGTGTGTGTGTGTATGTGCGTGCTCGTATCCATACTTGCCTGTATACTTGTGGTGTGTTTGTGTGTGTATGTGGAATGTCTGCATGTGCGTTCAATTGCATTTGTATGGTTTAACACATTCCTTTACTTTAAATGTACAAATCCATGTTTGCTAACTCGCATGTTCAAACTGTCACGCTCTACCTCAGAATTTTCTCGCAATGAAATGAAAAAAAAATGGAATCAGGTTAAAAAATAAATATTTAAGGAGCACCACGATTTGGAAAGAATTAATGCGACACTCAGACCCAAGATTCTCAAAACTGAATAAAATCTCCCACCGCTGCGCCCAGAACAAAATGCATCGAGTCTGCTTATAGAAGAACCGAGGCCGCCAGGAATCCGGCAACTATCGGAGAAAATTTTTCGTACATTGATCTTAGAAATATGAGCTTTGTGTAGTGAAAGTTGACGTATTCATTGCCCAGTAGTGTTACTTAGGAGACGAGAGAAAAAAAAAGTACGAGAGAAAGAGAGAGAGAGAGAGAGAGACGCCTGCAAGAGTTGACCGCAGGAAGCCGTTGTTGTGTGACCTTGTCATTTTTTTTTTATAATTTATTTATTTAATTATTTAAGAAATGGTCAGACGAGCGTGACAGCCAGCCACGTCTGCAACGTAATGGGGTCCAGCCGGATCCTTTCATGGGGAAGAAGGGGAAGAGAAGGAAATTAGGGAAATTGGAGTATTTTTGCCTGAAAGCAAGGGCGAGTGGGATGCAAGCGCGCGCGCGCGCACACACACACACACACACACACACACGCGCGCGCGCGCGCGCACACGTTGCTCTTAAGACTCCCACATATAAAAAAATATATAGAACAAAGAAAAAACCGAATAATACTGATATATATATATATATATATATATATATATATATATATATATATATATATATATATATATAACAAAGGATTACAAAGGAGCAAACCGACAGGAGACCTTTTGGTCCATATCTAGGTCGGATGCGAAAGAAAAAAAATCATAATACTGATAAATTAATAAATAAAAATTATAATAGTGTAAATAAATAAAATACATAAATAAATGCATAGGTATAGTTAAATAATAAACAAACAGGTAAATAGTAAATAATAAATTGACATATAACTAATGATAAATGAAAATCAAACAGACAAATGATAACAAAACAAAAACAAATAAAATAAATTATAATCATTACAGCATCTTGCTTAGGTGTTTATCTAAATGATTCTTAAAGCTTCGAACTGGACTACATTGCACTACCTGTGCAGGAAGTTTATTCCATTCATTAACCACACGGTTGGCAAAGTTGTTTCTACCTACTTCCACATTGAATCTATTTCCGGACAGTTTGAGACCATTGTTTCTTGTCTGATTCTCATTCAATGTGAAAAATTTGTCACTTTTGATGTTGTCAATTCCCTTTAGAATTTTAAAGACCTGTATCAAGTCACCTCTGAGTCTACGCTTTTTTAGGGAAAGCAGATTCATATGTTTTAGTCGATTTTCGTATGATTTATTTTTGATATTTGGAATCAGTTTTGTGGCTTGCCGTTGTACTTTTTCCAGTCTGTCAATGTCTTTAATGAGATTCGATGACCATACGGAAACAGCATATTCCAAATGTGGACGAACTAACGATTTATATAGCTTGTTAATGAGTGATGGACTTTTGAAATCAAAAGATCGCGCAATCAGTCCTAGAATCTTATTCGCTTTCTCAGAGGCTGAAATACACTGCTTGGATGATTTGAGATCGTTACTGATAATTACGCCGAGATCTTTTTCACTATCCACTTTTGTTAACGAATTTCCAAATAACTTGTAATCGTACTTACTGTTATTTTTACCTATGTGTATTATATATACACATATATATATATATATATAATATATATATATATATATATATATATATATTCTCTCACTTCCATCTTTGCATATTTTCAAATCTAATTATATGAAATCGGGTTAAGTTCTATTGTTTGGTGATGACGTTGATGGACGCATCGCCTTCGTAGGTCGGTGGGGCGGACGTGACCGATGGGTTGGGAGATTACGAATACGAAGACACACACACACACACACACACACACACACACACACACACACACACACACACACACACACACAC
>NC_134781.1:39073645-39088645 GCF_046742065.1 Oratosquilla oratoria | reverse complement strand
GGAAGAGAGGAGGAAATGGAAGGAAGGGGGAAGGAAGGAAAAGAGGCCAGAGGGATTAACAAAGAGATTGTGAGAGGGAGGGAAGGAAGGAGGAAAAGGAAGAAAGGAGAAGAGGGAGGAAGGAATGAAGGAAAGAAGGGAGGGAAGAAAGGAAAAAATGAGATTAATTAAGATTGTCGGATGAGGTAAGGAAGATGGAGGAAGAAAAAGGAAAGAGAGGAAGGAAGGAATGGGAAGAAATGTGGGAACACAGGTAATTGGATGAAGACTTGAACACAAGAATGTAAATGAAGTGAGGGGAGGCGATTACATTGATGGTACGAGTAGTGATGGTGACAGTAGTGATCGTGGTTTAACAAGAGAGAATGTAATAAATTGAGTCATGGAACAGAGCAGAGGTGCGGGGAGGGAGGGAGGGAGGGAGGGAAGGGCGGGAAGAGGGGAAATAGTAAAGGGAATGAGGGGAGAAAAAGAGAATGTAGAAGGGAACAGAGTAGATTGACAGGACGAGGGTGAAGAAGAGGGGGACAGGAAGAGGAAAAGGGGAAGAAAGAGAATGAAGGGAGCAGGAGAGTGAGTGAAAGAGGAGAGAGAGAAGGGGAAGCGAGCGGAAAAGAGGGAAAGCGGAAAATAATTGCGTTATTCTCTCCCCGAAGGCGTTAAACTCCAAACATATCTCACGATTATGTTGCCAGGTGCGGTCATTTTATTATATATTTATTATTATTGGTGCTATTATTGTTATTATTATTATTATTATTATAAATTGTCATTATAACTAAATTTTATTATTTCATTATCTTTATCGTCATTATCTTTATTATCATTATCATTACCATCATTAGCACCATTATTATATTTGTTATTTCTTTTGTTGTTGAATAACTGACGTTAAACGGCATGGTTCCTTTCGAAAGGGTCTGGGGCCACACTAACAGACCCACACACAAATCCTCACCACACTTGACACTACCATACCTCGTTGCCTATATACTTGTACAGATACCCAGCCACACATTTATCCACGTACAAATTGGAGGCCAAATTTGACCGAGGGAGGCTCAAACAATGGACCTAACGAGCATAGTTCTCGACGTATATGTTACATTTAGGTAAATACACACTTGCACACACACACACACATGGAAATGAACTTCGGCTTCGGTGTTTATGAAGACGTTACCCGTTGAATGCATGTGAATGTGTGTGTGTGTGTGTGTGTGTGTGTGTGTGTGTGTGTGTGTGTGTGTGTGTGTGTGTGTGTGTGTTTGTGTGTGTGTGGGTGTGTATTTAGGTGTACGGTGCGCGCGCACACACTTACACACATACACACACACACACACACACACACACACACACACACACACACACATCTGATGATCTACTATTTATCCATGAATTACGACTTGAGGGTTTCTTCAAGATGTTGCCAGGCAATTTCAATATGTTGAAATTGACTACATTCAATCGTGGTAGTTTACTCTTAACCTCTTCTCTACCGAGGGGAAGCCACACGGACGAATAGAATAACCAGACAGCGGCCTGGGTAAAGAGAAAGTATCACTCAAGGAGTCTTGAACGTTCTGGCCCTCGGCGGAGTGGCACCGGGGGTTAGGGGAGTGGCTTGAATGGGGAGAAGAGTGCCACGCGGCACTAACGGGTTGAAGCGAACATTAAGGCTCGTTTCACACGTACCAACTTTTGGCCGTGCGCCGTCCACGACACGACACAGTGCTCTCAAATGCCTATGGACTCATTCACACGTGGTCGTATTCGTGACGTCCGAAGGCGCCTATAGACACCCATGGTTAATTGACAGCACGACGTCGTGTCGTGGACGGCTCACAGCGAAAAGTTGATACGTACGAAACAAGCCATTGTTGACAAAACCACCCATACGGTAGTAAGGAGGCAGGTCTCCTGGTGAAGTGGGCGAACTGTACACCCAGATTCCAAAGTTCGACGACAAATTTCTATGTTAGCCCCAACTGCTATTGGGGAGGACGGATTCTACGTTATATATATGTTTAAGAATAACTTTTATACTGAAATATCGAAAAAAAACCCAGACCAATTGCCTTGGGTGCTGTAAGGATCAGGGAAATTGTCGGTGAACTTTTGAATCCGACTGCACATGATGGTCGCTTGTGTATTAGATCTCTCGAGTGTGTCACTCAGGAGGAGGAGGAGGAAGAGGAGGAAGGCGTCTGAAACGGAAGGAGTCAATGAGTGGAACAGACTTTTTGCAGAAGAGTTTACATTTGAGGAGGTTCACGGAGATGAACACCTGAGTTGTATTCTGTGGTGCCTATCTATTTGTGGATTTGTTTTTCATATTATTATTATTATAATCAATATGTTTATTATCATTATTTTACTTTGTTATGCATCCGGTACGTTATGGAATAAAAGGTTGGCCTTTTGTAGACAAAAAAGGAGGAGGAAGTGGTGGAAGGGTGGGGGATCTTGCATGCCTGGCAAGTCCGCACCGGCCTTGCCATGTCACCCCAAGGACTGTGAAAGTTCGGAGAGAACACCTGGCGTACTCATCTCTTGCCCCCACGTTGCCCCCTCCACCACGACCACCTCTTGGCCCCCATCTCGGCCTCCCCACCTCGGCCTCCCCACCTCGTGCCCAGAGCAGACATTGCAAAGCGGCTGGGTACAGCAAGGGCCCTTTGTGGGAACTTAGGCCTGGTGGGCCGGTTTGCCGTGTGGTGGGTGTGAGGGGGGGTTATAGGGGGAAGGGAGGGAAGGGGGTCGCGGGGGAGGGGAAGGAGGGTTTATTATTTTTTATTTTTTATTTAGTGGTTTGTGTATTTATTAATTTGTTTATTGCTTCCCCTCGGCTGAATAGAATCGCCTTTTGGGAGACACAATGACCAAGATTGTAAAACTCAACGGAAGAGTTAATAATAAGATGAAGTATTTGGTCCACAGCATTCAGATCATCGTTAACTTTGAAGAAATGGAAACTGAAACGAGGACTCGGCGTTGTGAGGAACATAGGCGGAGTCGCCCCCACAGGACAGGGAGGAGGACCTGCAGGGGAGACCTGGCTAAAGGCTCTTTCATTATGAGAGGAAACGTTCATTGGGGTGCTGTAGAGCCGTACCATCTGGGAACAAGAAGAGAAAATTGACTCGGCTAAGGTGTTTGATGAGTGGCCGGCCAGTGGGATTCGAGCCAGGGACCGCATGGTGGCATACATGTACATCACCCAGGGGAGTTTTGCAATATTCCTCGTTTGCGAAGACTCTCTCTTTCATCTCCCTCTTTTCTCTCTTTTTAATTTTTTATATCCCTCTCTCACTCCCTTTCCCACCCTCTCTCTCTTTCTCAATCTCTCTCAATCGAACGCAGGGTACGCTCGCTGACCTTTTTAACTGATGTTTCCGAGTTTGAAAAGGAACGGGAATGTATTTTAGCCCCGGCGACCTTTTCAGTTCTTTTTAAAAATGTTGAAAGTGGAAATGACGCCAAGCGGCAATTTTTTGTCATCATAATCGTCATACCCTATGAACACGAACGCCCCCCATATATATATATATATATATGTGTGTATATATATATATATATATATATATATATATATATATATATATATATATATATATATATATATATATATATATATTATATAACACCCAGGCCCAGACACCCAACTGCAGTGGTCCAGTAATGTCATGCTAGAATAATAAGAAAATGATGTTAAGTTATGGAATACAGTTCAATGTAATGTTAAGCCATGGAACACAGTTTACCTTACTTATGTGTTTTAGATTCTCTCTCTCACCATTAGGGATGCACGAGTCCGTTTGCGATTTGAGATCGTTGGAAATAAATGTTCACGAAATTGTTTTTATCTCGCGTTGAAGTTTCCGAGTAATTGGACTGGGTAATTACGGGTTTATGCTCTTGAAATGATGGCAGTGCCCAGTTGATGACGTAATGGGCAGGAAATTTTGGCGCACGTGCAATTACTAATGATGTCGTTATGACTGTGACGTCAGAATACGTGACGACGAATGATCGAGAGCATTTTTTTTTAATAAAGTCGCCTGACGTCAGATAGAATAAACTAATTCGTAAAATCCATCCTGGTGGTTAATCTGTTATTATTATTATTATTATTATTATTATTGTTGTTGTTATGTTTGATACCTTTAATTTACTTAATTTTTAGTTTTTTGTTAAATATCATTTAATATAATTTATTCTAAATTTTGTTTGTATTAATTTTTGTAGTTTTAATTTATTTATTGTGTATATACCTGTATATATATATACATATATACATATATATACATATATATATATATATATATATATATATATATATATATATAAACTTATTTTATTTATGTATTTATTATTATTTTTTCCCGTTATGATGTACTTAAGGTAACCGAGTCGTTCCTCCGTGCCCTCGTTTAGTTTGTGGCTAAGCATCGCCTGGCCCAGTAGGACTTGTGCACATTCCTTCCGTGATGGAAGTGCAGCGTTCCGGGTCCTCCCCGGCACGGTCCGCCCGGCGAGGGAAAATAAAAATCGAGCACATTTTGTTGATTGCCCCTCCTGATTAGCCTATGCACCAGCTTGGGGAGGAGGTGGTGGTGGTGGTGGTGGTGGTGCTGCTGCTGCTGCTGCTTCTGCTGTTGTTGATGGAGGAGTAGATGGTAGGGAAGTCTCTCTCTCTCTCTCTCTCCCTCCCTTAAACACCCTAACTCGCTCTCCCTCCCTCCCTCTTTCTCTTCCTCTTACCCCCTTCCCATTTCCCTCTTCCCCCCACCCTTCCCCATTCTTCTCTCTTGTTTTCGGTTCCTTCACTCTCTTCTTCTCTCTTGGGAGTGGTGGCGTGAGTGGAAATGGTGTTTGTAGTGGAGCAAATGTTGGTGGAGGAGATGATGGAGGATTGGTGGCGTGAGTGGATATGTTGTTTGTAGGGGAGGAAGAGTTGGTGATGGAGAAGTAGCTGAGGGACATGATGGTGGGGATGAAGTAGGAGTGATAGGATATGGTAATGTGGAAGGTAAAGAAGATGTGAAGAGATCATGGTGGTGATAAGGTGGTGGAGAGGCGGATATGGTGGAGGACAGAAGATCCTCAATGGATCCGTGGTAATTTCTTGGTGAATTTTGCCAATCTGCTCCCGCCCCCTCATTTTAATAAAAACGTTTGACGTGCCAGGTAGTCATCTCCTTTTCAGTCCGATGCCCCCCCCCCCCACATACACACACAACGGAACATGTGTGGGGGTGTGAAGTTTCCACAAATTGATTAACTAGCTCAGCCGTTGGCACTCGAATCATTGGTCATGCGACAAGCCAATGATGCAACCATTGTACTAGGCAAGACGCTCAAAATTAATGTTCTGGAACTTGTCCTAACCATTCCCCAACCTCAACACGCACGATACAGTATGTAGTCAGAACTAGTTATTCACACACATACACACTCGCACTCTCTCTCTCACACACACACACACACACACACACACACACACACACACATATATATATTATATATATATATATATATATATATATATGTGTGTGTGTGTGTGTGTGTGTGTGTGTGTGTGTGTGTGTGTGTGTGCAGAATGATCACTAAAACACACGTGATCCAAAATTTCTGCAGGTAACCACAATGAAAATCGGAAAGAAACAGAAATTCCCAAGCACTTTCGTGTTATTCACATCTTCAGGGGATTGCAGAAGAAAATAGATGTACAGCACAACAAGGTTTATAAGGCAAGAGACGAAACACTTGGAAAAGAACTGGCAATGCACAAAATGTCACAAATGAAAAATAATAAATCTCTGAGAACAACACAAATCAGCAAATTACTTTTGGTCACTTACAACTTGCTAATCCTATAAGACCAATCATTAGCTCTGTTAAATCTATATCGTATAATTTATCAAAATGGCTAGTGTCTTTACTTAGTCCGTTAGTTGGCACAATTTCTAATTCACCCATAAAAAATAACGTAGACTACGTTCAAAAACTTAATTTCAAGCTTGTAAGTTTTGATATTACCAGTTTATTTACAAAAAATTCTGTAGATGATTTAATTGTCTTTCTCACAGATTATTTGGACAAAATCCCTCTTCCTTTGCCTTCTAGTACTATAATTGAACTTATCAAATTATACGTCAAAGATTGTAAATTTTAATTCAACGGTAATTTTTATTCTTGGGAATTTGGAATGGCTATGGGAAATCCTCTTTCCCCTGTCTTGAGTAATGTCCACATGGAATTTTTTTTTAAATAAACTATTGCGTCAACTTTTGCCATCTAATGCGATGGGGTATAGATATGTAGATGATGTTCTTTGCCTGTGGCCATTTTATGATTATCAATGTATGATTGAATTATTTTCTATCGGTTGAAAAACCTATTTCATAGATTTTGATGTAACTACTATCTTCAATTAACTTGAATCATTTAATTCATGGTTTTGATAAAACACGTGTTCTGAGTGTAAAATTTATTGACAAATTTCTTAATCCTAACATAATAGTAAAAGCAAAACCTAACTCAATCTCTACTATATAATATTTGACCCATGGAATGTGGGAAATGGCAAAAAAAAAAAAAAAAAAAAAAAAACGGTTTTTTTTTTCAAAAGCTGTGTCTGGTCATAAAATCTAAAAAGGAAAAAAAATTCAATGAAACTTTTTTTTTTGTCGGCATGCTGACTCACCTGAGTACTGCCGCATTCTAAGTTGAACATTTGCAAATTGAAGTTCAACAGCATCAATTTCTCCCCTGTGTCTGGAGTCAAGGGGTTACGGTGTGGGGTGTAGACATTACCACCAATGCTGAAGAGGCGTTCACTCTCCACTGAAGATGGTGGAGAGCACAGCATTTTGTTGGCAACTTTTCCAAGTTCAGGATATGAGTTGTGGTTGTCTCTCCACCAACTCAAGGAATCAGTCACGTGGTTCCAGTGGGAGGGAGCGAAATTGATCAACTTCGCTTTGTAGTGTCAGAACAGATGAAGATATTCTTAATTTTTTTCTTTGAAGTTTCACTTTGTCCAAATTTGACTCGTGTGATTGTGAATTTGACAGCAAATCATCTAAACATGAGTCAAAGTCATAGCTGTCATTGTCAAAAAGCATAAAGATGCATTGTTATGTATTTACTTGTCAAAATACATAAAAAGATTCTTTATAAAAAAAAAAATTCGTTTGGCTATAAATTGCTGCGGAGCAAGTGGGAGTAAATCCGTCCGTCGATTTCTCGCACTTATAAGCGGGTAAAATCGATTAAGCCCACAGACGGCCGGACGATTTACTACCATATTACTCTTGCTTAATATCTGTTGCAGAAACTTTGCTGTCTAAAAAAAAAAAAAAAAAAAAAAATACTCACATATTACTCTCGCTTAATATATATTGCAGAAACATTCCTGTCTAAAAAAAAAAAAAATATATATATATATATATATATATATATATATATTTATAATGTATAATATATATATATGTATAATATATATATATATATATTTATAATGTATAATATATATATGTATAATATATATATATATATAATATATATATTTTATTTAATTTTATACAAGAAATACAAAAATTAAATTGAAATTTAATATAATTTGCTCTAACATTTACTCCGACTTGGGCTGCTATTTTAAGTTTCTCCAGTCGTACGTCCTCGTGTCTGCCGATTTTATCACCTCTGCATAATATTTTCGAAACGGACGTTATAGCACTATACGGCAGTGTAGGCTTACCACTACCACAGCATATTCCTAGCCACCTCATTCCCTGCGGTTGTGATGCTATGTGAAATTAGAAGAAAAAAAAATTATTTGGTTGTGGTATCTCATAGGGCACTTAATATACTGCATGGCCCAATACAACCACCAGAACAATGAATAATAATAGGTTAACTACTTAATTGGCATCGGCATCTGCAAAAATATTGCTGATGCCCAATCTTTCTATTAAAAAAAAAAAAAACATTCTCGCCGATGCCGATTCACCAAATAAAGTACCAATTCTTGCCGATGTCGATTAATCGGCACACTCGTAATATATATGTTACTAGTACATGTAATAACGGACTTTGTTTAATTTTAGCAAGAGTTATTATTCCAGGAACGAAAAGAATGACAAAAATAATTTGATCTATTTAACTCTATATTCTTATAATGCAAAGAATTACACAAATGAAAATAAATTACACATAAAGTTATTAAAGCGGGTTAAAAGATTCATGTGGTAAACAAATTAAACCAAATAGAAATAAACCCAGAAATCAAGATAAAATGTCCGGCCACCACGCAAAAGAGCAAAGTTACAGTAAGGTGACATGGACACTCACTTAAAAACTGGGTAAATGTCTACTTAAAATTATGGTAAGCGGTAGCTTCCTCCTCTTTGAGAAAAAAAAAAGGGGGGTGGGGAGCTCGAATGGACTTTGAGCCGCCTTTACATAGTAACCGAGTACGAGGGTGCCCAAAAGCCGCTAGGGCATGGGACTGGCAATCTATTGTCTCTGGTTAAGAAGCAAACATACGCAATCCTTTCTTACTTATCTTAAGCCTATTCAGACCTCACTAGAATACTTATGGGTCTCACGTCTTAACCTAAAATGTCCATTAAAACCATTAATATATATATATATATATATATATATATATATATATATATATATATGTGTGTGTGTGTGTGTGCTGTGATCCGGCAGTTCCCTCGGATTGCCGGAATCCCTTTAATTTCTGGGCAGGGAAACCGCGGGTTGACTTAAACAAAAAACATAGGAGGTGCGTATAAAGACAAGCCTCCTTGGGTCCACACCGGACTTAAAAAAAAAAAAAAAAAAAAAAAAAAAATATATATATATATATATATATATATATATATATATATATAAACTCCAAATTTCTTAAACTACTGTTATAACAGTTTAGCACACATTTAAAAAAACACTCTCAGTTCTTACAGGCTGGGTGTAACTTGATCACCTGATAAAGGTTATGGTTCTAGACAAGGTCCCAGGCCGACGCCCACATAAACAATCGTGCGACCTGCCAAAATCTCAGTGAAGTGTGTCCTAAGGTGTCAACATAAACAGAACACAAGGCTGGATACTCCAAAGAACGAACATGGACTGTTGGAACGGTGAAGAAGAAGAAGAAGAAAAAAATATATATATAAATATATATATATATATATATATACATATGTATACATATATATATATATAAATAAGAGATGTATCGGATATCCGCATATTAATTCACATCTGCATCCGCATCCGTAACTGTGATAAACTAAACATCCGCATCCGCATCCACATCCGCATCCGCATCCGCATTTGTGGTGAAATATACATCCGCATCCGCACTCTACAGAGGATGTGTGGATGCGGATGTGTTTTGTGTATTGCACAACCTATAGATTATAGAGTAATATATAGACACGCAGTTACAGACTAGCAGAGTAGTAGAGTACTGCCTGGTGCTTACAGACTTAGAGTTCAGACAGAGCTTAGAAATGTGGAGTAAATTTATTGATGTGTGTCTAATGAATTAATTATCTAGTAAAACTAAAGCAAATAATATCACGGATTCATTTCCTTTCAAACTTACACAACGTAATGTGTCTAGAATTTAGGGGAAGGTCAGGAGGAGGAGGCGAATTTTACTTAGTGACTATGAAGTACAAATACATAGTAAATAAACTGCAAACTGTGAATGGTGGAATGTTAGATACTTAGTAACGACAGATGAGTGAGTCACTGTGTGTGTGTGTGTGTGAGAGAGAGAGAGAGAGAGAGAGAAGGCTTATCACCCTTGTCACCTTCACCCCGATGCCTTACTGTTGGAGAGAGAGATTGTAATGTGTGTGTCGTGTGGTTGAGTAATGTCGTACATTGCAGTCTTTGACCTTATTCCCACTTCACATGGTAGAATTCAGTGCTTCTTCCTTAAATACTTTTAATGCGAATGTTTCCATAATTATACAAATAATAATATTAACAAAATATGAACCGGCAGCGCTGAGCTCTTCTTATCGCACGAGTCTTCCTGTTGTCGCCTGTTTTCCCTGATACAGTGAGTTACCGATGAAAAGATTTTCACAGAGGAAGGGTAATATTAGCTATTGTTTTATTATTATTATCATTATTACTGTTATAGAGGGCTTTTCGATGTATTTCTTACTAGAATTTAATGCAATAAAGCATTAGAATAAAGTAATTTTCTTTTCACATTTGCATTAAACTCTATCTAGCGATAGATAGACCCATCCTTGACTATACGGTACAGTTTTGGTCTCCGTCCTACAAAAATAGACATAAATTCACTAGAATCAGTACAGAGAAGAATTATCAAAATGATACGTGGACTCGGAAATTTGCCTTACGAAGAGAGGCTTAGGCACCTAAACTTACACTCTCTGGAAAGACGCAGAGTGCGGGGTGATCTAATGGAAGTGCTCAAGTGGATCAAAGGCTATAACAAGGGTGAAGCAAACAAGGGCATCTTATTAAGACAACTTGGCAGGATTCGCAATAATGGACTTAAACTGGACAAATTTAGATTTAAGAAGGAAATAGGCAAGAATTGGTTTACTAACAGGGTGGTCAACGATTGGAATCAACTTAGTAACCATGGATGGGGTGGTGATGGGTATGGAGCTGCCTAGTGTAGGCCTTAGGGTCTCTTGCAGTCTCCTTTATTCTTATGTAAGCATCTCGAAAATTCATGATACTGATCCATAAGTTGTAAACTGGCATTTTGAGCATAAGTCCTACACAGTACACTGGCAGCTAGGTCATCAATTTGGTAAGAGTTTGCCTTCGAAGGAAGAAGTACTGCTCCTTCCTTGCTTGCCCCTCGCCGATAATACAGTTTGCCAGTGATGGTTTTAAAGGATATTATAATCAAGTTTACAAAGCCTTATTGTTCTGTGCTGACTGCTACAGCAGCTGAAAAATGGCGTCACATAGCAGTGAAGTGTGGAAATATTTTATGAGCAAGTCAATTGACCTAGCACAGTGTCTGTTGTGCAAGAAAGATTATTCACGAAAGGGACGTAGAACTACATCTTTGAAAAAACACTTGAAATCAGTGCATAAAGAACAGTTTGAAGAGTTAATGGCAAAAGAGACAAAGAAGTTGGAATAAAATATATAGAAAAAACACCTTTGCAAAAAGCAAAGGAATGTTCCTGAGTATTTTCAGAGTGCAAAATTATGGGATGCTTCTAACCCTAAGGCAAAGAAACTGGATAAATGCATTGCAGAAATGTTAGTCATGGATGGTTTGCCTTTCAGTCATGTTGAGGACATAGGATTCATGAAACTGATGACTGAAGCTGCTCCACTATACAGTCTAAAGCAGCGAAATTTCTATTCATCAATGATATGTAGTGATATGTATGAGTCTGTTTTCAAGAAAATAAAAGAAATAATTGATGAAGTGAAGCAAGACAAACTTTCCTTCGCAACTGATGTGAGGTCAGATACCTCAGCAGGTATTGCTGAGTTTAACTGCACATACCATAAATAAGGAATTTGAAAGAACAAACTCTGTGCTAGGTGCTGAACCACTGGAAGAACGACATACAGGAGAGTACATTTCCAAAATGTTTGATGATAGGCTAATGAAGTGGGACGTATCTCGTACAAATGTGCACTGTGTTCTGCGTGATGCTGGAGCAAATATGAAAAAAACTTTGTTTCTCAGGTGTAAATATTTTGGATTGTACTGTGCATAAAATACAGCTGATTGCTAAAACTGGGTTATCATTACATTGTGATATAGAAAACATGATAAAAAAAAATCGTAGTATTGCTACGCACTTTCATCACTCAACTATGGGACAAGATGAACTTAAAAAGATTCAGGACAGGCTGCAAGTACCTAAACTCTCTGTTATTCATGATACACCCACAAGATGGAATAGCACCTTACACATGCTAAGAAGAACACTAGAAATAAAGGAATCTGTGTGTGTGTGTGTGTGTGTGTGTGTATGCTGCTACCAACTCCTAAATCAAACAGCTCAGCAATACTGAGTGGTTGATTATGCATAAATGTATACAAGCCTTACAACCTTATGAAGATATCACAAAAAAACTTAGTGACTCCACATCAACAGCAGCTGAAGTGATTCAACTTGTGAAGTCCTTAAAACACACACTTCAGCATACCACATCATTAGTTTCTAACCCTGTTGAAGAAACTCATACCTCAGATACAAGCTCTGAAGATGAACCAGGCTCAGGATCAGTGATTGAGTTAAATGAAAACAGACAAGCAACACAGACAGTAAACTTCATGAAAGAAACAATGCAAGCTGATGTTGAGAAAATATTTTCTTGAATTGAAAATGAAGATCTTTACAGAATTGCAACATATATTGACCCAAGATACAAGAGTATTTTTTTTTCTTCATCTCACGTCACTAATCAAGTAAAATCATCACTTGCCAGATTATGTGAGGAGCTTCGTCAGACGACTATTCTAGAAGAGGAAGATGGAGAACCAAGAAGGAAACGAAGAAGAGATGATACTAGTGAAACACCTACCACCTGTGGAACATTAGATGAAGCAATGGCCTCTATTCTTGCCTCCAGCAGTGATGATGAAGCAGAAAAATCATCTGTAGTAACTTTACTCATGAAAGATATTGAGAAATATCACAGAGAGAAAAGAATAAGTGGAACAAGTCAAGATAGTTTGCAATGGTGGAAGACAATGAAGACAGTCTACCCTGATTTGGCAAAGGTAGCTTGCCAGTATCTCTCCTGTCCACCAAGTAGCGTTCCTAGTGAGCAGCTGTTTAGTAGTGCTGGCTTGATATATGACGCTAAGCGCAATCGGCTTTTGCCAGAAAAGGTAGATAAGCTACTGTTTTTGAAACGAAACTTGCCCATCTTGAACTTTAAATATTAGGTAATAAATATGTTTACAGTATCAGTTCAATCAGTTGGTTATAGATTTATAGTTAACCACTTTCAAAAGGGTGGAGGTTAGGGAAAGTGGTCGGTGGGATGCACGACGAGTTGGGTCCACATCCCGCATCCTGGTAACGCACAAAATGTGTGGCTGAAACTCTTCATAAAACCTTATTGTAACAAAAAGTACTTCCACTTTACTTCCAGTAGTATACTCTGGAACTCCCCTCCTGTGTCTGTATTTACGTCTTCCTATTACTTAAATACTTTCAAAGAGAGAAATATCAACTATTAAGACACCATTCGAACTCATTTGGCAGTATTTTGGCTCTCCAACCTTGTTTTTATTTGTTACTTCTCCTGTCTGCATGGTCTGACACTGAAACAGGCTTTTTTTTTTTTTTTTTTTTTTTTTTTTTGTATCCGCATTCACATTTGCATCCGCAGATGTCTGAAATTCGACATTCGATACATCTCTAATATATATATATATATATATATATATATATATATATATATATATATATTACAGGTGAAAAATGTAATCACACATTTGTCAATAACGTAGAAACCACTGTTGGAGTAGAAAAGACTGGAAACGGGGAATCTATATATTTCGATTGCAAACTGCAATCCTCTTCAGTAGATACAAATAAGAGAGAGGGCGTACTGTTTAAGTAGCACCCTTAACAAAAGAAAGGGGAACATGGGAAGATATCTCTACCCCATTCTCTCTCCGTATGTGAGGTCAGGAGGCAAATGAGCTTTCACTAGGTTGGAGATGAAGAGTCCGGACATTATGTCCGGGGACCATTGGCCCTTTGAAATATTCATGTTGGGCTGAAATTCAATGATCGTAGATTCTACCATTTTTCTCCTGAACTCACATCTGGATTTATAAATAAGCTCAGCTGTGTTCCAACATGTTAAGCAATTTAAACATTGTTTAGATTGGGACAGAGCTGAGCTTATTTATAAATCCAGATGTGAGTTCAGGAGAAAAATGGTAGAATCTACGATCATTGAATTTCAGCCCAACATGAATATTTCAAAGGGCCAATGGTCCCCGGACATAATGTCCGGACTCTTCATCTCCAACCTAGTGAAAGCTCATTTGCCTCCTGACCTCACATACGGAGAGAGAATGGGGTAGAGATATCTTCCCATGTTCCCCTTTCTTTTGTTAAGGGTGCTACTTAAACAGTACGCCCTCTCTCTTATTTGTATCTACTGAAGAGGATTGCAGTTTGCAATCGAAATATATAGATTCCCCGTTTCCAGTCTTTTCTACTCCAACAGTGGTTTCTACGATATATATATATATATAAAGTGTGCCACAATGGAGAATTTGTTTGGCTCTTAATATCAAGAGATGCATGATTTCTGCACCAGCTATATGTGGTAATTATTGTTTCTAAACATTATCTTTACTAATATGATTAATGATGCTATTACGTGCATCGATGGAAAAATGTGGAAAGAAAAACGACAACAGATCAGATTTTTCGTCATTTTGGCTTGGTCTTGTTTTTTTATGGGGGTGGAGTAGGGAGACGGGCAACTTTCGGGCTTTGATCTGATGGGACCGTTGGTCGCTTGTCGGTTGGGAAAATAAGTCTTGTCTGTCTGTCGGACTGCTGTAGCGAGCTACTGCTTGCCCTTTCCTGTTGTCGGGGCTGTGGTGAAGCCACGGGCGGTCCGGTGGTCGGGCCTTTGGTTACCACTGGTCGGGGGACGGTGACGGTAGGGGCTCTCTCCCATGGTAGTGGGATATCCTCCACTCCCCCCCCCCCCCTGTCCACCTCCCTCTCCACAACCCTCTCCGTCCCTCCCTCATTCCGTATCTCCGGCCCTGCCTCTCTCCGTCTGTTTCTTCCCCCATCTCTCTCCCCTTGTGTCCCTCCCTCTCTTTATCTGTCTCCCCATGGCTCTCAAGTTGTGAAGCTTGTATATTTGTTTTGGTATAGTAATTATTTGTAATTCTCCTCTTGATTGACTCTCAACTCGTGCAAAAGTGATTTTTTCTGCCGCAAACGGAGGAGGTTATGGATGAATACA
>NC_134781.1:39051145-39068645 GCF_046742065.1 Oratosquilla oratoria | reverse complement strand
GAGGACAGGGAAGGACGAGGAGGAGGAGGAGGAGCGAGAAGAAGAGGATAGAGAGAGAGAGATAGAGGAAATTTATTACGCCTACGTGTTTGTGTGGAGGATGAAGGGAGGGATGGAGGGAATAAGGGAGTGAGGAAAGAGGAGGGAAGCAAGCAGTAGAAATGGGAGTGAGGGAGGGAAAAGAGAAAGAGGCTCTGTTCACATTAGTGGTTTGAACAGCAGCGGTTCAAATACAATGTAAGTCAATGGAGACGTTCACACACAACCGCGCATTTTTCCTTGACTATGCAGTACTGCCGCGGTTTCTGCGCGGTTCATACCGCTAGTGTGAACAGGGCTAGAGTGTGTGATTGGGAGAGGGGTAATGGAGGAGTTATTGCCCCCAAAGACTGTTGCTTACGCCATGCACATTTCATGCATGCGACTCTAATTGCCCTAAGCGATTTCGCAGTATTTCATTAGCCTCCTTAATGTATAAGTGTGGCAGCAGACGCAATGGCGGCTCTCAAGTCCGCTCAGAGTGCCGCTTTGGGTGCTAACTGGTCTTTGTGGACAGCTCGTGGGAAACTGTAGTGTGACGTCGTAGTGCTCTTTGTCGGGGGTGGTGCTCTTTGTGGACAGCTCGTTGGAAGTTGTAGTGTGATGCCGCACTGTTCTTTGTAGACAGCTCGCGGGATGCTGTAGTGTATTGCCGCACTACTCTTTGTGGACAGCTCGTGGGAAGCTGTATTGTGATGCCGTACTGCTCTTTCTGGACCTCTCTGGTGTGATGTGATCACCAGATGGTGGGAAAGTTACTTGGCTGCCTTGTGTGTTGGGAAGTCCAAGGGTTGTGGCAGGCACCGGAATTTACATGTGTAGATAGATATATGTCAATTATAGCATGTTTGGAAATGTTTTTATTTTTTTATATGTCAATTATAGCATGTTTGGAAATGCCTTATATATATATATATATATATATATATATATATATATATATATATATATATATATATATATATATATATGTACTGTATAGAAAGCAAATATATAATATAATGTACACACAGATACATATATAATGTATGTATATAAAAGAAATATATAATGTAATACGTACGTACATATAAACATATGTAATGTATCTAAAGGAAATATATTAATACGTACGCACATATGTACATATGTAATATATGCAAAGGAAATATATAATGTAATACGTGCACAAACATATGTAATATATGTATATATGTAAAGGGCTCAATTTTGTATTTCAGCCCTAGTGTATCGGGAGACGTAGTTCGAAGTCTCGAACGAGCAACTGGTGGCGGGTTGTGGCGACCTCGCCAAGATACGAGAGGTCGTTACGCAGACGTGACGCAGGAGATAAATGTAAACAACCGCGTTCGACAGGATAAAGATGGAATGCTGCTCCATTTATTTATATATTCTTGTATATATTTGTTTATTTACTTATTTGGTAGTATTCATGGTTATTTGTTTACTTGTTTCGTGGGTTTGAGTCGATGGCGTGTTTAGTATATTTTTCCTCTTCTTCCTCCTCCCTCCCTTCCTCTTCTTCCTCCTCTTCCTCTTCCTCTTCTTCTTTCTCATCCTTCTCCTTATCATCCTCATTCTACACCTCTTTCGCATTTGCAACCAAACTTTTTTTCCGTTTGCTCAGTGAAACACGCTTGCAGCTCGTCTCATGGAGCAACTAATGTATCGAAGTGGGGGGGGCGGCGGCTTTGGGCACCATCACCACACCGTCGGGTTACCTCAGATTTCCATCCCCCCTTTTTTTCCGTTACCTCTTCTTCACACGTTCCATCCACCTCTCCTTCCTTCCTTCCTCTCCCCTCTCCCCCTCCCCCCTCTTTCCTTCCGCTCCCTCCCTCCCTCCTCTCCCTTCTTTCCTCCCTCCTCTCCCTTCTTCCATCCCTCCTATCCATTCTTCCCTCACTCCTCTCCCTTCTTCCTTCCTTTGTGGATTCTTCCCTCCCTTCTCTCCCTTCTTTCCTCCATCCTCTCCTCTCTTCCCTCTCTCCTCTCCCTTCTTCCCTCTCTTCTCTTCCTTCTTCCCTCCATCTTCTCCCATTTCCCTTCCTCTTCTCCCTTCTTCCCTCTCACCTCTCCCTTCACCTCCCCTCTTCTCCCTTATTCCCTCCTTCCCTCCCTCCCATTCTTCCTCCTTCCTTCCGTCCCTATCTCTCCCTTGCCTCATCACTCCCCAATATTTTCTCGTCATCCCTGCCCATCCTTTTTCCCTTGCCCCCCCCCCCCTTACCTTCGCTTCCACTCCCCTCACCTCCCCTCCCCCCTCTGTCTCCCCTCCTCTCACCTCGCATCCCCTTTCCTCCCCTCCCGTTAGGTCCATTTTCCATTTTTCCTCACCGTTCTCTTCCCCCCACTCCCTCTGTCTCGCCCCCCCCCCTCTCTCTCTCTCTCTCTCTCTCTCTCTCTCTCTCTCTCTCTCTCTCTCTCTCTCAGAATTTCTCTTTCTCCTTTTCCCTTCCTTCATCTCCTCTCTCCCTTCTTCTGTCCATTCACCCTCCATCCATGCGTGCACCCATACATGCATCCATAACTTTATCCCTCTCTTCATCCATCCATCCATCCATCCATCCATCCTTCTGCATTCCTCCCTCCCTCCCTATCTCCCTAGAGCGTTTCTTCAGCTTCACGACATGACCACTGCATCCTCCTCCTCCTCCTCCTCCTCCTCCTCTTCACCTCGTTGTGTAGTGCCACAGTCTCAGTCTTAGTCTCCTGTGGCTTACCTGTGTCGTAGCCTCTCTGCGTGCCCTAATTTCACTCCCTCTTCCTCCGTCCCTCCATCCTTCCCACGCTTCCTCTCTCTCCCTCTCCATCTTCTTCTCTCCTTCCTACCCCTCCACGCTCTTTCTCCGTATCCCTCTTCCTCTTCCTCTCTATCTCTTTCTCTCCCTCCCACACTCTGTGATGTCTTGTTCATACTTCCCTTCTTTCGTTTTTTATTACTACCTTCTCTGCTCTTATCTTCTCGTGTTTCGCTCCTCCTACGTATCTGTTGTCCTTTCCTCTTCCTTTTCCTCCTCCTCTTCCTCCTCCTCCTCCTCCTCCTCCTCCTTCTGCTGCTCCTTCTCCTCCTCCTTCCCCTCGTGCTTCCCCTTTCCCCCTCCTCCTCTTCGTACTCCTCTTCGTACTTCTCTTCTTGGTGCGTTTCAAAGGTCTAATTTGAATGCCTTCAAGGGTCTGCCTTTGTTCCACGTCGTCTTGGACCCATGTCCCGATTCTTCCTGCTCCTCCTCTTCTTCCTCCTCCTCCCACTCCCCTCTTCCTCCTACTCCCCTCTTCCTCCTACTCTTCCTACCTTTCCTCTTACTCCTCCTCCTACTCCTCCTCCTTCCCATGTTCTTCTTTCTCTATCACCTCCGTATCATAAGTATTATACTCATCACCTTCATACTCGCCATCTTTCTACTCCTCTCCCTCCACACTACCTCCCCTCCTCCATACCTCCCCTCCTTCCTCCCTCTCTCCTGCCCTCCTTTCCTTCTTCCCTCCTTCCTTCCTTCCCATCAATTCCTCACCTCCTCGTGTCCTCCTTTTCCATGTCTTCGTCCTCCTCCTCCGCCACCTCCTCTTCTTCTATGGGCTCGGCCTCCTATTCCTCGTTTTCCATGCCCTCGCCTCCCTCGTCCTCATTCTTGTCCTCCTCCTACTCTTCCTCTCCTCCTGCTCGTCCTTCATCTCCTCGTCCTCTCCCTCCTTTTTCATGTCATCCTCCTCCTCTTCCATTTCCTCGGTTTCTTTTTCTTCCATGGCCTCCTCGTCCTCCTCATTCATTTTCTTGTCGTCTTCCCCCTCTTCCATCCATGCCCTCCTGCCCTCCCCACCAACACCCTCCTACTGCGCCAATCGCCGCATTCAGGTCCTCCTTTTCGTGCTTTCGGCCTGGACAACCCCTGGTGGTTGTGATAGGGTGTGGTGTCGGTGGGGAGGTTTGGTGTAGACTTCGTCAGCACACAAACAGCGCTTCTGTCTTTAGGGACAATATTGCACCGGAAATTGGCTATAGTAAGAACAGCATAACAACATTGGCCCTGGGAACAAAGTCACGCGGAAAAGGTGCAGTCATATTGGTGCTAAAGGAGATTTTTTAAAGGACGGAAGGAAAAAGGAGGACTAGTAAGACTTAAAAAATCATAAACATCCTTCTTTGACTTCAAGTTAGTCTCTAGTTGAAGTAGGAAGAAAAGGAGGAGGTGCATCCTCAGACAGAGGTAACAAGATAGTCCTCTTCGAGACGGAGGAAGAGGAGGAGGAGGAGGAGGAGGTGCATCCTCAGACAGGTAGGATCGTCCTCCTCGAGACGGAGGAAGAGGAGGAGGAGGTGCATCCTCAGACAGGTAGGATCGTCCTCCTCGAGACGGAGGAAGAGGAGGAGGAGGAGGTGCATCCTCAGACAGAGGTAACAGGATCGTACTCCTCGAGGAGGAGGAGTACGAGGAGGAGATAGGAGGCCTCTTACAGGCATATTCTCTGATTACTTCGACAATCAACACGGCCTCCCATTGTGCCTCGGCAGCTGTCCTCCTCTCCCTGCGTACCACCTTTTCCTTCCCTCCCTCTCACCCCTCTCTCTTCCCCCTCCTTCACTTCCTTCCTCTCTCTTCCCCCTCCTTCACTCCCTCCCTCCTCCCTCTCCCTCTTCCTCTTCCCTCCTTCCCTTCTTTCCTCCCCCTCCATCCCTCTACCCCTCCCTCCCTCCCTTGTTCCCTTTATCCCTCTTCGCTCTTCCCTTCACTCCATATTCACTCGCTCACGCACACTTGATCTCACCTGCTCGTTCTCTCACTCGTTAGCTCGACCGTTCATCACCTTCCATCCAGTCTTTCATCTGTTGCTTCCATCTTCCCTGTTTTACTTTTCTTCTTTTCGTCCTGATTTTCCTTTTCTTCCTTCGTCTTCATCTCTTTTCTGCCTTCTTTCATTTCTTCTGTTTCCATCCTTCCTGTGTTTCTTTCTTTTCTTTATTTCCTTTCTTTTCTTCCTCTCCTTCTTTTCCTTCCCTTCTCCTCTGCCTTCCCTTCTTTCCTTTCGTTCATCCACCCATCCCTCACCTTTCCTCCCCTCCTCCTTTCCTGGTGTCTTATTTCTTTACTAACCCCATTTCCCTCTATTTACTTTCCCCCATTCTCTGCCCTTTTTCCCCTCTCTCCCGGCGTTCTCCCCCTCTTTCCTCCCTCTTCTCCCCTCCCTCCCCCCCTCTTCTCCCCTCCCCCCTCTTTCCACCAGGGACCTCTCAAACCCTAGTGGCCGATCCAGCTGTTTTTGACAGCTTCCTCCGTCGTTCTCCAGAGTCGTTCCGTCCCCCCCCCACTCCCCCCCACACGCAGCTGCTCCCCACCCCCCATCCCTCCAGAGGTAGCACATCACCCCCAAAGAGGATGGCTCTTTTTTTCATCGTTCCTTTCCACTCATCCTTCCATCCTTCCTTTCAGTCCTCCTTCCATTCCTCCTTCCATCCTTCTTACCAATCCTCCTTCCAACGCTCCTTCCAGTCTTCCTTCTAGCCTCCCTTTCAACCCTTTCTTCCAGCCTTCCTTCTAGTCGTCCTTCCAGGCTTCCTTTCAGCCCTTCCTTTCAACCCTCCTTCCAGTCCCTTCCAGCCTTCTTTCCGGCCTTCTTTACATTCTTATTCCCATATTTCAGTCCTTGTTGCCCCTCCTCTTATTTCCCCTTCCTATATTGTTCCTTTTCTCCTTCCTTTCCCTCCCTTCCTTCGTTCTTTCCTTCTCTTCCTCCTTTCCTTCCTTCCTTCTTTCCTTCCTTTGTTCTTCCTCTCCAAGTTGCTTGCTTCCTTCCTTCCATACATCCATTATCCTTCCTTCAGCCTTCCTTCCCTCCTTTCCTTCCTTTATCTTTCCTTTCCTTCCGTCTTTCCTTCCATCATCATTCAGTCTTCCTTTCTTCCTTCCATCATCCTTCCATCAGTCTTCCTTCCATACTTCCTTACTACCTGCTGACTTTGCAAACTTCCTCGTTGCTGATGTTGTTCTCTGTCTGTTTCATAAAGTTTCCTCTCCTTCTTCCTCCTCCTCCTCCTCTTCTCACCACCTCTTCCTGCCCTTCTCCTCCTCCTCCCCTTCTCACCACCTCTTCCTGCCCTCCTCCTCCACCACCTTCCCCTCCTCTTCCATCTCTTCTCCTTTCCTCAATTTTTCCTTTTCCTTTCATCCTATTCCTCCCATCCTTCTTCAGTTCTTTCACTATCCTCTTTCTCATCCTCCTCTCTCATTTTCCTTCGCTTTCTACACCTACTCTCTCTTTCCTTCCACCCATTCCGCCGTCTTCCCCTACTGCCAACACAGTTTGATCCACCTTTTCAGGTTCCCGAGTTTAAATCTGGCCCCTCAAGCTCTTTTTCTCTCTCCGTCGTTATTAAAGCCATTACCTTGTTTCCGCGACCCCAACCCCCCCCTCACCCCTTCCCGCCAACCTTCGTTTTCCTCCTCTTCCACCACTTGATAGTCCTTCCCAGTCTCCTTCCCTTCACATTCTCCTCTCCTTTCTCCCTGTTTGCCGCTTCATTCTCTTCTTTTTACTCTTTCTTCTTCTCCTTTCCCTCTTTCTTCTTCTGCTCACCTTGCATCTGCACTTTTTACTCCTTTACCTCCTCGTGTGTCACCAACTCCGTATTTTTGACGTTGATGTCCGCCCACCCTTTCCTTCCCCCGTGTGCCCCTACTACAGTTACCAAGCTCATTATAAAGATGGATTTCTTGGCCGTTTCCTTCCGCGTCCCCGGAAATCCTGGCGCCTTTGTGCGTACGGCGGGCAGCCAATAGGATTCCGTCTTTTGCCCGCATTCTCCTTTTGATTGGCTGTTGTGAACCTGGGATATCTCGGTAGCTGCGTCAAGGAGGTGGTGGAGTGGTGTTTGCAACCAGGGGTGGAAAAGGGGTCTGTGTTTGCAGCCACGGGAGAGGAAGAAGAGACGGCAGTGTTTGCTTTTCGAGAGAAATGATGAGGATCAGGTTTCGGTGTTTACAGCCGAGGAAGGAGGACCAGGTGGAGGGTGAGGGTGAGGGGGGGAGGGAGAAGGTAAACGAGAGACGCGAGTGGAAAGAGAGCAGATTACCGATTGGCTAATGGGAGGGACAGATAGGGATAGATAGGATCGAATTGTGGTGGGGATAGTATTGAACGAGGAGGTTGTTAACTGGGACGGTTGGGCGAGTGGCTGAGGTGACGGGGATGAGTGGTTCGGTGCTCGGGAGTTGGGCTGAAGACCCAGAGGCCTACGAGAGTTCAACCACATTAGCGGTGGGACATCTGGATACTGGACATCAAAGAAGGTGTAAGGTTGCGTCATTGGAGGTGGGGTAGGGGTCGTGGTGCTGGTGCTGGTGATGGTGGCGGTACTAGTGGTGGTGGTGATGGTGGTAGTGATGGCGATGGTACAGGTGATGGTGCTACTGGTAGTAGTACTGATGATGGTGGTGATGGTGTTGGTAGTGGTGGTAGTTTTGGTGGTGGTGATGATGCTACTGGTAGTAGTACTGGTGGTGGTGATGGTGCTACTGGTAGTGGTACTGGTGGTGGTTGTGGTGTTGGTGAAAGGAATCATGACTTGGTGTTCAGTAAAAAGTGGAGGTGATGATGATCATGGGTATGGTAAAATGAAAATTGTGGTGATGCAGTAATGACATGATACAAAGGTGATGATGGCACTGCATGATAAAGTACATGATGGTGCAAGTGGTTATGGTGATAATGAGCATAATGGTAACGAAAAATTGCGGATGTCTTGAGTCTTAAGGGTGTTAGTGTGTTCTTACAGGGAAGCAGGATGGTAGAGCATGTCCAGAAAATTTTATTTGTTTTCAAAATCATTGGATACCAACCGACGTACCATGTAGTTAGATACTTTTCTGTGCATCTGTCGATGGTTTCTTTGGTCCCATATTCAGAAGTGAGAAATAGCACCTTAAGGTATTTAACTGTTCAGGCTTTCCATTAGAAGACAAAATTAGCCTAGCGTGATTCTTGATAACATAACCATTTGTAACATCAGTTTAGATTTTTTTTTTTTTTTTTTTTTTTTTTACTAATCAGCAGTTTTCGTTGCCAATTGTCATTGTTTTTTCCCGGTCTCTTTTTCAAATCCATTCGAGTCATTATATTATTTTGATGGTCATTAAGAGATTCAGAACGTTTACTTACTTTTTTCTCTCCATCTTTCTTTCTCAAGGCATTTCGGACGAGATTGATTCGGAGGCTGCCTTTTCTTAAATGGAATATAACTACGAATACTTTCATTGAGTGTTTTGAAGCATTCCCCATGTTTCTTCCGCTGGCTTTTCACTTAATCTTGACCTCCAGTCTATGAGCTTCAGCTAAATATCAGTAAAATGATCTTTTCTGAAGTCATGTATTTCAGATATGCAATTTTCGATTCTGTAACCATTTTGTAGAAGGTGAGGGAGCCTACGCCAGGAGGCGCGTAGCTCACCTTTGCCCTATTATGTGCTTTAGGGGCTGTTTGGGCAGGTCACAGTCCTTGCTGGGAATCGGAGAGGAGTGTGGGATTCAAATCGACAACCAAGCGAATTTGAGATTAGCATGTTTCCGGTAACCATTTTGTTGTTCGAACAATAAACCCAGTGGTTTCATCAATTTGTACACCATTTTTTTTAGACACTGGTCAAGCATGTTACATTGAGTCAATGTCTCTGAAGGCGAAGTCTCATAGGCTGCGACCTACACCACCATCACTAGTCACCCAATTATCGCCAGTGAAGTAATATTCTCTCAATATTATCAGAAGTCACGATTGCAATCGCCAGATATTTCTTGAAACGATAATTTATCATCCGCCGAAGATAATGAATTCATTGGATCCATGTTGCATTGGACACGGAACAGGACGCTTCTCATGTGATCGCTTTTTTTTTTCTTATCAGTTGCGAGGTGATGGTGAATATATATAATATATATATATATATATATATATATATATATATATATATAGTTTAATTTGTTGTGCATGTGTTGTGTAATGAGGGCTCTTCTTTGGAGTTGTGTTCGTATTTTCATGTGCTGCTCTTTGGGGAGGATCTTGGTTTCTGCCTGTTGGATGGTTTGTTAGGGTGGTAAGGTTGGGTTAATTAGGATTGTTAAGTTTCCCCAGGATTACCTCCCGCGTTGGGTTCCGAACCATCGAGAGAGGATTCCGACTTTATATTAGAGCAGGAAACCCGGACTGTCAACAGATGAGAATCATCACCGTCCTCCTCTTCCTCCTCCTCCTCTTCCTCCTCCTCCTCTTCCTCCTTCTCATCTTCCTCCTCCTCTTCCTCCTCCTCTTCCTCCTCCTGCTCCTCCTCCTCCTCTTCCTCCTCCTCCTCTTGCTCTTACTCTCCCTCTCCTCTTCCTCCTCTTAATCCCCCTCATTTTCCTTCTCGTTGTACATAATCACTTGACAAGACTTCAAAACATGGCTCCCTTAAAAATACATAATAAAATAAAGATAGATTAATAAATAGATAAATAAAGATAAAATTAATAGATAAAAAAAAAGTGATTTTCAAAAGTGAACTCCACCGACCAGGCATCGAGGCACGAGCTGACCTCTCCAACCACCAGACCTCCACGACCTCCCATAAGACGTGGAGGGAGCGGATGAAGGGACGTCTCGCTCGGAGGCCCAATTAGGAATTCATCAGAGAGGGAATGGCTTTGGAAAATGCACAGGAGGAGAAGGCGAATGGAGTCGTGTATGAGGAGGATGGAGGCGATTGACGAGAGTGATGACGTAGTTGGGGACGACGAGGCCCAGAATGGAACAGCTCTCCGAGACGGTCACCCGATCAGTCACCGGTTTTGATGGCCCATGATAGGAGCAGAATCATCATCGTACTCCTCCTCTTCCTCCTCTTCCCCCTCCTCTCCCCCCTCCTGCTACTCCTTTTTCTCCTCTTCCTCCTCCTCCTTTTTTCTCCTTCCTCTCTCTCCCCCTCCTCTTCCTCTTAATACCTCTCCTCTTCCTCCCTCTCCGCATTATCTTCCTCCTCTTCCTCCCTATCATCATCATCTTCCTCTTCCTCCCCTACTCCTCTTCTTCCTCTTCCTTCTCCTCTTCCTCTTCCTCCTATTCCCCTTTACGTCCTCGCCCTCGTCCTACGTGTACTCTTGGTCCAGTCGCTCACCGTCTCGTTCGCTCCCTCGATGTATTTTTGCATTTCGTAATGAGGGGCTATCAGTGGGGATCCCCCCCCCCGACCCCCATTCGTCTTTCCGTGTCAAGTCAAGGAAGGGGAGAAGTTTGCCAATTTTCTCCCTCCCATCCCACCCAGTCCCATTCCTCTTCATCCACTCCCATCCCCTCCCCTCTCTTCCGATTTCTTCCCATCCCATCCCTCCTTCTTCATCTACTGCCATCCCCTCCGCCCTCTTCCTATATATAGACCCCTTGCAGTGTTTACCAACAGTGGTGACATAATCGGGGTGCGCGCGCATCAACGGTTCAAGAAACCTTGTTTGCGAGTCATGGTGCATCATAGTGAGACCATGTTTGAGCCCTTGCACTTAGATTTGTGGGGCGCCCTGTGAAAAATTATGTACAGTCTATAATACACTGACATTGCGAAATGTTTCCCTAAACACAAATGGCATATTCTTCTGTACTGTCTCCTTACTAGGCCATCTAATGAGTGGCTTCAGCACATCGAATAATATAGGTAGGCAAGTTCGCAGTATTATGGACACAGAAGACACGTATATAGAACCTATAAGCGATATCTTTATTTCGTATACCCAATCTCAATTTTATCAACAGTTCAAGCAAGTGATCTTCATAGCATAGAGACTTGTTGGCTAAATGTATGTTACGTTTGAAAATCTTCAAGAGCCGGTGAAATAGTGCAATATTAGGCAAACCTGTGAAAAAATTTAATTCGTTGTTGTCTGTTTTTAAACAACGATAACCGAACTTGTTCACATCCAGCTTCTTGAGCTCTACATTTTGATCCTAGAGTGAGTAATAATCTTGTCGGAGATGTACATAATCTGAATGAAGGCGGTCATATTGCTGTTTCAACTCGTTAAATTCGGTCTTTATGGCTCTGTCTGGTACTTGGTCTGAAATACACATGATAAGCATTGCGATAAGGTGTCATCCAACATTCCTAACGGTAATTTATTTATTTATTTATTTTTTTAATTGAGATTTAGTTTCAATGTGATAATGAAACGGAGATATGTTGAAATTGAGGCACATTTCGAGGAGTTTTGTCCAATAGTTAATTGACACCTAGACTATTAAGAATATCAAGTAATCGACATGAGTATATGTTGTTCTAAAAAGTATGCAGAAAAAGCAAGTGTTATTTAATCTAGGTTTGGTAACTTGATGCATGTTTGGCAAAATTAAAGTTTTGTCTCGTAAGTAATGTTTGAGATCAGGTCTAAGTTTATTTTGTATATTTTTATGTATAAAGTGTGTATATCTGCAGACACCAATGATTGCCATTAACATGATTGAGCAATATATCTTAGAACTATAAACAAATATGCATACCTTTGCTATGTTTCTGCTCAACTGTAGTTTCTTAATTGTTAATATCAGAAAAAACTCTCAGTATCAACATTTAGTTTCCTGACTGAAGAGTGGTTCTCCTGACTGGCCTCCCCCTTACGCTTCCTTTCAAACCAGTAAATTTATATATGAACTTGAAATTTTGTATTTTTAGTTTTACTATAAATTCTTATATTGATATTTGAAGTTGTAGTTGCTCCATAAATAAATACTTTTTATATCAAAATTTGAAACCACTGCTTATTATGTTTAGAGTCACATTTTCATATTTCTTCTACAGCCAAAGTAAACAAATTTATAACATTTATTCAGCAATACATGTATCTATAGGTAGGTATGGGCCTAATATTACAATATTTGCATTCCTACATGGCATGGGTGCAAACACTTATTATACAAGGGGGAGAGAGGCTTCAGCCTATCCTCTGAAATTGAGAAAATGATTAATATTGTATGTATGCAGTTAGTGACACCCCCAAAAAATTATGTGCTTGCATCCTTGCAACATGGTCTATTGGCCAAATAAATATGAATAGCATTTTGCAAGAAAAGGCATATATATCTGTAAAATATAGATGTTGAGTTTTTTCTGTGCTATTGATCTGTTTGTTTCTCTATTCTTGTCTGTGAAAAGAGAAGGAACAAAATCTGGGCTGTAAAGTCCATTGAGGCCTTTCCTGCAAAATAATTAAAATACTGAATAAATATTATGCTAGGCCAACAAGACACTTAAAAATATGAAAACATCACAGACCGACACTTGAAAATAATCAAAATGCTGCATAGGGTTGTGAATATGCATATTTTGAAAACAAAATAATATTAAGACTTACCCGAAATAAAATGAGCACCGCAAACACGTGCATTTTTTATAGCCGTATCCGACCAGTTTTCTCGATTAATGGCACGTAACCATATTGGTCTTCTATTGCTCTTAACCCATTCAACTCCGATGACAAGATGTCTTGTCATTTGGTCAAATAAAAAAAAAATCATAAAACACCAAAATGTTTGATCAAACACCAGAAAAATATGACGTCAGTCCTCGCTTCGCTCGCAGCGAAGCGAGGACTGACGTCATATTTTTCTGGTGTTTGATCAAACATTTTGGTGTTTTATGATTTTTTTTTTATTTGACCAAATGACAAGACATCTTGTCATCGGAGTTGAATGGGTTAAATGGATGAGATCCTCCTGGAATGCTATAAAACCTGAGATCTGGGTTGTTGTCACTTCTGTCTACACATCCCACCGCACAACAATTTGGCATAGTGTTGTTTTTTAAAACAACACAACAACGAACCCTACACTTAGGCTCAACGTGGATGTCAACAAACAATGTTTTTGAACCTGAGCTGCGCACGCACGCAGCTGATACGTCACTCATGAAATCGGTCTATTTCTTCCCATCCCATCGCATCTCTCTTCATCTACTCCCTTCCCTCCCCTCCCCTCTCACTTCTTTCTATCCCATCCCAGCTAACGCTTTCCCCTCCCCTTCCCTCCTTTCCTCTTCATTCCCTATTCCCCCCCCCCCCAACTCCTGCTCGGTCCTTTCGTCCCGTCTCCTCCCTTTCCACACCGCCTCTTCGCTTTCTTGAGGGTTCTTCTCTTGTTCTTTCTTCGAGTTTTCTTCTTTAATTTCATCTTCATATTTTTGTCGCTCCCCCCTTCCCTTCCCTTCGCTTACCATCCTTCACCTTCTCGTTCTTCGTTGCGTCTTTCCTTCGCAGTCGACCCTTTTAGATTTTCTTCTCGTTCACTTTCTTGCTCCGCTCCCCTCTTTCCCGCCTTAGCACTTGTTCTCTTCCTTCTCCTCCTCTTCCTCCTCCTCTTCCTCCCCATTCTTCTCTTCCTCTTTATTTTCCTCCTCCCTCCTCCTCTTCCCCCTCCTCCTCTTCCTCCTCATCTTCTTCCTCCTCCTCTTCTTCCTCCTCCTCTTCTTCCTCCTCTTCTTCCTCCTCTTCCTCCTCCTCCTCTTCCTCCTCTTTCTTCTTCTCTTTCTCTTTTTTATCTCTCCAATTTCCTCCTAATTTCTTTCTCTTTCGATGACAAAGGTCGAATAGGGAATGAGGTTAACCACACTATTACTTGTTTTTTGTCAGTCATCAGCTGTTGAGAATCTACTGGTGATCGAAGACCTCTCCTAACGTCCTCTCCCGCCTCACTCTTGCAAACTTGTTGATATCTGTACCTCTTTTCTGGACTCTGGGTACCAAACGGCTGAATAAAATCGTCTGGCGTCAGCTAGATGAAAATAGCAGGCACCACTTGCCATGGGAGGGGTCAACGGGACGCGAAAGGTTAGCCGAGGCCAGGCTGTAGTCCTCTGTGGTCAGGCACTCGTGAGAATGGACTAAACTGAAAGTATGTTGTACTCCTTTTTTTTTTTCTTTTCTTTTTTTTTTCTTCTTCTTCTTCTTCTTCTACGCTCGACACACTCGGTTTGATGTGGCACTCGACACATGAGGTGGCGTCGTGCGGTTCACAATCTGCAGAGGCCCCTCGCTCACTTGACACAGTGTAAACTCTGTTCTCACTTGAGTGAACACCTTGAACACGCACTCTGTTCTCGGCCCGGGTGTCACACACGGATCACAAAGCAGGACAGAAACGCTGTTCACACTGAACAGCGAGGGTGCTGAATTTGTCCTGTGATTTTGGCGTGTTTGCCAATTTAGCAAAATTGACTCGTGGTCCTTGTGGGCTCACGGTGCCTGTGAGGTCACGGAATTGAGGGCGTGTAGGCCAAGGGAGCTAAATAAGGAAGAGTATCGTATGTTCATTTCGCATTTATGTGCGGAGAATACACGTACTCTTGTCAAATCACCCCCCCCTCTTCCCATTCCTTCCCATCCCATTCCTTTTCATCGACTCCCACTCCTTCCCCTCTCTCTCTGTTTTTTTCCATCCCACCCCATCCCTCTTCATCTACTCTCACTCCCTCCACTCTCTTCCTGATTTTTCCATCCCATCCCATTCCTCTTCATCTACTCTCACCCCCTCCACTCTCTTCCTGTTTCTTCCCATCTCATCCTATCCCTCTTCATCTACTCCCGCCCTCTCCACTCTCCTGTTAATTCTTCCCATCCCATCCTGTCCCATCCCGTCCCATCCCACTTCATCTACTCCCACCTCCTCCACTCTCTTCCCATTTCTTGTCATCCCATCGAAGCAGGTGGACCAGCGGAAATATTGCCAACTGTACGGAGGGTACCGACACTTCCCTCCCCCCTCCCCCCTTCCCCTTTCCCCTTTCCACCTTTTCCCTACCCTATCTCTATCCTTTCCCTCTGTCTTTCTTCTCCCTCTCCTCTCTCTCGCATTCCTCTCTATCTTACATTCCTCTTTCTTCCCTCTTCCTCTTTCTTCTCCATCCCTCATTCTTCTCCCTCGATATTTCTTTTCCCTTCCTCTTTCTTCTCTCTTCGATTGGCCTCTCCACCCTCTTTCTTCTTCCTTTTACCTCTCCCTCCTACTGCCCTCTCCCTCATTCTTTCCTTTCTCACTCATTTTCCTTTCCCACCCTCTTCTCTCTTCATTTTGCCTCGCCTTCCCACTGTCCTCTCCCTCCTCCTTTTCTTTCTTACTCATTTTCCTCTCCCTCCCACTGTCCTCTCCCTCATTCCTTCCGCTTCCTCCCACTGTCCTCTCCGTCCTTCTTTCCTTAAAGTCGCACTCATTTTCCTCTCACATTATATTTCATTTCCCTCTCCCAACCACTGTCCTCTCCCTCCTTACCTCTCTCACACATTTTCCCCTCTTTTTCCACTTTCCTGTCCCTATACACTCCTTCAGTGAGCCATTGTGAGTCCACTGCTGAACGGAGGGCTCTCCCAACTCCACGAATGCTGTGACTGTGCCAACCTCTGCCACGTCACTCCTTCAAAATTCTCTATCTGGGCTCTTCAGTCTTGACCTGCCCAGCTTCACTTCCACTCCTTTGTAAAAATATTTCTCATTATTCAGAATAGTGTGACAAATGATAAGCTTGTATAGCAGCCCTTAATATTTCAGTAATATATTCAATGTTTATAATTAGATTTTCTCATCGGGCAGTTTAATTATTTATAGAATCTAATAATGAATAACCAAGATTTCCACACTCGGTTACATCTAAGTTCGCGCGGGTAAACACACACACACACACACACACACACACACACACACACACACACACACACACACACAGTCACACACACAGTCACACACACATGCACACACACACACACACACACACACACACACACACACACACACACACACACACACACACACACACACACACACACACACACACACACACACACACACACACACACACACACTCACACACACACACAGTCACTTTCCCACTTGATAAATTGAGAAATTAATAGTTAATGGTGATTAATATTCCAGGGAAACGAAAGAGTGGTCTAACAAAACTTGTTTGTTTATTTACATTTTATTTCGTAATTTACATTTGCCTTATTTGCATATTGTTACAAGAAAGATTCACGTTATATATTTACTGACAATAATTCATACAGGTTAAAAAAAAATCGACGTGTGAAATGCTAAAACTTAAACGGATATTCTTTTGTCCCAAAATTACAAGAAAACCCGGCTACCACGCAAACACTTTAATATTTACAAAAGGTTGCCGGTCAACACACACACTGGGATATAACAGTACACACCTTAATCTTAACGTGTGGCGGCACGCACCGGTGGACGGAAACCCCCTCCCCCCCACACACACACCCCACAAAAAAGAAAGAAACAAAAATCTTACATGTAACCATTGCTGGGGTACCGAGTGCGTCTAGGAAGCGTAAAGAACACTTCCCATATGTTTAGACATCTAGACATTACCATTACACATTAACCTTACTGTACAATACCTAAGAGACACCATTTGAATTTATAAGTAAAATTCTTAATACTAACACCTACATAATTGATATAAAACCAAAAAGTGAAGCTGGCAATGCCTACGCATGAGCTGGCAAATATAAATAAACCTCACATTACTTAAAAGTGCGTCGCAGCGCACTAAAACTTAAACATAAGTTGAATTAGAGTTTTAAAGTAAGCCATGCATAAATAAGAATGACAAAAAGGCAAATAGTAAAATTAAGTAATAAAATTCTTTTTGGCCTGAAACAACACACACACACACACACACACACACACACACACACACACACACACACACACACACACACACACAGTCACACATACACACACACACACACACACACACTTCGTGGTGCAGTGGTTAGAGTTCCCGGCTGCCACTGCGGCGGTCCGGGTTTGAATCCCCCCCCAGGAATGAAATAATTTCAGTGTCGTTGCGCTGCGAGTTATTACTCCAACTCTCGTGAGCGGGGATTTGGGTGTGTGTGTACGTGCAAGGTCACAGCATTACCCATAGATCGGTCCTACAGTATATGAGCTCTGAGTTCTCTTCCGGGAGGGAAATATCTGTCGATCACGAGTCCAACACCTGATCCGAGACCATGATGAATCACACACAGTCATACATGCACGCACCCACAGTCACACACACACGCACACACACATACACATACACATGTACACACACACACACACACACACACACATGTACACACACACACACACACACACACACACACACACACACACACACACACACACACATATACACACACATACACACACACACACACACACGTACGCACACACACACAGTCACACACACATACACACACACACACACACACACACACACACACACACACACACACACACACAGTCACACATGCAGACAGTCAAACACACGGTTACACATGCACACACACACACACACACACACACACACACACACACACACACACACACACGGAGACAGTCAAACAGTCACACACGCACACAGTCACACACGCACACAGTCAAACACACACGTGC
>NC_134781.1:38988645-39046145 GCF_046742065.1 Oratosquilla oratoria | reverse complement strand
CTCCTCTCTTCTCCTTTGTTCGACATTCCCCCCCCTGTCTCTCCCATCCTTTCCCATTCCCTCCCATTCCTTCCCAATCCCTTTCGCCTGCTCTCTCCTCCTGTTCTTCCTCTTCTCCCTTCCTCTCCCCACCTTTCCACTCCACTTCCCGCAACTTTTATTTGTCCACTTTCTTTTTCTCTCTCTTGTGCTATCTCTCCTCCACTGCCTCTGCCCCGCCATTCACTATCCTTTTTTTTTTTTCCTCTACCTTCCATCAAAGCTTTCCGTTTCTTCCTGCCGTCTCCCTTCCTCCCTCACTCCCTCCTTTAACTCTTTTTTCACTCTTCCCTTCCGCCCCTTCATCCTCTTTCTTTCCCTCTCTCTCTATCTGTCTCTCTCTCTGTTTGTGTGTGTGTGCTTGTACTTTTCAGCTCTTCTGTCTCCATGTCTTTCCATCCCATTTCCTCGCAGTCTCTCTCTCTCTCTCTCTCTCTCTCTCTCTCTCTCTCTCTCTCTCTCTCTCTCTCTCTCTCTCTCTCTCTCTCTCTCTCTCTCTCTCTCTCTCTGTTTGTGTGTGTGTGCTCGTATGTGTCAGCTCTTCTCTCTCCATGTCCTTCCATCACATTTCCTCGCAGTCTCTCTCTCTCTCTCTCTCTCTCTCTCTCTCTCTCTCTCTCTCTCTCTCTCTCTCTCTCTCTCTCTCTCTCTCTCTCTCTCTCTGTCTCCCTCTCTGTTTGTGTGTGTGTGCTCGTATGTGTCAGCTCCATGTCCTTCCATCACATTTCCTCGCAGTCTCTCTATCTATCTATCTATCTATCTATCTGTCTGTCTCCCTCTCTGTTTTTGTGTGTGTGCTCGTATGTGTCAGCTCTTCTGTCTCCATGTCCTTCCATCCCATTTCCTCGCAGTCTCTCCCTCTCTCTATCTATCTGTCTGTCTCCCTCTCTGTTTGTGTGTGTGTGCTCGTATGTGTCAGCTCTTCTGTCTCCATGTCCTTCCATCCCATTTCCTCGCAGTCTCTCTCTCTCATTCATTTTTCGTTTGCATCATCTCTCGCCCAGCTCCTTTTCCTCTCGACCTCTCCCTTCCCTCTCTCCCGTCGCTCTCTCTCTTACCTCCCTCACTTCCCTCTCCCCCTCTCCCTTCCCCCTCTCCCTTCCCTCTATCTCACCCCCTCTGTCCCTTTCCTCTCTTACTTCCCTGCCTCACTTCCCTCTCTCCCGCCCCTCTCTCCCTTCCCTTTCTCCCTTTCCTCTCACTCTCCCCTCTCTCCCTTTCCTATCTCCCTTCCCACTCTACCCTCCCTCTATCTCACCCCCTCTGTCCCTTTCCTCTCACTCCTCCCGCTCTCCCTTTCCCTCTCTCCCTTCCCTCTCTGCCTTCCCTCTCTACCTTTCCTCTCTCCCTTTCCTCTCACTCTTCCCGCTCTCCTTTTCCCTCTCTCCCTCCCCTCTCTGCCTTCCCTCTCTCCCTTTCCTCTCACTCTTCCCGCTCTCCCTTTCCTCTCTCCCGTCTCTCTCGTCCTTCCCTCTCTGCCTTCCCTCTCTGCCTTACCTCTCTCCGTTTCCTCTCACTCTTCCCCCTCTCCCTTTCCTCTCTCCCTTCTCTCTCGTCCTTCCCTCTCTCCCTTCCCTCTCTGCCTTCCCTCTCTCCCTTTCCTGTCACTCTTCCCGCTCTCCCTTTCCTCTCTCCCTTCCCTCTCTTCTTTCACTCTCTCACTTCCCCCTCCCCCTCCCCACTCTCCCTTCCCCCTCTCCCTTCCCTCTGTCCCATCCCCCTTTCCTTTCCCTCTCTCACTTCCCTCTATCTCCTCCCCTCTGTTCCTTCCCTCTCTTCTTCCCGTCTCCCCCCCCCACCGCCGCACGTTCTCCCTCTTTTCACTCTCCATTTCCTCCCCCCTCCTCACTCTTCCTTCTCCTCTCTCCCTTCCTCCCTCCTCCTTCCGCTCGCTTTCCCCTTCCCTTTCCTTTCAGCAGCATCATCTCTTCCTCCTCTTCTTCGTCCCTCTCCTCTTCACCCTTCTCCTCCTCGTCCCCTCTCCTCCTCCGCCTCCTCCTCCCCCCTCCTCTCTTCTATTATCTTGTCACACCCGCGGCTGACGGACCTCTACGCAATCATTTGTTTTCTTTTTCTTTTCGCTCGCTTTTCTTCTCCCTTCGCTCTTCATTTATCACCCAAGTTCTTTTCCTCCTCGTTCTATTTCCTCTTCGTCCTCTCGTTCTTCCTTTTAAATTGTGTGTGTTATCTTCGTCTTCCTTCTTCCCACTTTCTTCGTATTCATTCTTTTCTGATCATTCCTCCTGTTTCACATCCTACTCTCCTTTCTCTTCCTCTTCCTTTCTTCTTTATCATCCTCCCCTCTTCTCCCCAATGCCCTACTCTCCATTTTCTCCTTCAAATAATCCTATTTTCTTTCTTCTCTCCTCATCTTGATCTATTTCCTTCCCTTATCTTGATCTATTTCCTTCCCTCATCTTGATCTACTTCCCTCCCTTATCTCCCATGTCCATCTCCTCTCCCCCACTTGTCTTTCTCTTCTCTCCTCCCTATTTGCTTCTTACGTCTTCTCTTCTCCTCTCCCCTCCCCTCTTCTCCCCTCCCATCCCCTCTTCTCCCCTCCCCTCTTCTCCCCTCCCCTCTTCTCCCCTCCCCTCTTCTCCCCTCCCCTCTTCTCCCCTCCCCTCTTCTCTCCCCTCCCCTCTTCTCCCCTCCCCTCTTCTCCTCTCCCCTCCCCTCTTCTCCTCTCCCCTCCCCTCTTCTCCCCTCCCCTCTTCTCTTCTCCTCTTCCCTCCCCTCTTCTCCCCTCCCCTCTTCTCCCCCCTCCCCTCCCCTCCCCTCTTCTCCCCTCCCCTCCCCTCTTTTCTCCTCATTTCTTCTCGTACTCTCACTTCTTCCCTACGTTTTCCCCTCGCCTCCCCTCCCCTCCTCTCCCGCCACCCTTGCTCTCCCCTCCCCTCCCCTCCCGCCACCCTTGCTCTCCCCTCCCCACCCCACCCAGTCCATCCACTTCCTTTCCCTTCCCTCCCATTCCTTTCCTTTCCCATTACTTCCCTTCCCTCCGTCTCCATCTCACCCCCTTCCTTCCCACCCTTTCCTTCCCCACCCATTTCATGCACTCCCTTTCCCCTTCTTCCCTTCCCGTCCCTTCCCTCCGCTCCCTTTCCTTTCCTCCTCTTTCCTCCCTATCATCTCCTCTGACTCCTGCTTGAATCCGCCTCCCTATGTATGTATGTATGTATGTGGCCAGGCTTGCCGCGCGCTCCTCTCCTCTTTTCTGGTTCACTTCGGTCTCTCTTCCTTCGCCGCCCTGGTCCTTTATTCGCCCAAATGTGATGGATACAAAGGCTCGAGGAGTCCGTTTTTGTCCCTCCGCCAGCTTATCCCCCACTCCCCCCTTTTATTTATTTATTTTTCCTTTCTTTTCTTATCATTTGACCGTTTGTTTCTCCTTTGTTTCAGGTGAGTCCTGGAGCGAGGGAGAGGAGGAGACAGACTGACAGAGAGAGAAAGAGAGCGTCTTACCCCCTTCCCCAATTAGGGGGCGGCTCTCTGGAAGATCCTATCGTTATTGTGTCTCCGATAACTTTTGTACGGCGTCTCCTGAATGTAAGTTTTTTGTATGTGACGATCTGGTTGAAAATAAAGGTCTTGTTCTTGTTTTTCTTATTGATATGTTATCTTATAATTAATTATCGTATTGTAACAGTTAACGGTAATACTTATATTGATAATTGACGTTGTCAACAAGTTCGAAATTATCTTCGTCTTCAATATCATTATCTTTAGTATTATGGGGTAATACCCAGGTCATGAAGAAGGTCATCTTAGGTCACACGATCCTGTTGAGACTGGTTGGTTTGGGGATGAAGGAGATGGTGCGTGGGGGGAGGGGAGGAGGAGGAGATGGTGGAAGTGGTATATAGGTAGGTTTGGTATCTACGCTGACCCGAAAAATGATCCGACCGTGGTAGAGTTCCTAGAGGCGCCTCATTCGGTGGCGTCATCGGAAGCGTGCTGGTCTCTCATTCGCTAAGTTGTGGGTTCGAATTCCGCACTCCTCTCCGATTCCCAGCAGAGAATGAATAGGAGAATCCAGGGGGAACTGGGGGAGGTCATTGGAGCCTAGAAAAGGTCAAAAGGCTCCTGGCTAGGTGTCGCAGCAGTCACCAAAGCACCTAATAGGGCAAAGGTAATGGCTTCGACCGCAGCTACTCAGAGCCTCGTGGCGTAGGCTCCTCACCGTCTACTGGAACCTTTATATCAAGGCTGGAGGAAGAATACCCGTTTCGCTATGGCTTGGGGATGCGTACAGATAAATAAAATCTAGCTTCAATGAGAATGGAAGAATGAAGTCGTAAAACGTGGTCCAGTGATGGTTTGTATGCTAATGGGTATTTCAGATTTGTCAATTTACCTCAGTCGTACTACCGCTGCCACCACTTGTTTCATCGGCCATTAATCCCGCCGTTGCTGCTACAATTACCACCAATAACAACAACAATAGCCAGTATTAGAGATATCTACGTTCATCCACACATCCACTTCTACATCTAACACCACATTCACCACCACCGGCGCCGTCTTGGTTTCGATAAGCTGACATCCGACGCGCCCTCCACCCCCTCCGGGGGTAACTATTTGGGGGGTGGGGGGGGCAAGAGCCCGTAACCCCATTCATTAGCCGGGTTGAGATGGTCCATAGGAGATGCCTTATAGCCAGGTCGTAAAGGGGATCGGTAACACCTGGCACGCTGTTACAGTGCCATCTGTGAGGCACTCTAGGAAAGAGTGCCATCCGTCGCGGCATCAGAGCCGTCTGGTGAGGTCATTGAGCTTCGTAAGGGGCTGAGGCCTTCACAAATTGAATAAAAACGTTTAGCGGCAGTTGGAATAATAAGGAATAACTCCTGCACCAGTTTTTATTCCGTATGAAAATGCCAATTGTCTATCAAAATAAACATCATGAGAGGACGGAACTCTTATTAGCGTGACATTTCGCTTGTCGGATCTTTATCAAGCACCTAGCCAGGAGCCTTTTAATCCTTTCTCGGCTCCAATGACCTCCCCCAGTTCCCCGGGATCTTCCTGTTCATTCTCAGATATGTTTACCACGATTATGTACTTGATAAAGCTGTAACGAGCGAAACGTCGTGCTTATGAAGGCTCCGTCGTCCTCGCATTTGGTGTTAATTTTGATCAACTTTATTCTGGCTAAATATAGTCGCCTGGCCTGAGAGTTGAATGTGTATAACGGAGGGTTAAAGTGTAGCTCTATGACATCATCAGCTCCCCCCCCGTGAATAAAATCACCTGACGGTAGCCAGAATAAACATGGTCGTAATAGACGTCTTTTTTTTTTCAATAACGTCAGAAACACTGCCGTCCCAACCGTAGGCCCTCAACGGCTCTTTGTTCAGCTTCGTGAAGCCCCTTCCTCGTATTCTAATCATACCTGACCGTTGTACTCACCGAGCGAAAGGGGTTGGTCGTCGTGTGGGTGTCGCCCCTTTAGGAAGTTAATTGTAGCTAATGCCGACTGGACTCGGGTTCAGTTTGAACGATCCTAGCAACTAGCATAGGTTACTACATGGCTGGCATACCCTTCGTGATCATGTGCGACCCTGCTGTTGTAATAGAGCTTGAAGAGAAAATGGGAAAAAAGAGAAATAAATTTAAAATAAAAGCCCCGCAGTTGGGAGGATTTGATAGAGTTGACAGGATCATCGGTGTGCGCCGTGGTTCGGCCGAGCTCCGCAGTGCCATCTGGCCTCGCAGTGCAATCTGACCCCGCAGTGCCATCTGGCTCTACAGTGCCATCAGGCCCCACAGTGCCATAAAGCCCTGCAATGCCATACGATTCCACAGTGCCATCAGGCCCCTCAGTGCCATCTGACCCTGCAGTGTCATCTGACCCCGCAGTGCCATCAGGTCCCGCAGTGCCATCTGGTCCCACAGTGCTACCTGTTCTTGCTGTGCCATCTGGCTCCACAGTGCCATCTGACTTCACAAGTGGCATCTGGTTCCATAGTGCCACCTGGTCATACTGTGCTGCCTGGCCCTGTAGTGCCATCTTGCCTGCCTCTGTCACTGCAGCCACCTGGCACCGCGGATTCATCTGGCTCTGAGACGCAGCAACCGAGGACGGGTGGGTGTGGGTGCGGTTGACTGCTTCATTTGCATTGGGGCCTCCCGTACCCTGGAAAAAAAACTCCCTGTTTATTGACGTTGAGTTGAATAGGGGACGTCAAAGTCCCGCGGGGGTAGGGGAAAGGGGGTGTTGAGGGAAGGAAAACTGAAATTGGAATAAGGAAGAAAAAAAAAAAAAAAAGGAAAGGGGAAGGAGAGCGGAAGTGAGGGGGAAAAGGGTTGAAAAGGGGAATAAGAAAAACAGCTAAGGAGTAATGAATATTGTGAGAGGGGTAGAGAAGATTAGAAGGATAAAAGAATGGAATTATGAATATATATATATATATATGTGTGTGTGTGTGTGTGTGTGTATGCGTACATTTTTTTTGCGAGGGGGTATTAGGGGGATCCGCAAAAGTGGAAGAAGAACGGACGGCCGCGCAGATGAAAGGCTGAGTCAAAGGTTTGAGGAGAGGATTAGGAAAAAAACAGTTGGATGAAATGTAAGATATTAGAATAATTAGAAAGGAGCTAGAAAACCATAGGAATGGAAGAAAATGAGAGATGGAAAAAATGAGAAAGTAGTGTCCTCTTTTAAGTTGGCGTTTAGCCAAGGTTAGAGGAATAGAGTCTGGACACGAGGATTTTTTGGAGTGGGTGGGAGAGGAGTAGGAAAGAGGGAGGAATGTGGGAAGAGCGAGGCGGCAGTGTGCTTGCGTGCAAGCACCACATTTACAGGAAACGAGAGAAATATTTCTGGCAGGTGTTGGTCAGTGGAACAAGAGAGAGGGTGCGGGGACATGGGTGGGGCGACTGTGTGCTTGGAAAGAGCCAGGAATGGGCAAATAAATACTTTGGTTCACATTCGCGTCCTCTTTTTAAATCACACGTGGCCATGTTGTATGAAGGACATGGGTGTGCGTGTTTGTGTTCGTGCGCAAGTGTTTGTATGTTTGTGCATTTTTGTCTTTTTTTTTTTTTTGCGTGGTTCTAGGTTGTGTGAGTGGTGCGTGGATATGTCTCCAGGCTTTGTACCTAGTTGTATTTTACGGAACGAGAGCTATGCTCGTAGTGACCCGTTTTCGTATCTCTCCACATCCAGTTTATTCTTAAAATCGTGTATAGTTCTGGCATTCACTGTTTCTGTGTTCAGTTTGTTCCAGACATCGATCACTCTATGTGGGAAGCTTTTTTCTTCAGGTCTCTTCTGTAACTGTCTTTCTTTAGTTTCTCTTCGTGTCCTCTTGTTTCTCTTCTGTCCCACTTTAATAAGTAGTTTCTATCGAGAATTTTCATCCCTTTCATAATTCTGAAAATGGTAAAAAAAATCGCCTCTTCCCCTTCTCTGTTCTAGTGTTGACAAATGTAATTTCTCCAATCTTTGTTTATATGTAAAATTTGACAGTGTAGGTGCCATTTTTGTCGCTGCTCTTTGGATTCTTTCTAATTTTCTTATGTTCTTTGTGCTAGGTGCCCACATTGTTACAGCATATTCTAGTTTCGGTCTTATCAGTGTAACAACAATTTTTTTAACCCTCTCCTCATCTATGTAGTCGAAGGCCACTTTCATTGATTATAAGTCTCTTCAAATAATTTATTGACATGTTTATCAGGTGTAAGTCACTTGAGATGATTACTCCTAGGTCCCTTCTGAGTCGACTTTTTTGACTTCTTTGTTTCCAATTTTATATTGTCCCGAAACTCTATTTTTACTGTTTCCAAATTTATTATGCTACATTTTTTAATGTTGAAGTTCATCTCATATCTCCGACTCCATTCCCATATTTTGTCCAGGTCATCTTGCAGCGATCTGCAATCTTCTTCTGTTCTTACTCTCTTGAGTAATTTGGCATCGTCAGCAAAAAAAAAGTTCATGTAACAATTCACTCCCTCATCCATATCATTTATGTATATGGCAAACATTAAAGGAGCTAAAACAGAGCCTTGTGGGACGCCACTTTTCACATCGTCCCAGTTCGAATTTTTGTCTCTACTTCATTTTTCTCCCAGTTAAGAAATCATTCATCCATTCCAACAGTTTATCTTGAATTCCTCCTATTATTTCAATTTTTCTTATTAATTTTTTTGTGTGGTACTTTGTCGAAAACCTTCTACAAATCCAAGAAGGCGTAATCTGCCCATCCATCTCTTTCTTGTATTATCTCAATTAATCTCGAGTAAAAGCAGATTAGGTTTGTGGGGCACGATCTTCCACTTCTAAAGCCAAATTTTTGGGGGTTTATTATTTTGTTTTCTTCCAAGTGTTTGGTTCATTTGTTCTTGATGACCTTTTCGCATATTTTTGCTACTGTGCTTGTAAGGGATACCGGTCTGAAGTTTGTAGGATCTTCCCTATTTCCTCCTTTATATATTGGTACTATATTTGCATCTTTCCAATCTTCCGGCACCTTTCCCTCTTTGAGTGAGAAGTCAATTATCTTGTATAGTTTATCTGTCAGTTCGTCAATACACTCTTTCAGTATTCAACTTGCAATTTCATCTGGTCCGTGCGATTTCCTGACATCTAGGTTTTTTATTTGGTCTCTTATTTCTTTTTGTGTTATCTTTATTTCTTTCATCATGGGTGATCTTTCTTGTTGTCCATCTTCCCAAGATTGTGAGCTCTCAACTGAAATGTCTGATCATAACTTCTGCCAATTCTGTGTCATATATATATTCTTTATCTCCTTCACGCAATTTCACTATTTCATGCTTATCCTTTAGTTTGTCATTTATATATCTGTAAAAGAGTTTAGGTTGATCCTTACATTTATCTATAATATCCCTTTCATAATCTCTTTTTTTCTTTCCTGCGTATATTCACATATTCGTTCCTAAATTTTATATATGTTTGCCATTTGGATGTTTTTTCCATTTTTCCAGGCTTTGTCTCTCCTGTCTCTAGCCTCACTAAACCTTTTGTTAAACCAACATTTTATGTAAATCTCTTTTTGTTTCTTTTTTGGTACATATTTGTTAATTCCTTCTGTGTACTTTTCTTTGAATATGTTCCATTTGTCTTCCATATTTGTTTCCTCTAGAGCAGTGGTTCTTAACCTTTTTTGGCAGCGACCCAAAATTTTGCACAAATCAAGCATCGCGACCCAAGCCTACATAGATATACGAATTGTCTTTATAAGTAATATGATTATGCTTTTAAAAGCGGGTTACAGAAACAAAATTAATTAATCATGGTCTGCTTAGAATCCTAAAACTAGGCATCATGTATTTTAATTATTACAGTATATAATTATAATATATTTGTAGTGGGAAAATAATTATTTTCTGCAAACCCTTAGCGACCCAATAAAATGGCTTGGCGACCCAGGGGTTAAGAACCACTGCTCTAGAGAATTTATCCCAATTTGTGTTTTGGAAAAATTATCTTAGTTTTACAAAATCCGTTTTCTTGTACATAAATCTTCCTTCTCTATGTTTATTATTCCTATCTACATTGTTCTGTTCTTTTAATTCAAACTCTATTAGTATATGATCACTCTTTCCAATTGGTGTTTTATACACCATTTTGTTCACAATATCTGGTTCAGAAGTTAATATTAAGTCTGGTTTTGATGGTTCCTCGTTGTTTCTATATCTATTATTTTCCTTAACCCATTGTGTTAGGGTGTATTCGATGGTCATATTCAGTAGAATATTGCTCCAAAGTTCATCTCCCCCTTTAACTATTATTTCTTCCCAGATAATGTCTTTTGCATTGAAATCGCCCATGATTACTATGTTTCCACCCTCTTTCAGTAACTCGTTTAGCACATTCATTGTTTCTTCCAGTAAATTAGAATATTCGCTGTCCGACCATGCATGTATTTTTGGTGGTACAAACACTGCTACAAATTTTCTGCTTTTCATCTCTTTGTTTGCAATTTTAATCATAATTACTTCTACATTGCCTTGGCCTTCAATAAGCTTTGTCACGTTTAGACCCTTTTTGGTCAATATCATGACACCTCCTTGCTTGTCTGTTCTATTTTTCACCCAGTGGTTGTATAGACCATGTCTCATTATGCTTGTTGATAGAGGTCCTTTCAATTTTGTCTCTACTATCCCATGATATCAGGTTTTTCTGTTTAGTTCGTTGATTCCAGAGATCATACCATTAATATTTGTGTATGCCACTTTTATTTTCATATTTTCTTTTATTTTTTGGTTTAAGTTTCCATTTTTTTCATTCTGACGTCCAGCACTCTCTCTCTCTCTAAAAAAAAAAAAAAAATCGTTGTTTTCTGTCTCTGTTCTCTTCTCATTTCAATCATTGGCTTCAATTCTGAGAGCTTTGTCTTTCTCTTTTTCCTCATCACTCGTTTCCTTTTGTATCCTTATATGTTTGAATTTATCGCTGTTTGCCAGTTTAACCGCTTTTGATTCCTCTGCTATCATTTGCGTTCTTAGTTTTATTTTCAGAGGTCTATGTTGTTTTCCTTTTGAATATTTGCCTCTTCTATGGATTTTGTCGATTTCTTTATAGAGATTTTGTCCTTCATCCTGTATTTCAGAATTTCCTTTGCAAATTCCTTCTCCTTTTCTCTCTGGTATCATGCTTTTCTTGGATACCATGGACCACAATGCACTTACCTTTGTCAACTCTACCTCTCACCCAATTTTCCTTTTCTTTAATTACTTTCATAACTGTTTCTTTTGTATTTTCCTCCATCTGCTTTTGTAATATTTCTCTAAAAGTTATTTCTTGATTTTCCTGTTCGTGTTTCCATTGATTTTTTATTTCAATGAGGTCTGTTTCTTTGACTCTGCCACTTTTCCGGTTACTACTTGCAACTGCTCTTTGATCTTTTTCAGTTCATCATTTTTATTTTTGTCCTCATTTTTCATTCTCTCGTTTTCTCTCTTAAGAATTTCAATTTCACTCTTTAGGTCACTTAATTCTTTAATCGTTTGCTCATTACTCTTGCGCAATGTAATAAACTTCCTATGTACAGCTCGGTAATCCATTTTCAAATCTATGATTTCTTCCATTAAGTCATTTATTTCGCGATTTCGTAATGTAATACTATATCTAATTTCTCTGTCTATATCTAAACTTTTACCTACTTCACCTTGAGGGTTTCTTTGAAACCCTGAAAAAAAAGAAGTTATTTTCCCACCTTTGGTTCTTTCTAGGAGTATCTATCAAACAGTGGTGTTTGGCGATAACACTTCTAGAGCTTTCTACTATACTTACGTCAAGTCTTCTCTTAGTTGGTTCATTTGTTATTCTTTCTTCTTTATCTTTCTCCATTTTGCCTGAACTATACCTATTTCAAGAACTGGGAAAAACTTTTACCGGTCACAACGCAGCACTTCCTCTCACTTCGATGTCTTAACGGTATGTGTGTGTGTGTGTGTGTGTGTGTGTGTGTGTGTGTGTGTGTGTGTGTGTGTGTTTGGCGTGGATATGTCTCTAGGCTATATGTGTGTATGTATGTGTACATTTTTATGTCAGCATTGTGTGTATGTGGAGCATGTTTGTGTATGATTATGTCTAGGCGTTGTGTGTGTATATGTGTTTGCAATTATGTCTACATTGTGTGTGTGTGTGTGTGTGCGCGCGCGCGCGCGCATTTTTGTCTGCATTGTGTGAGTGAGAGAGAGAGAGAGAGAGAGAGAGAGAGAGAGAGAGAGAGAGAGAGAGAGAGAGAAATGTGAGCGAGGGACTAGAAGATTTGCCGGTTCGGTGGCCGTCCATTAGTGGGTCCTCGTTGAGCCTTTGGTAGGAGAAGAGTTGGACTCACGAAGAGAAGAACTTCAGTGTGTTATGTTGATCCCATTACCGAGAATTTTTATTATTATTATTAGTTCAGGTGAATAAAATCGCCTGTAGGCGGCCAAGTGGTCGGCATTGTCTGCCCTTCGCTATAATATAATTGTAAAATAGACAGAGGAAGAGGAAGTATTTGCATAGAGAAATAGAAAAAAGGAAAGCAGGATCCCTGAAGAAGGATCCTTAGTGTATTTCGTCGCCTGCCTGTCAGTCAAGACAGTCGGCAGGTCAGTAGGTCCAACTCAGTTCGTGGTGTGTGAAGTTCTTAAAGCTATTCTTCTTCTTATTCTTCTCCTTTGTCGTCGTCTTCTTTTCTTCTTCCTCTTCGTCGTCCTCTTCTTCTTCACCTTCTTCCTCTTCTTCGTCTTGTTCTTCCTTGTTCGTCTGCTCCTTCCTCTTCTTCCTCTTCTTCCTCTTCATCTTCTTCGTCTTCTCCTTGATCCTCCTCTTCATCTTCATCTTATTATTTTTTGTCTTCCTTCTTCATCCTCTTCTTCATCTTCTCCCTTTTCCTCCTCTTCTTCTTCTTCCTTTTCTTCCTCTTCTCCTTTTCCTTCTCCTCCTTTTTCTTTATCTTCTTGAGACGTAGGATTTCCACCTTTACGATTATTCGTGACGCCAATCAAGCTTATTACAGGTGGTATTCAGTTTTGTTCCGGCACCTTTGGCGGACTTGGTGCCAGCCCACGCGTGAGGGAGAAGTTTACCGAAGAGAATTCTGAAAAAAAGGAGAGAAGAAAATCAGCATTTCAGGTCAACTTGAACTTTCTGAAAACTAAAATAATTGGGCCAAAGTTAACCCACTTTTGGATTTTTTAACTACCCACGGCTGATTTTGTTGAGTCGATGATGTCATTTACGTGATGGGGTTCCTGTCTCTGCGGAAGGGAAATGAAGGGGTAAAGGGCCACGGACACGATTCTTCGTCATACTTGGAACAAATACCAACCGTCGTGATACGTTGACGTAACACGACAGGTGTGCAAGACAGATGGTATGGCGAAGAGTGGGCACCCGTTTCGGGTTGGGTGTAGGGGGGAGGGGGGAGGGGGGAGTCCAGGCCACTTCTCGAGCAATCTTTGATTGGTAAGGAGCAATTTCCTGTTCAGTGTTGGCGTTCCCAGTGACCGGCGTGTCCATCTCTCCCACGTCCTTCTCTCCCTCGTCCTCGTCGTCCTCGTCCTCTCTCTCGACCCCCTCTCCCACGTCCTCCTCTCCCTCGTCTCGTCCTCCTCTTCCTCGTCCTCCTCTCCCACGTCCTCCTCTCCCTCGTCCTCCTCTCCCACGTCCTCCTCTCCTACGTCCTCCTCTCCCACGTCCTCCTCTCCCACGTCCTCCTCTCCCACGTCCTCCTCTCCCACGTCCTCCTCTCCCTCGTCCTCCTCCCCCACGTTCTCCCATCCCACGTCCTCCAATTCCTCGTCCTCCTCTCCCTCGTCCTCCTCTTCTACGTTCTCCTCTTCCACCTCCTCCTCTTTTTTGTCCTCGTCTTCTCCCTCGTCTCGTCCTCCTCTTCCTCTTCCTCCTCCTCCTCCACGTCTCACTTTTCCTCGTCCTCCTCTCCCTCGTTCTCCCCGGAGGTTATTTTCCCCCCTCGCCCATTACCCCTCGACCGACTCCTCTCACCTGCCTCCCCTCATCTGTCTCCCCTCACCTGCCTCCTCTCACCTGCCTTCCCTCACCTGTCTCCCCTCACCTGTCTCCCCTCCTTGGCCCCACCCCCCATTCTCCAGATCTTTCCCCTTTTCCCGCGCTCCTCACTTTCTGCCGCCCGTTCCCCCCCACACTTGTTCCTTTGCCCTATCTGGACCCGTTTCCCGGGCCAGTCGCGACGACGACGACGACGACTCCTTTCCCCTCTCATGCCTCGTGCGTCTCCTCCTCCTCCCCCCCTCGGATTGGAGTAGGAGGGCGGCTTACAAGGATCCCTTGCAACATTGAGGGCGTCTGAGTGTTGCGCGCTTCGTCGCATTGCATCTCGTCTCCGTGGCGCTCTGCAACGTTGGATCTCGCCTTGGATCTACTGTTCAATTTCGTACCGCGTCGTCGCTGCAACATTCTATTTTGATTTCGGGGAAGGGGGGTTAAATGATAAATGATTTCGGGGGGGTGAAAAGGAGTATCGAGCGGCGGCGGTGATCAGTCGCGCCAGTTTTCAATTTTGCTATGATGAGATTTATTTGATTTAATTAATTAATTTATTTGTATATTCTTTTTTATTTACTTTTTCCTAAGGAAATGGTTTTCAATGGTAATCAGGCTCGTTGTTTCTCTATAACACTTTTAAAAGGGATCCATTTTATTTTTCCTAAGAATTTTTTTTTTTCAATAATAATTCGTCAGAAACTAATAACATGGTTATGTAATTTTTGAATAATAAAGCTGGTCCTTCACGACCGAGAGAGCGGTTTATTTTTGTCGTCATTTTGGGGTTTAAAGACGGTAATTGTCCTGCCACTTAAAACTAAACTAACCTAAACATAACCAAAAACAACCTAAACCTAACCTAATCTAAACTAAATCTAACCTAAACCTATCCTAACCTAAACCTAAGCCCTAACTAAGATCTAACATAGACCTAACCCTAACCAAACCTAAACCTAATCTAACCTAACCTAACTTGTGATATACCCTATTGCAAAGAAGTGACGTCCATATCAATGATGTAATTTTAATTAATTAATTACCGTAGTTGTTATCTTCGACGATTTCTTGTTGAGAGATATTTCCATAGAAGAAGTAGACCTCATAAGGGGGAAAGAGAAGATGGTTTAACTGATTACTGTGCGAAAATAAATGGAGAGTTACACATCAATTATACAGACTTAGTTATTATTCGCTACCGACGATTTGGTGTTGAAAATAATTTCATTAGAAAAGGAAACTAGCCTCTTCAAAAAACAAAAAACAAAAAAAAAACTTGGGTTCACAGTGTAACATTGGGTCTCCTCTGTTGAGCACTTTGCAACATTGCATGCAGTTTACTGTGTGGTGTTTAATTTTGGGTTAGGAGCAGTGTATAACTTTACAGAGATCGTCCTGGGAGCTTTGTGCAACATCTCTTGTCTTCTCCCGAGCCCAATGTAACATTGTATCTTGTCTCCAGGGCTTCTCTGCAACATTGTATTGTTGAGTGGTAAGTCTCTACATGAGCTTAGGAGATGTAGAGGGGAACGAAACCTTATTTGGTTTTACTTCTTTAATGGTTGATTTTTCTCTGTGTACAAAATATGCTGGCAAGTCCCCAGGAGTGTCTACACTACAGTATCTTGTCTCTGGGACCTCTGTGCAACACTGTATCTTGTTTCTGGTGACACTGTGCGATACTGTAGCTTATCTCTTGGGCCTCTGTGCAACACTGTATCTTGTTTCTGATGCCTCTGTGCATTACTGTATCTTACCTCTGGGGCCTCTGTGCAATACTGTATCTTGTTTCTTGTGCCTCTGTGCAACATAGTATCTTGTCTCCGGGGCCTCTGTGCAACTCTGTATCTTGTCTCCGGGGCCTCTGTGCAATATTGTTTCTTGTCTTCGTGACACTTCTGTAGCACTATATCTCGTCTTTTGAACACTTGTGTAATATTGTACCTCGTCTTCGCAACACTTGTGCAACAATGTAACTCGTTTTCGCAACACCTTTGCAACATTGTGTCTTGTCTCGGTGCCTGTGCAACATTGTATCTTGTCTCCGGAAATCTTATGGAACATTGTATTTTGTCCATAGCACGTGGCTAACAATGCGCAGTGTCGTAATTCAGTATGTATCAACAGGTACATGTTGCTTTATTCTGGCTGGCGCCAGACGGATTTATCCAGACGAATGGCGCCCATTTGATAGCCGAGGGTTAATAACAGTTTGTTGTGAACTTGGCACTTCGTGGATGACGATTGGGGAAAAAAAGGTGAAATGGCTAAGTTTAGAGAAAAAAGTAAGAAGGGGCAATTATTTGACCATTTGACAGTATTCATTTGTTTATTTTTTATTTATCTATCTATTCGTTTTGTAGGCTCTTGTGGAAGAGTGTTCATTTGCTGTTTCTTGGTCGAGGGAGAATATCCCAATTGCAACTTGAGATTATGGATTTGTGAGGGCCTTAAACCTGTTTTCTTTCACATTTCACAGTTTGTTCCTCTTCTTCCTCCTCCTTCCCCCTTCGCCTTCCTGTCCCTCCTGTTCCTCCTCCTCCTTCCCCTCTTCCTGTCCCTCCTTCTCCTCCTGTTCCTCCCCCTCCTCCTCCTCCCCCTCCCCCTCCTCCTCCTCCCCCTCTTCCTCCTCCCCCGCCTCCTCCTTTTCCTCCTCCCCGTCCCATTCTTCTTCTCCTCCTCCTCCCCCCTCCCCTTTCTCCTTTTTCTCTTCCTCCTTCTCCTCTTCAGCTTCTGCTTGCTTGTGCCAAGATAGTGACTTGCCGATCCAGGCTGTCTCCCGCTTTCCTTGCCTGCTGCTGCTGCTTGCCTGCTTGACTTGCCTGCTTGGCCATGCAATATGGACCCTGGTGCCCGATGAATATTGCATCTCCTCCACAGCGGGTGTTCCATGCGCTCGCTTATGCTCACGCACACGCGCGCGCACACACACACACACACACACACACACACACACACACACACACACACACACAACTCGTGGCACAGTTGGTAGAGTTCCCGGCCGCCACTGCGGAGGTCCTGGTTCTAATCCCGCCCAGGGCTGAAATAATTTCAGTATCGCTGCGCTGCGGGTTGTTACTCCAACTCTCGTGGGCGGGGAGTTGGGTGTGCGTGTAAGGTCACAGCATTACCCATAGATCGGTCATATACGCGCTCTGAGCTCTCTTCCGTGAGGGAAATAGCTGTCGATCACGAGTCCAACACGTGATCCAAAAGACCATGGTCATTCACACACAATCTGTTGTAATGATGATGTAAAAGGTTATAGTGCGCCCACATTCCATCCTCCCCTCCCTCTTCTCTTCCTCTCGCTCCTCCCCTCTTCTCCTCTTCTTCTCCTTCTCCCCTCCCTCTTCCTCCCCACCTTCGCCTGCTGTTGTTTGTTCTTCCTTTGTGTTCCTCTTCCACTCCTCCCCTTCCCCCTCCTCTCCCTTCTTTCTCCCCTTCCTCTTCTTGCCTCTTCCTCCCCTCCACCCCTGCCTCTTCCTCTTATCCTCCCCTTCCTTTTCCTCCCCTTCCTCTTCCTCCCCTCTTCCCCTTCCTCTTCCTTCATTCCTTCCGTTCCTCCCTTCCTCCCCTTCCTCTTCCTCCCGTTTTCCCGTTCCTTTTCCTGTCCTCCTCCCCTCCTTCTTCCATCCCTGCTTCCCTTCCCACTTCCTCCCCTCCCTCTCCCCTCCCTCATCCTTCTCTCTCTTCTCAACCCTTGATAATCCCGTGCAGCAGCAGCAGCAGCAGCAGCCTTCGTAGTCCTCTTTCTCTTTCCCTTTTTTTCTTTTCTTTTCTTTCTCTCCACTCGCTTTCTTCTTTCTTTTCTTCCTTTCATTCTCCTCCTCCTCCACATCCATCCACTCCTCCCACTCTTTCCACTCCCACTCTTCCCACTTGTTCTCCTACACCTCTTCCTACTCCCACTCCTCCTTTCCCTTCCCCCCTCCTTCCAACCCCCCCCCATTCCACCCTCTCTCTTGCCTCAACACTCCAGACTACCCGAGGTTATTTTTTTACTTTGTCAAGTGCCAACGCTTTTTTCTTCTTCGTTTTTTTTTCACCATTAATCACCTCTCTACCCCTCTTTCTCTCTCTTTCTTTCTCCCTCTTTCTTTCTCTGTTGTCTGTCTCTGTCTCTCACTTTCACATTCGCATTCTCTATCTCTCCCTCTCTCTGCCTCTCTCAATCTCACATTCTTTGTCGCTCACTCTCACTTTCTCTCTCTTCCTCTTTCTCTCACTTTCATATTCTCTCTCTCTCCCTCTTTTTCTGTCTGTCTCTCTCTTTTATCTTGTCTTCAATTCCCTTTTCCTTCTTATTTCTTCCCACTTTCGTTCATTTTCTTTGGGTTTTATTCTTGCTTCTTTCTGTGTCCGACTTTCATTAAGGTTTCGCATCTCTTTGTGTGTTCGGTTCCCCATCTTCGTCTCTCTTCTCTCTCTCTCTCTCTCTCTCTCTCTCTGTCTCTCTCTCTCATCCTCGCGTTGTCTCTTCCATTTCTTGTTTTCGTTGCCTGTCCGCTCTGTCATCGTCATCTTCGTTCTTTCTCCTTTTTCCTTCCTTTTGTTGCTCTCCTTCTCTCCTTCACTCCCTCTCTCACTCTCTCACTCTCTCCCTCCCACACTCACTCACTCACTCCTTCCCTCACTCTATCATTATTTTTCACCTCCCCTCCCTCCCTCTCTCTTCCTTATTCCTTCTCCCTCCCTCCTCCCTCGTTTACCTCTTCCTCCCCCCTCTCTTTTCCCTCCTCCTTATATATGTCCCGTCTTCCTCCTTCCTCCTCTTTTCCACCTCCTCTTCTCTCCCTCTTCGTTCTCAATTCCACCTACTGCTCTCACACCCTTCCCCATCTGTCCTCTTTTCTCCTCCTCCTCCTCCTCCTCCTCCTCCTCCTCGTACCCCCCCCCCAATCTAACATAGTCGGCCTTTCATTTCCTCCTCCCAACCTCCTCTCTTCTACTACAAAGTCGTCTTCTTTCATTAACCTCTGTGTCGTCACCTCCTCTCTTCGTCCTCTGCTTCCTCCTCTTCTTCCTCTTCTTCCTTCTCTTCTTTTTCTTCCTCTTCTTCCTTCTCTTCTTTTTCTTCCTCCTCTTCTTCCTTTTCTTCCTCTTCTTCCTTCTCTTCTTTTTCTTCCTCTTCCTTCTTTTCTTTTTCTTCCTCTTCTTTCATTTCTTCCTCCTCTTCCTTTTCTACCTCTTCTTCCTCATCTTCCCTTTCTTCCTCTTCATTTTAACTTTCTCCCCTCCTTCCTCTTCCTCTGGTTAGTGGCGTTCTTCTTTCGCTTCCTTTCCACTTGGTCCATCTGTCTTTGTTCCATTTCCTTCCTCCTCACTCCTTCTCCTCTACTTCCTCCTCCTCCTCCTCTTCCCCTTCCTCCTCCTCTTCCCCTTCCTCCTCCTCCTCCTCTACCCCTTCCTCCTCCTTTTCCCCATCTTCCTCCCCTTTCATCTTGTCCCCGTCAATCCCCATTTTTTACCTTGGCTGCTCGTTCGCAGATCTTGCTGCTGCTGCTGCCGCTGCCTTTCATTCGCTTTCGCCACCCTTCCTTCCTTCCTTCCTTCCTTCCTTCCTTTCTCCTCTTCTCTATTCTCTTTTCCTCTCTCCGTTCAAATCCGCCATGGCGATCCTCCTCTCCCTCCGTCCTCATCTTCTTCCTCCTCCTTCCTAGTTTCCCCATCCTTTCTCCCTTCCCCATCCTTTCTCCCTTCTCCTCCTCCCCACCTTCCACTCTCCTCCTTCCTCCCTCCTCCTTTCCACCTCCCTCCTCCTCCTCCTCCTCCTCCTCCTCCTCCTCCTTTTACTCCTCTTCAGTTTTACCAAATTCTTTACCTTCTTCCTCAACTAAAAGCCAAGACGATAAACTAACACTAGACAAAATTCGCCGCAAAACCAAAACACTGATAAAGCGTAGTAAGAAAAATCTCGAAGAGTATATTGCTGAGGCAAGCAAAACGAACACTAAAGGATTTTATAGTTATGCGAATAAGAAGAAAACGCTTACCTGCGGCATTGGACCACTATACAACGATGAAGGTAAACATACGGATGATGAAAATGAGATGGCCTCAATCCTTAATAAATTTTTTGCATCCGTCTTCACAGACGAGGATTGCTCAGTGTATCAGCCACCAGAACATAAAATGTCCCAAAACGTCTTAAATCAACTCATAATTACCAAGTGATGTCGAACAAGTAATTGATAAACTCAAAATAAATAAAGCCCCGGGACCTGACAAAATTTTACCTAGAATTCTGCGAGAAGTGAAAAATCAAATCTGTAAACCCTTGTGCATCCTATTCAACAAATCTTTAACACTTGGTAAAATCCCATCAGATTGGAAATGTGCTAACGTAACACCAATATTCAAGAAATGGGACAAATCACAACCAGTCAACTACAAACCAATTAGCCTGACTTCGATTGTGTGTAAACTGCTAAAGACCATCATTCGCGACAGTGTAGTGAAATTTCTAGATGAAAAAAAAATTATGAAATATTTACAATATGGCTTCCGTAGCAAACACTCATGTTTAACTAATCTCCTCGACTTCTTTCATGGCGTCTTTAGCAAATACGAGGAATGATCTGTTGATATAATTTATCTAGATTTTCAGAAGGCATTCCATAAAGTTCCTCACAAACGATTGCTCGACAAATTAATAACACACAGCATTTCTGGTAATATCCACAACTGGATTAAAAATTGGCTCTGAACGAAAACAGAATTGTAATTAATGGGCTCTCATCTACCTGGCTCGACGTTAAAAGTGTAAATGATCTAGACGACGGCCTCCTCTTCAAAGTATCAAAATTTGCTGATGACACAAAAATCACCGGTAAAGTAACAACCACCAAAGAGAAAGGAAATCTGCATTCCGATCTAGACAGATTATCATGCTGGGCAAGCATGTGGCAAATGAAATTTATCGTTAACAAATGTAAAGTCATGCACATTAGAAGTAACAATGATCACATCCAATACCAAATGAATGGCGTAATACTGGACTCGGTAACTAAAGAAAAAGTTCTAGTAGTTTTAATATGAAATGACTTGAAGCCAAGTCAGCATTGCTCAGAAGTTGTTAAAACAGCAAATAGATTGGTTGGCTTCATCGGAAGAGTCTGAAAATAAATCGGAAAAAATATTGCTAAACCTTTATAACTCCTTGGTCCGTCCTCATCTCGAATACTGTGTACAATTTTGGACCCCATACTACCAGAAAGATATTAATAAACTAGAAAGAGTGCAACGAAGAATGACCAAAATGATACCAAGGATGAGAAATCTGCCGTATGAAGAAAGACTTAAAAGTAAATTTATTCTCACTTTCAAAAAGGAGAATGCGAGGAGACTTAACTGAGGTTTTTAAAATGTTTAAAGGCTTTGACAACATCAATGTCGAAGATTACTTCTTATTAGACCTATCCAATACAACAATTGAATAGGATAGTGGTAGCAGTAGTGTTAGTTCATCTTCTATCGCCTAGTTACCCTGTTTTCTTAACTGTAGCTTAGTATAGTAAACACAAATAGCCTCGTTAGGGCCAGTAGGCCTGCTGTTGTTTGTTCTTCCTTTGTGTTCCTTTGTGTTCCCTCCTCCTTCATCCTCCCTCCTCTTCCTCCTTCCTCCCTTCTCCTTTCTCACCCGTCCTCCCTCCTCTTCATCCTACTATTACTCTTCAGATTTTCCAAATCCTTTACCTCCTCCTCCTCCTCCACCTTACTTTTACAAAGGCGGAGCATGCCGACAGGAGACCTTTTGATCCATATCTAGGTCGGATGCGAAAAAAAAAATCATATTAATAATAAAACAATAAATAAAAACTATAATAATGTAAATAACAAATAAAATACATAAATAAATGCATAGGTATAGTTAGATAATAAACAAACAGGTAAATAGTAAATAATAATAAATTGACATATAACTAATAATGAATGAAAATCAGACAGACAAATGATAACAAAACAAAAGCAAATAATATAAGATAAATTATAATCATTACAGCATCTTGCTTAGGTATTTATCTAACTGATTCTTAAAGCTTCGAACTGAACTACATTGCACTACCTGTGCAGGAAGTTTATTCCATTCATTTACTACACGGTTGGCAAAGTTGTTTCTACCTACTTCCAAATTGAATCTATTTCCGGATAGTTTCCCCACCTTCCTTTCTCCCTTCAATTTCCTACCTTTTTCCACTCTCCTCCTTCCCTCCTTCCTTCTCCTTCTTCCTCCCTCCTCCTTCTTCCTCCTTTCTCACTCTTCTTCCCTCTTTTTCATCCTACTCCTTCAGATTTTCTAAATTCTTCACCTCCTCCTCCTCCTCCTCTCTTCATCTTCCTACTCCCTACCTTCTCCTTCCTTCTCCTTCCTTCTCCTTCTTCTCTTTCTTCCTCCCTCCTCCTTCTTCCCCCTTTCTCACTCTTCTTCCCTCTTCTTCATCCTACTCCTCTTCAGATTTTCTAAATTCTTCTTCTCCTCCTCCTCCTCCTCCTCCTCCTCTCTTCATCTTCCTACTCCCTACCTTCTCCTTCCTTTCTTCCTTCTTCCTTCCTCCTTCCTACCCCCTTCCTACCTCCTATCTCTCTCCTCCTTCCCCCTCATCCTTTCTCACCCTTCTCTCCTCCTCCTCCTCCTCCTCCTCCTTCTCCTTGTCATTATTTTATGCCGCTCTTCCCACTTCTCTCTCTCTCTCTCTCTCTCACTCACTCCATTTTTCTGTCTACTCCCAGTTTGTGTGTGCGCGCGCGCCCGTATGTATGTATATTTAAATTTGTGTACTATTGGCATATTTACCTCTAGCCAGCCTGTCACGATCCTGTCGGTTTGCATTTCCGCTATTATGTAAATATTTCATTGTTGTTCATCTTTTCTTCCCTCGAGGCCAACGTCCATTGTAATATATATTCATAAAAATCTCCACGTTGAATTTTTTAATTCTCTCTCTCTTTCCCCCTCTCTCCATCTCTCTCTCCCTCTGTCTTTCTCTCTCTCTCTCTCTCTCTCTCTCTCTCTCTCTCTCTCTCTCTCTCTCCTCTCTTTCCTCTCTCTCTTCCCCTCAATTGCCCCCCTCTCTCTCTTTCTCTCCCTCTCTCTCCCTTTTTCCATCCCTCTCCTGATGTATATCTCCTCAGCTGTATATATAAAATTCCCTGCTCCTCCATACCCCTTTTACCCCCAAACCCCTTTCGCTTATTCACTTCCTTTCGTTCCTTTCTCCCTACTTCCCGAGCTCACTTTCTTCCTTCTCTTCCTGTTCCTCCCTCAACCCCTCCTTTCTCTCTCATCCTCTCTCGTTCTTTCTTCTTCCCACGCTCTTTACCCCCTCTTCCTTCGTCCTCTTTGTCCCTTCTTTCCTCATTCTAGTACTCCCTTCTTCCCATGCTTTCTTCCTCCCTGCCTCACCTCGTTTTCTTCCTGCCTCATCCTCTCATTCTCTTTCTCCTCACTTTCCTCGGTTTTCTTCCTCCCTCCTTCCCTCATCCTCTCGTTTACTTTCTCCCTCCTTCCCTCGTTTTCGTCTTCCACCCTTCTTTCCCCATCCTCTTGTTCTACTTCTCCCTTCTTCCCTCGATCTCGTCCTACCTACTTCCTTGCAACATTTTTTCCTAAGGTCTTTATCCAAGTGAATGTTAGATCTTGCAACCGTATTACATTCCATTGCCTCGACTGAAAGCTTGTTCCATTCACTGACGACGCTTTTGGCAAAATTGTTTTTACCCGCTTGAGTCAAATCTACGTCCTGACAGCTTGAGGACATTAAACCTCGAATGGTTATTTCAATTGCCTTTGAATTTTTAAAGGCTGAATTAAGTTCCTCCAAGACTTTTTTTTTTAAGAGAGAGAAAGAGAAGTGGTTAGAAATGGCCAGAGCGGTTTCCGTATGATTTAAGATCATAAGAACATAAGATTGGAGGAGACTGCAAGAGACCATAAAGCGTACACTAGACAGTTCCATCTCCCTTGCCACCTGGCATTCCTATCCATAGAGTTACCTAATCTTCTCATAAAGCAACCAATTGTTTCAGCGCTGACTACATGGTTAATTGGTCCATTCCAATCGTTAACCACTCTGTTGGTAAACCAGTTTTTGCCAATTTCACCTTGTAGGAATGTTGTTGTGGCTTTTCTCTGTACTTTTTCTAATCTATTAATATCTGCAACGAGATTTGGTGACCTTATAGAAACGGCATAGTGTGGGTATATATATATATATATATATATATATATTTTATATATATATATATATATATATACGTATATATTAGCGGTGTGCCGATTAATCGGGCCGATGCCAATTCAGTAATTCACCTACTATTATTCATTGTTCTGGTGGTTGTATAGGGCCATGGAGCATATTGTGTAGCAAATAATCATTGCTTTATTTTATTTTCACATAACATCACAACCGCAGGGAATGAGGTGGCTATGAATATGCTGTGGTAGTGGTAAGCCTACACTGCCGTATAGTGCTATAACGTCCGTTTCGAAAATATTATGCATAGGTGATCAAATCGGCAGGCACAAGGACGTACGTATTTCATATATAAAATTAAACATATATATATATATATATATATATCTAATATATATATATCATAAATATATATATATATATATATATATATCTAATATATATATATCATAAATATATATATCATATATATATTATATATATAAATATATATGTATTATATATATTATATATAATATATAAATAATATATGTATATAATATATATATATTTGTTTATTTATTTATTTCTATTTATTTATTTATTTATCATTATTATTATTATTATTTATTTTTTTTTATTTTTTTTTTTTTTTTTTTTTTTTTTTTTTTTGAGACGGCAAAGTTTCTGCAACAGATATTAAGCAAGAGTAATATGGGAGTAAATTGTCCAGGCGTCCGTGGCCTCGGTCGATTTTACCCGTTTATAAGTGCGAGAAATCGACGGACGGATTTACTCCCACTTACTCCGCAGCAATTTATAGCCAAACGAATCGTTTATAAAGAATCTTTTTATGTATTTTGACAAGTAAATACATAACAATACATCTTTATGCTTTTTGACAATGACAGCTATGACTTTGACTCATGTTTAGATGATTTGCTGTCAAATTCACAATCACACAAGTCAAATTTGGACAAAGTGAAACTTCAAAGAAAAAAATTAAGAATATATTCATCTGTTCTGACACTACAAAGCAAAGTTGATCAATTTCGCTCCCTCCCACTGGAACCACGTGACTGATTCCTCGAGTTGGTGGAGAGACAACCACAACTCATATCCTGAACTTGGAAAAGTTGCCAACAAAATGCTGTGCTCTCCACCATCTTCAGTGGAGAGTGAACGCCTCTTCAGCATTGGTGGTAATGTCTACACCCCACACCGTAACCCCTTGACTCCAGACACAGGGGAGAAATTGATGCTGTTGAACTTAAATTTGCAAATGTTTAACTTGGAATGCGGCAGTACTCATGTGAGTCAGCATGTCGGGAAAAAAGAATCCTTTTTGGATTTTATGACCAGACACAAATTTTGAAAAAAGAACACCGTTTTTTATTACTTTTTGGCCATTTCCCACATTCCATGGGTCAAATATTAGATAGTAGACTGGGTTAGGTTTTGGTTTTACTATTATGTTAGGATTAAGAAATTGATCAATAAATTTTACAGTCAGAACTGATATACCGTAATTATATAAAGTGGAATCGGCATCGGCAACTAAGAGTGAGTAGGAATCGGCATCGGGAAAAAAGAAAGGAATCGGCACACTCCTTATATATAATATATATATATATATATATATATATATATATATATATATATATGTATATATATATATATGTATATATATATATAAACCTCCCTCGTAACGTCTTCTCAGATGTGATATGTTTTTATTTTTCTAATTTCTAATGGGATAATAATTTCAGTCTTTATTTCCTTTAATTTCCTTTATTTCCTTTGATGGTGGGCCCTGGCGTTTTAAAATTATATATATATATATTTTCATCTTTCATTATTTTCTTAGGTCACGCAAAAAAAAAAAAAAGAAATGCGGCTTGGAGCAGCTGACAGGGCTTTGCCCACTCAGGGGTTTCTCACTTCCCATTGCGTGGGAGTGGGATGGTAGTGACATGTGTACGAAAGAGTGAATAAATGTCCGCCCAGCGTTGCACGCGACTAAGCTTCGCTTGTTTCGTTTACGAATACGTAATGAAGATAGCTGTTATCTCAAATACCTTTTTTGAATGTACAAGTTGACCGTTGGCAGATACAGTTGGGCCAATATATGACTGGTGATAACCTTTTTCCTTCGAATGTAGCTATAGAATTCTTTAGGTATTTTCTGTAGACTTTTCAGCCGTTTTTAGTTCATATTTTCTTTTCCTGATATTTTTCAAGTCATTAAATAACTGGTAACCATTAGGGAATTCAGAACGCATGAATTTCTTGAAAACCTGTCTCGTTTTCGCAATACTTTTCTCTGTTTCTTTATCAAGCCATTTTGGACGAGAATTGTATGAACGTCGCCTCTCCTGAAATGGAATATAACTATTACAGTGAGCGTTGTTCTGAAACATTTCCCACATCTCACCTCATCTCGATTTCCAGTCGACGAGCTCTGCCGTAAGCCGGAAAAACGAAATTTTCCTGAAATCAGGTGGCACAGACATGCAAGTGTCTATTCTGAAGCTTTCGGCCTTGATCTCCTTCTCTTCTGCGTCCCTGCTTCCTTAGTTCTCTCCTCTCCTTTCTCCGTTTCCTCCCTCCCTTCTTCCCCCATTTTCTCCCTTCCTCTTTCTCTTGTTCTCTCCCTCCCTCCTTCCCTCGTTGTCTCTCTTCCTCCTCTTCCTTTCGTTCTCCCCCCTCTCCCCTCTTCCTCCCTCTTTCTCCCTTTTTCCTCCTTCTCTTCTATTCTGTCTCTTTCATTCTCTCGCTCGTGCCGTCACAAACTCGTTCGTTCACTCCCCCACTCACACGACCACACCCACTCACTACTCAAAAATCCAATCACCCACTCACTACTCAAAAATCCAATCACCCACTCACTCACGCATTCTACCACTCACCACATCTTTCTAATCACTTTTTCTTCAATTCCAACCTCCCTTCCTTCCTTTCCTTCCTACCCTCCTCTCCTTCCTTTCCTTACTCTCTCCTCCCCACTCTCTCCCGCCCTCTCTGTATCCCTCTCTTCTCTCTTTCTCACTCCCCCTCTCTCGTCTTCGCTCTCCCTCTCTCCTTCTCCCCCTCCCTATCTTCTTCCACTCTCCATCCCTATCTCTCTCCCACTCACCCTCTCCCCCCTCTGTCTCCCTCTCTCTCCCTCTCTCTCCCTCTCCTTCTTTCACTTTCCCCTCTCCCTCCCTCAATCCCTCACTCCGTTTCTCCTTCAACTCTTGTAACATTATGAGAACGTTACTTGGACTATGGTGACGAGGGAGTGAATGAAGCTCGAATGTGTTTTCGTGATGTCCAAGCGGGAAGGCGGCCGTGGATGACGTCAGTGGAAGCGGGAACCCCCTGAGGCGGCGCTGGCGGAAGCGGTGGCTACCCTGAAGTAGCGACCTCGATCTGCGTCGATCGTGACCTCCAGTGCGGGGAAGAGGTCGTGCGTGGCGTCATTGGGGCTCGGCGTCGTTAGCAGCGGCGGCGACGTCGGAAGCGGTGACATCCCTATAGTGACGTCGATCTGCGTCGATCGTGACGTCCAGTGCGGGGAAGAGGGCGTGAATGACGTCAGTGGAAGCTCTAACTCCCTGGAGGCGGCGCAGACAGCAAATGTTGGAAGCGGTGGCTTCCTTGAAGTAGCGACGTCGATCTGCGTCGATCGTGACGTCCAGTGCAGGGGAAAGGCCGTGAGCGACGTCAATGGAAGCGCTAACTCCCTGGAGGCGGCGCAGACAGCAAATGTTAGAAGCGGTGGCTTCCCTGAAGTAGCGACGTCGATCGTGACGTCGAGCGAGGAGGCGGTCGTGACGTCCATCTGCGTTGATCGTGACGTCGAGCGAAGAGGCGGTCGTGACGTCGAGCGAAGAGGCGGTCGTGACGTCGAGCGAAGGGGCGGTCGTGACGTCGAGCGAGGAGGCGGTTGTGACGTCGAGTGAGGAGGCGGTCGTGAGCGACGTCAGTGGAAGCGACAACCTCCTCGTCGGGGTGGCGTTAGTGGTGTGTAGGGCGCAGCAGCTGGTCGTCGCTGGCGGTCGTAACGTGTCGAAAAACCAGAGTAGGCTGGTGCACTCACGTCAAAACTCCCGGGGTCACCAATGTAACATTACGAGAACGTTACTTGGACTATGGTGACGAGGGAGTGAATGAAGCTGAAGTGTGTTTTCTGGATTTATTCTGGTTGCGAGTGTCGACCTAGGCTGGGTCGGCGGTCAGGCTCCGAAGCTGCCCTGTCCGCAAAGATAACCGCGTGGGCCTGGGAACGAGCACCGCTGGTTATAAGTACTGAAGAGAACTGCCTCTGGAGACCAAAGCCTGGCTCTTTATATACACATCTTGCGTACGCTACAGTAGCAAAAGACCCAGCCTCACTGAAACATGGCTCGGCAGGGCCTAGGTTGTGCTTTCATGAGGCTACAAATGCCTGTAGTACTGGCGTAATATGGACTTAACCTACACAATAGTAATACAAGGCCGGAGGCCAGCTGTTTCTACACCACATATACATTCCTTGTCCATTCCCATTTCTGCAGCGACGATACTATAAGCCAAAATGTCGCGTAGACGCACATGTGGGGCACTGTTCACTACACTCACTACCCCTCGTCTTCGCTCTCCCTCTCTCATCCCCCCTCCCTCCCTATCTCGCTCCCACTCACCCTCTCTCTCTCCCTCCCTATCTCTCTCCCACTCACCTTCTCTCTCCCTCCCTATCTCTCTCCTACTCACCCTCTCTCTCCCACTCACCCTCTCTCCCTCCCTATCTTTCTTCCACTCTCCCTAACTCTTTCCCACTCACCCTCTCTCTCACTTCCACTCTCCCTCCCTCCCTATCTCTTTCCCACTCACCCTCTCTCTCCCTCCCTCTTTTCCTCTCCCTCTCCCTCCCTATCTCTCTCCCACTCACCCTCTCCCTCCCTCTCTCCCTCTCCATCCCTCCCTCCCTCCCTCTCTCCCTACCTCTCACTCTCTCACTCTCCCCTCTCCCTTAATCCCTCTCTCCGTTTTTTCTTTCACTCTCCCTCCCTCCCTCACTCTCCCCCTCTCTTCTCACTCTCCCTTCTCCCTCCCTCAATCCCTCACTCCGTTTCTCCTTCACACTCTCTCTTCTCTCTTTCCCACTCTTCTCTGTCTCTCTTTCTCTCCCTCTCCCATTCTCTCTCTATCTCTCTCTTCCCCCCCTCCCTCTCCAGCTCTCCCCAGCCTCCCTCCCCCACCCCCCACCCTTCGCCTGACAAATCCGGGCGATTAAAGACGATACACTCGTTTGTTCTCTTCGGCCTAATCAAGGACGACCTCGCTTGCAGTGGACTCGAGTGAACCAGCGTAGCGGAATTTTTTTAAGCTAATAAAATTTGACCACAAAACAACCGCATTTAGTGACCGCTCCTATAACCATTTCACGTGACACCCCTTATTTGGTAATCGTTAGTTAACCCTTTGGTTGGTGAAGGAGGATTTTCCTTTGCTGAGCAGATTCATGTGTTCACCAGAATTGATTATGTAGAGGACGCCACCGCAACTGTCCCAAATTGCCTCGGTTAATCACGCCAGCTCGGTTGACAGGCTGATGATCGATTCCAACCACCTCCACCACCACCGGTGCTCGCTCAAGGGGCGGGGCTGGGTCCAGATGGAAAACAGGATAAACATCAAAAGAAGTAACATCTATGGAATTGAAATATTAGTTTGTGTGTCTGCGTGTGTATGTGTGTGTGTGTGTGTGTGTGTCTGTCTCAGCGGTGTGTGTATGTGTCAGGTGTGTGTGTGTGTATGCATGTGTGTGTGTTCGCGAAGCTTCTCTAAAGGTGAACAAATGACGTTAGGCAGAAGGAAGTCATTACCGGACCAGAAAGGCATGATTGATATTTATTCGTATTTTATTTACTCAGTTATGTTTTATTTTGTTTTGTTTGTGTACTTTTGACCTTTAGACTCGCAGATGTTCCTCCTTTGTGGCTGAACAGAGGGACTGAACTCTCGTGACCTGAAAAAGTTTAGTTAGTTGTCCTTCACGTAGTGTAGAAATGGTCTCAGTAATCTCTTTTTGGCTAATAAATGAGGATTTTGTTGCAAACAACTTTAAATCAATTAATTGCGAGAGATACAGGGAGATAGTGTTGGATACTGTTTTATCAGCCTACGAACGCCGGCCAGAATAAACATGCTAATGAATTCTATAATAACGTAAAATTATGGTGATAATGGTAGTAATATTGATATATTAGGAATCTTAGAATATATAAAATAAAAAGACAGGCAAAAAATAAAATAATGTAAAAATTCCCAGGAAAAAAAAAACAGGAAAAGAATATATAGGAAATTGAAACTCCCCGTATATTATCCATTTGTCATTATGGGGCCGGGGATGGTTGGCCAGACAGACCTCGAGTTCCCCTTCTTCGCGTGTCCGAAAAATGGGCCGGGGGTCCTGGGCCGGGTCAAGGCCAAACGGCGGCGGCGGTAGAGAGTGAGAGAGTCCAGAATAGCTGTGACCCGCAAATGGCGCTGGAGGTCGACGATGCCTTTCAGGGTACAAGGTTGCAGGATGTTATTTCTCCTTATTTCAGGCAGTCCCTCCCTCTCCCGTTCACCTTCTCTCCCTTGCCTTTCCCTTTCCCCTCTCACCTCCTATTCCCCTCTCCTGTTCCCGACTTTTTCCTCTTTTCATTTTATTGCTCCTTCCTCTCTCATTCCTCTCCTATTCCTCTCCCGTTCCTATCTCCATTGACGTCCCTTCCTCTCCACTTCCTCTCCGTTTACTTTTCCCTCCCTCTCCCCTCATCTATCCTTCATTTCGCATTTGTCTCCCATTCCTCTCTCCTCTCTCTTCCATTCCTTTCCCAATCCTCCTTCCCTCTTCTCCACTTCCTCTCACCTTCTCTGATTTCTCCCCACTTCCTCTCACCCTCTTCTCTGATTTCCCCCCACTTCCTCTCTCCTTTCTCTCCCCATCCTCTCCCATTCCTCTCTCCTCCCTCTTCCATTCCTTTCCCCATCCTCGTTCCTTCTTCTCCACTTCCTCTCACCTTCTTCTCTGATTTCTCCCCACTTCCTCTCTCCTTCCTCTCCCATTCCTCTCTTCCTCTTTCCTCTGCATTTTCCCTTCCTCTCCCTTTCCTTTCCCTCCTCTCCCCTCCATCTCCCATACCTCACCCCATCTTCTCCCATTCCTTCCTTTCCCCTCTTCCTCATCCTCTCCTCTTCCTCTCCATTTTCATTTCTTTACTCTCCCTTCCTTTCCATTTCTTCTCCCTACCCTCACCCTCACAAATTAGTTGGCTTCATCGGAAGAGTCTTCGAAAATAAATCAGAAAAAATATTGCTAAACCTCTATAATTCCTTGGTCCGTACCCATCTCGAATACTGTGTACAATTTTGGTCCCCATACTACCAGAAAGACAACAAACTAGAAAGAGTACAACGGAGTGACCAAAATGATACCAAGGCTGAGAAATCTGCCGTATGAAGAAAGACTAAAAAATCTAAACTTATTCTCCCTCTTAAAAAGAAGAATGCGAGGAGATTTGATTGAGGTTTTTAGAATGTTCAAAGGCTTTGACAACATTAATGTCAAAGATTACTTCTTATTAGACCAATCAAATACAAGAAGACGCCACGATTTCAAAGTAATTGGCAAAAGATTCTCTACGAACGAAAGTAAGCACTTCTTCTTTAACCGGGTTGTTAACGTGTGGAATTCGTTACCTTCCACTGTCGTTGAAAGTAACACGATAACAACATAAATCGCTTAGATAAATACTTGAAATCTAATCCGCAAATTTAATATTATCCTTTGCACTAAAAGATATGACAACCAGACATTTAATCGCAATTGGATTAATTGGATAGGATAGTGATAGCAGTAGTGTTAGTTCATCTTCTATCGCCTAGTTGCCCTGTTTCCTTAACTGTAGTGTAGTTTAGTTAACACAAACAGCCTCGTTAGGGCCAGTAGGCCTGCTGTTGTTTGTTCTTCCTTTGTGTTCCTCTGTGTTCCTTTTCTCCCCACTGTGTCTGCTCTTCCTCCCCCCACCCCCCACCCTATCTTCCCCTGCGGCCCTTGCCCTTGTCTCTCCCCTTTATTGTCAATGCAGTTGAAGGTGTTCTTACCTTTTTTGTTTGATTTGCACTTGACTCACAACTCTTATTTTGTTTTGCTTTCTTTGCATCATACTCCCCCGTCCATCCTTTTCCTCTTCTTCCTTCTTTTTCTTTCTTTTCCTCGTCCCCCCCCCCCCCGCCCTCATTTTCTCTGTCTACTCGTCTCTCTTCTCCCTTCTCTTTCGCATGGGCGCCCTTCTACATGGCTTCCTCCTCTCTCTCTCTTTCTCTCTCTCTCTTTCTCTCTCTCTCTCTCTCTTTCTCTCTCTCTCTCTCTCTTTCTCTCTTTCTCTCTCTCTCTCTCTCTCTTTGACCTCATCTCCCTTCCTCTATATTCCTCCTCCTCCTCCCACCCACATTCTCCTCCCATCCGACTACTCCAACTCCCCGCTCCTTCTCCTTCCATCCATTCCCCCTTCTCCTCCTCCTCCTATCCTCCTCTTCTCCACTCCTCTTCCCCTTCCACCCCGTCCCCTTCCACCCCGTCCCCTTCTCCCTCTTCCCATCCGCTTCCTCCTCCCCCTTCTCCTCCTCCTCCTCTCCACCCCGTCCCCTTCTCCCTTTTCCCATCCTCCTCCTCCTTCCCCACTACTTCCTCCTTCCCTTCCTCTTCCTCCACCTCCCCCTCTCCCCCACCTCCCCCGTCCTTTTCCTCTTACCTTCCTCCTACCCCTCTGCCTCCTCCTTCCCCCCTCTTCCTCCTTCTCTACACCCCTCCCTCTCCCCTCCCCCTCATCCTCCTCTACCTCCCCCCTCATCCTCCTCTTCCTCCCCCCCTCCTCATCTCCCACTCGACGTGGGCGTCACACTGCTAGAGTGTCACAGGCATCAAGTTCATTACATGGCCGGGATCCTTTTGTGCCCCGGCCGCCGCCGCCGCCGCCGCCGTCCCGCCGTCCACATTCGCTCCCAGTGTGAAGTCGGGCTGATAACGAACGCACTGATCGGGGGAAGAGGAGGAAAAGGTGGCGGAGCACGAGGAGAAGAGGGGGAGGAGGAGGAGAAGGAGGTAAGACGAAGGGGAAGAGAAAGGAGGAGGAGGTAAATGGAGAAGTTGAGAGGAAGAGGAGGACAAGGAGGAGCTAAGAAGAATGGGAGGAGAAAGGAGGAGGAGGTGAGAGGAAGTGGTGAGGAGAAAGACTGGGGAGAAATGGGCAAAGGTAAGAGGAATAAAGAAGAAAGGAGAGGCGAGGGAGCAGAAGAGGAAAAGAGGGAAGGAGAGGTGCTGAGGAGGAGATAGTGAGGAGAAAAGAATAGTGGTAGAGGTGGTGGGGGAGGGGGGAGGTGATGGGGGGGGCGTGTAGTGAGTCTCAGCGGTGTCCCTAGGAGCCTCCGGCCCTTGGAGGAGCCAAGTATGGGCATTGGGGCACTCCCCTTCTCTGTGGCGACGTCCTCTGAATGAAATCGCCTGGAGTTGGCTGGAATGAAATCTTGAGAGAGCGTGCGTGCGCGCGGCCACTTTTTCCTCACGTTGATTTTGAATTAAAGTGAACAACAACCTCTGACGTCAGCCACCATGAAGTTGTTCGATTGCATCATCATATCGCAGGGTTAACCCAGAATTTGTTTCAACTGGGGGCCGGGAGATGAAGATCTGTATCGTAGAACCAAGATGACAGAAGAACACATATTTTCAAAATATTTAGAATCAAATATATCAGACGCTGAGAATAGTGATAAAAGCATAGGTATGACAAAAATATTTATTCTACATAATTATTTATGTACGTGCTTGTTTGTTCGTTGACGCAGTTTGTTTCCTCTTTTCCGGTTTGTATTAGTGGGCAACCTTAAAGGAAACAGAGCGCCAGGTCGAGCTCATCCCCTTTACTCTGTAAATGTGAAAATGCAAATTTGTTATGTCGGGTCGGTGGTATTTGCAACACTCATTTCCCCCTATGCCACCTCACCACCTCACCACCTCCTCCTTCTCCTGCTCCTATTCCTCCACATCCTCTTCCTACTCCTCCTCCCTCTCCTTCTCCTCCTGCATTCGTTTCACTTTGTCTTCTCCTCCTGCATTTGTTCCTACTCCCCCTTTCCTTCTCCTCCTCCTCCTCCTCCTCCTCCTCCTCCTCCTCCTTTTCCTCCTCCTCCTCCACCTGCATTTGTTCCTCCCCGCCCCGTTCCTTCTACTTCATTTGTTCTTTCTCCTCCTCGCATTCTCTTCCTTTTACCACATCCCCCACCTCTATCACTTCCACCTCCTTTGCTCGTTACCTCTCTCCTTCCTTTCCTCCCTCCTTCCTTCCTTCCTTCCTTCCTTCGTACACTCCACCCCTCCCTTCTTCCTTTCCTCCTCCCTCCCTCCCCCTTTTCCTCCGTCTCTCTCTCTCTCCCTCTCCCCATTCTCCTCCTCTCTCCACCGCTCTTTCCTTTCCTGCTCCCCCGCCCTCTCCTTAACAAGGCGGCAGCACAGCGGCGGCGGCGGCGACCACCATCCCGCATGACCGGTAATGGAGCCACAGCATGGAGGACACTCGTATTAATGACGGACATTTAGAAGAACAAGCTGTGTCTCCTCAGCTGAATAGAATCACCCAACTGCAGACGTAGGGAACATCGAATCGATGGAAGAGGCCCAAGGATTCCTCTTTTTCTTGTTGTTGTTGTTGTTCTTCTTCTTCTTTATTTATTTATTTCTTGGCTGAATAACATAACCCAAAGGCAGCCGGAGCTACTGAGTAGATATACCAAAGACGTAACGAAGCAAATATAGGTTTTGATGTGGGTTATTTTATTTTATTTTTTTCAGCCCCACAGTTGATTTACAACGAAAGAAATCCTCGTGATCTTTATTTATTTATTAGATTTTTTTTTACCTCGTTGATGTATTTAAATGCTATATGTCAGGTATTAATTTCATCACAAGAAACCCCATGTGAGAATTGGAACCTTTATTAACCCCGTCAACACGGTGACACCCTTCATACGTTTTATTTTGACTGAGGAAAAGCAATTTTATTCATTTCAGGGGGACGGACCCCTGACCGAAAATTGGCTTCAGTAATCGAAACCCCATTCAGATCGGAGTTAAAGTCCTCAAATATATGGAAAATGGTTTCTAGGGCGTCACCGTGTTGAAGGGATACGACAGTTCACTTGTTCGAGCCTTTTCAGCTGTATATGTACCACGACTGTGTACTTAATAAAGCTGTAACAACGTCGCACTCATAAAGGCTCCATCCTCACATGGTGTATCTTGTAAAAGACTTCGGCAACTGCCAATTTCATGCTCTATATATTCTCTATACCCTTTATACATAATCTCATACTCTTTATATTATATTTGGCCAGTTTCAGACGATTTTACTTGTCAGGAATGCCCCACCCCTCCTTTGGTCTAAGGGGGTTCTGTTAATATTGATTAAATCCCTCGGTTCCACTGAAGCTCTATTCTGGCCAGCTCCAGGCGATTTCATTCACGTTAAGCGAAGTATCCTGGGCTAGCAGGAATTATAAGTCCATATGGTGAAGGGTGAGCGCGGCTGTGCACACAAGGGCCGTTTACCTCCCACCAATTGATTAGTGTGCTTTGACCTTGAAGGAGATCAAAGGTGGTGGGATTAGTGAAGTGGATGGAGTGGGATTGGTCGGGTGGATGGAGTGGGATGGGTTGAATGGATGGAGGGTGTTTGCCGATGCCAGCGGGAGCGAGTTGAACGGATTGATTATTCAGGTGTGGTCTGTGTTTAGATCAACTCTGAGGCAGTGCTTAACCTCCATAGCTACCAAGGGGGTCTCACGGAAATGAATAAGATAACTTGACTGCAGGTGGTGGGAGGGAGGGATGTGCATCAGGGAAGTTGTCACCCGGAAAGTAGGCGTCAATCCCAGTAGGCTACCGAGTGGGCGCCACTTAAAAAAAAAAAAAAAAATCCCCATTCCACTCCCACGCAATGGGAAGTGAGAAACACATGGTAATGCGATATTAGGTCACCTCTTCGCCTGGCTAGAGGTGTAGGACACCAATACATCAAGCCCGCAATGGGCCAGGGACTCGAACCCCCGACCACTTGCTCATGAGCCCAAGAGGGTATCCACTGGGCGCTACGGAGATGAATGGAATATCCTGGCGGTAACCGGAACAGATGCAAATTAGTCACATTTGCTCCGTGTTTGGTTCAAGGTCAGGGGGCCCAAATGGTGTCAACTTCAGACCCCACTTATTTATATTACACGCTTGTTTATACACACACACACACACAAACACACACGACTCATGGCGCAGTGGTAGAATTCCCGGCTGCCACTACGGCGGTCCGAGTTCGAATCACGCACAGGGCTGAAAAAATTCAGTATCACTGCGCTGCGAGTTGTTACTCCAACTCTCGTGGGCGGGGAATTGGGTGTGTGTGTAAGGTCACAGCATTACCCATAGATCGGTCACATATGAGCTCTGAGCTCCCTTCCTGGAGGGAAATAGCTGTCGATCACGAGTCCATCGCGTGATCCAAGACCATGGTGAATCACACACACAGACACATTTAGAAATAACTTGAATGTGTCATTTTCATCTTATTTATTTATTTTTTCTTATTGATAGGGGTCTCTTGTCTTATATAAAACTTCTGCTTCAGGTACCCACTTGTTTTTCTTCTTTGTCTTCTTTTCTTCGTCTTCTTTTCTTAATCTTCATCTATTTTTTCTTTTCTTCTTTCTGCTTGTTCTTCATCTTCGTCTTCTTCTTTTCTTCTTCTTTTCTTCTTCTTTTCTTCTTTTGGTCTTCGTCTTCTCTCATCTCCATGATACTGCTAATTTTTATTTTCATTGCTTCCTCGCTCCCTTGGTACCTTTCCTTGGGCTGCGACGAGTACTTAGGTACCTAATTTATTTTGGTACGTTGGAATAGAATGTTATTTTTTTTTTCTTGAAAAAAGACGTGTAAGGGGGAAACTGTTTACTAAACAGAAGGATTATGTGACGGCAGTGTTTGGACTTGTTCTAAATTGTTGAGAGACAGATTGTTTAAAGTCTCTCTTGAGAGAAGATATATATCCTTGGTGTTTTCATTTTAATTACATTGTTCTCAGGAAATGGAAGAGCCTAATGAAACTATATATGTATATATATATGTATATATATATGTATATATATGTATATATATATATATATATATATATATATATATTCATTGTATATATGGGCAGGAGATTTTCTCTCAAGCATGTTTGGTTAAATTGAATGGCAAGATTATTATTGCAGAGTTTTTTTATCTGCCCAAAGTAACTTACAAAACAATGTCATATGGTGACATTATAAGACAACTTCCCGTGGAAGGGAAAAAGGTTCTCAGAGAAAAAGAAAAGGCAGATAAAAAACTCTGCAATAATAATCTTGCCATTCAATATATATATATATATATATATATATATATATATATATATATATATACATATATATATATATATGTAAACATATGTATATATGTACGTAAACATATGTATATATATATGTATGTATATATATTGTATATGTATGTATATATATATATATATGTATATGTATATATATATGGGTATGTATGTATATATATATGTATGCATATATATGTATATGTATGGAGGTGAGGTGGCAAAATGAAACGTTAAGCCTAGAGTATGGAGCTTTATTTATATATGTATGTATACATGTATATGATATATATATATATATATATATATATATATATATATATATATATATATATATATAATAGACCACCCGTGACCCGTTGGGCCAAATATAAATTTAAATTATACGTTAATAAAATGGTCAATAAAATCTTAATTAAGACAATGCTCTATTAAGTAGACGAAGGCAGTGACTTGATTAGTTATAAGAAGTGAAATGCAGAAGATTGTGACGTCATGTCGTCGTTGCTTGGAACACTACGCATCATATGATTTATACGGTTCGTAATATTTTAATAAACTCATTATGCCTCATAGATGCTAACTCAGGAGTTGGCTATACTTTTAAATACTGAATATGAAAATTTTATAAGTATATATAGATATATATATGTATGTTGGGTCAAATAAAATTTTAAATGATACGTTGTTATAAGAAGTGAAATGCAGAAGATTGTGACGTCATGTCGTTGCTTGGAACACTACGCATCATATGATGTCGTGACGCCATGTCTCTTCTTCTGATTGGCTGGTCCTCAGTCGTGACGTCATATCTCTTCTGATCTCTTCTTCTGCTTGGCTGGTCCTCAGTCGTGACGTCATATCTCTTCTTCTGATTGGCTGGGTGACGGTTTCAAGCAAGCAAGATAACAAACAAGATTATCAGAATTTTATAAGTATATATATATATATATATATATATATATATATATATATATATATATTATATATATATATATATGTGTGTGTGTGTGTGTATATGTATGTATATGTATATATGTGTATATATATATGTATATGTATATATATGTGTATATGTATATATAAATATGTATATATATGTATATATATATATATATATATATATATATATATATAAGTTTATATAATATAGATCCCAGTCAGTATCATCAGTACCCGGTATCATCATTCAGACACTGAGCTCCGGCTGAATAGAAGAGCCTGTTATTATTTCAGATAGAAAAAAAACGTAATTCTACGCTACCTTACTGAAGTGATTGAAAAGCCCCCTCCCCATCTCCCTCCCCCTCACCCCCCTCCTGACGACAGCCGGAATAAAGCTGACACGTCGCAAAATGCAGCAGAAGTGGTGATTAAGTTGAGATCTGTTTCGCTGACGGAATGTTCCCCCCTTCCCCTGAATAAAATCACGTGCCGACAGTCAGAATAAAGATGCATTATACGCTGCCTCAGGGAGGATAGCTGGTAATGGACAAGGAATGGCCTAGTGCAGGCCTTATGGTCTCTTGTAGTCTCCTTCATTCGTATGTTGTTGTAATGTCTGTTGCGTTAATTTTCTTCGTTCTTGCTTGCAATGTGGTTGTTGTTACAATTATTGTTATTATTACTTTTAATATTATTGTTGTTATTATTGTTATTGTAATTATTGTTACCATTGTTATTATTGTAATTATTGTATTATTGTTTTATTTATCATCATCATCATCATCAATAATTTCCATTAAGGACGAATGCTTTTGAGACCAAGTTCGCCTCAGCTTTATAGGAGGAAATGTACTGTGGGGTATTTTAAATCATATCAGCTTTGGCTCGCGTCCAATACTTGTTGTGAGGGTGAAATTACACCAAGTGTGAACATTTATTGAAATGTTAAAGACTTGGAAGTTGACGGCTGCGAAGGTTGGGGTTAATGGTCTAACTTTGTATACACCTAATTGTTGATTTTGTTTCATCATTGTTATTATTATTGTTATTATTATTAGTAGTAGTGGATCTACTATGTCTTGCTGCATTACTTCTGACCCAGGGCGGTGGGCGGGGTACAGGGATGACCCGTCATTAATGAGGAGCTAAGATAGGAGGGGGGAAGAGGCAGGTGGATGGGAGTGGAATAGATAGTAGTGGTTACGTGCCTTTTGACTCGGCTACCTCCCTTGTAAGGGGGAAAAGCTCTCGGTATATAGTGATAGTAGTAGTATTGTTATTACGTTATTTATAATTATTTGTTCGAAGCTATGCATATAATTTTTTTTTCCCATATTTTGTTAGGAAGATGCTATCGAGTTTGAAGTCTGAAGTTTGAGGGAAATTTTTATTCAATGGATTGAAATCATCATTCGGCGGCGGCAGAGCAAACAGGAGACGCTTGGATCGCCCCGAGTAGGGGATTCCAAGGGGGTTTGTTTACATTCATGTTTTTTTAAGCGTTCGTTTAGACGTGTGTGGAATGTTTGTAATCGTGACTACGAATTTAGACAGGTGCACTGTACAGTACTACAGCTGCTGCTTCAGCTTCTTTGTATTCACTCTCTCCCACGCTCTCTCTCTCTCTCTCTCTCTCTCTCTCTCTCTCTCTCTCTCTCTCTCTCTCTCTCTCTCTCTCTCTCTCTCTCCCTCTTATGTTTAGCTGGTTTGCTGTTGTTGAGCAAATGGCTTAAAACTGTTAAACAGCCAATTTACAACTATTGAGATGGTATTCTCCACTTTTCGAGCAGCTGGTGTGCAACAGGTGTACAGCTGGTATGAGTCTGTTGTGCAGCTGGTCTGGTGGGTCAAGCACTTCATGCTCAGTCTCCAGTTGCGCCTCGTTAGGGACACATGTTAGCACGGACCAGTATCCCATGACGTCACGTAATCTTTGCTCCGGGTGGTGGGTGGGGTGGCCCAATAGTTAGAACCTTGTTTCAACGTCTAGAACCCTTTTGCCCCCCCCCTCTTTTTTCCACGGAGATGAATAACAACATAACATCACATCACATCACCTGACAACACCGTGATCAAGGGGAAAAGTGCCACCCGGAACGGGAGGACTCATTCGAAACGAGGCACTCCCGGAGGCCAGTGCAATAGCCTGGCTTATAAAGTGCCATTGGATTGAAAGTATAGAGTGTAGCCGAGAATGGGTCGCCTCCCCATCCACGGTACGATCTGGTCTCGAGGCCACCGGACATATCTGGTCGAATCCTACCAGGTTGGATCGTGTATGTACTGATTTTGGTTTGTCCGACCGACATAAACGATCCAATCTGATCGGATCCGACCAGATCTGTCCGGCGGCCTCAAGACCAGATCGTGCCGTGGATGGGGTCGCCTAGGGCTGGGTTTTGTTGTTCCAGAATTGCGTCGAATAGCGAATTGACCAATCTGCGCATGAGTTTTTCCGTATCGTGAACTCACATGAATCGATTGCCGGTTTGTGTGGTGTGTGTGTGTGTGTGTGTGTGTGTGTGTGTGTGTGTGGTGAAGTTTGACGGAGTTCGCTAGTCATTCGTGTTACGCGGCTAACGTCACGACGCCGAAGTCGGGTCAGGTCGTGTCAGCAGCGGAAGAGCACAAAGGAGGTCTTCCTTTGTTGGAAGTCCAACTTTTGTATTGACCAATGTCGGTCCTGGATGGATGGGAGTGAGAGGAACCACAGTGCCACGGACGAATGGGGGAGAGGGAGTGCCAAAGTTTGGAATCCAGCAAACTAAGCCCACTCTCCCACCTTCACACCCCCTCACACCCACATACTCCCCCCACACACTTCCCCCTCTCCCCAACTTCCTTTCAGCCATTGCTCCGGCAACCCCCATTTCCACCCCGACCCTTCCCCCTGGACGGAGATGGGAAACAAATGTTTTTAATCCATTTAATGGCCATCCTTTTCAACTGGGGGAAAAATCGCCGAGTGTTAGTCAGAATAAAATTATTAAACTTTTATCTTGCCGTTGACCCACCTTCCCCCCTCCCCTTCCCCTTCCTCCCCCATCCCTCCCCTCCTATTAGCATTAGGTAGTAAGCCTTTACTGCCCAGGGGTTTATCTCGTATTCAATAAAATCACCAGCATAAGTCGACTCTCCCGTTAACTAGCATAAAATCCATAAATGTGTTCAGTTCGTCACAGAAATTATGTTATTCGGTTGACGTGGAGCGTGGTGGCCGAGGGGGGGCGGGGCGGAATGGGGATTCGGGGTTCGGAGGTAGATCGAGCCAAACCTTGTCCCACAGCAGAATAACATTGTCTAGGTTTAAGGTGGAAACGTGTGTGTGTACGTGTATACGTGCGTGTGTGTGTGTATACGTGTGTATGTGTGTGTGTGTGTGTGCATGTGTATTTACGTAATTATACCTAGTTGTATCTTACGGGAAGGGGAGCTATGCTCGTGGTGTCCCATCTCTGTATCTCGCAATATCTAAATTGTTCTTAAATTCATTTATGGTTTTTGCACACACTCTCATTTCGTCCAGTGTGTTCCATACATCCACCACTCTGTGGGGAAAGATGTTCAGGTCTCTTTTATAACTGTCCTTTTTGAGTTTCTTTCCATGTCCTCTTGTATTTCTCGTATCCCAATTTAGTAAGTCTTCTCTATCAAGGACTTCCGTGCCCCTCATGATTCTATAGATGGTCAACAAGTCTCCTCTTTCTTTTCTTTGCTCCAGGGTCAGTAACTCTAGTTTTGACAGTTCTGAAAGTGTGGATGCCACCTTGGTAGTTGCTCTTAGAATTCTTTCAATTTTCCTTATATTCTTTTTGGTACTGGGTGACCATAGTGTCGCTGAGTACTACAGTCTTGGTCTTATCAGCGTGACTAGTATTTTCTTCACCATTTCTTCGTCCAAGTAAGTAAATGCCACTTTAATTCCCAAAAATTGTTCAGATTTCTCTGCAGCTACTCAGTCTATTTCAGTGCTCCTTTTCTCAGCAATTTTGCGTCATCAGCAAAGAAGTTCATGTTAACTGTCCACACACTCGTCCATGTCATTCACATAAATAATAAACATTATTGGAGCCATTCCAGTAGTTTACTTTGTATCCCTCCTATGGTTTTCAGTTTTCCTATGTGGCAGTTTATCAAAATCTTTTTGTAGGTCTAGGAAAGAACAATCAGCCCATCCGCCCCTTTCCTGTATTATATGTAATAGTCTTCAGTAAAAGCAGATCAGATTTGTCGCACATGATCTTCCCTGTCTGAATCCAAACTGTCTCGGGTTTAGTATGTTGTTCTCTTCCAGATGTTTTGTCCATCTATTTTTGATAACTTTTTCACAACTTTTGGCTACAGTACTTGTAAGGGAAACCGGCCTGTAATTTGTTGGGTCTTCATGTTACCTCCTATGTATTGGTACGATATTGGCCTTTTTCCAGTCTGGTATATTTCCTTCCTTAAGCGAACAACTAGTATATTTTGCCTACCAATTCTTCTTTACACACGTTTAGTATCCAGTTTGCAATTCCATCCGAATCGTGTGATTTCCTGACATCAAGGCGTGTTATATGATCCATTATTTCTGCTCGTGTTGCTATTATTTCCCCTATAGGGCGGGGGGAGGAGATTTCACTTCTCGCCCTTCATCCCAGTGCCATACTTTTTTTTTTTTTCTAGTGAAAACAGATTTGAAATGATTAATCATGACTTCAGCCATTTCTATACCTTCTATGTATTCCATGTTCCCCTGGCATAGTTTCTGCATTTCATGCTTGTTTTTTAATTCACCATTCACATATCTATAGAATAGTTTTGGTTGATCCTTACATTTTTTTTTATTATCTCTTTTTCACAATTTCTTTTTTCTTCCCTGCGCATTTTTACATATTCTTTTCATCGATGTATATTTGGCGCTCTCTAGGGTCTTTCTCTCTTTTCCATCTTTACCAAGCTGCACTGCACTTTCTGTTAAACCAGCACTTATTATATTCCTATACCAGTTTTTGGCTTGGTACATATTTATCCATCCCTTCATTATAGATTTTCTTCAGAATCTTCCATTTTTCTTTCACTCGCGTCGTTTGTAAAATTTATTCCAACTCGCTTCTTGAAAAAAAAATCTTAAGTTTCACAAAGTCCGTTTTACTATCTACCAGTGTCTCTTTTCTATATTTCTCATATCTCTCCATATATATTTTCTCCTTTAGTTCTAGTTCAAGTAATATGTGATACTCTTCCCAATTGGTATGTATTCAATTTTATCCACAATTTCAGGTTCTAACATAAAGAATAAATTCAGTCTTGACGGTTCTTCATTGTTTATATATCGGGTGGTTTCCTTTACCCATTGTGTCATTGTATATTCCATAGTTATGTAAATACATTTCCCCATAATTCCTCTCCACCTTTCACTGTCATCTCTTCCCAACAGATTTCTTTGCAGTTAAAATCCCCCATAAGTACCACGTTTCCTTCATCTTTCAGCACCCCATTTAATGAAATCCTTGTATCTTCTAACATTTTAGAGTAATCTCTCTCCAAGAACCCGTTTTTGCGGACACACAGATCACCACATTCTCTTTTTCATGTCTTTTATCTTCAATTCTTATCGTGATCATTTCCACACTGTTCCCTCCTTTTGTAACCGTCACATTTAAAATTTTCTTAGCCAAGAACATGACTTCACCCTGTTTTTCCTCTCTTTTTCTAAGCCAATGATTATATAATCCATTTCCAGCACTGTTAGGTGATAGTAGAATCCTTAATTTTGTCTCTACAATTGCCATTATATCTGGTTTTGCTTTTGACAAGTAATTAAGCTGAAATTAAACTATTTATATTAGTATAAGCCACTTTTAATTTTCTGCACTCTCCAAATCTTTCCTTTCATTTCCTTTTCTTGAACATACCATTTTCTAAGTCTCATGTCTAACTTCATCGAAAGAACTTTTTCTCGGGCTCCGTTCTTTTCTCGTTTTATTTTATTTTATTTTTATATTTATTATTATTATTATATATATATATATATTTTAGCTTTGCTTCTTAATGCCCTCTCTTTCCTCGAGGTTCATATTTCTATTTATCCATACATTTTTATATTGCTCAGTATTATCTAGCTTGTTCTTGTTAGTATCTTTTCTGCTGCCCTTTGTGACCTTAGTTTCATCTTTAGGGGTCGATTTCTTTACATATTTTCCTATTCTATGCACTTCCTCTATTTCATTTTCTAATTCGTGTTCTTTATCTTGTATTACTCTCAAAACATTTGTTGCTAAATATTTATCTTTATTTTCTCACTAATCTAACTAGGTTCTTTTTTCTAATAGACCAAATACTGCTATACACTTCTTTATGTCTACTGTATCTCACCAAATTTTCCATTTCTTTGATTACCTGAATACTATTGCCATGTTTTTCGCTTGTATTCGTGTGTGTGTGTGTGTATTCACCTTGGTCTTTGGATCACGTGTTGGACTCGTGACCGACAGCTATTTCCTTCCCGGAAGAGAGCTCAGAGCTCGTATGACCGATCTGTGGGTAATGCTATGACCTTACACACACACACACACACACACACACCCAACTCCCCGCCCACGAGAGTCACAATAACGACCCGAAGCGCAGCGATACCGAAATAATTTCGGCCCTAGGCAGGATTCGAACCAGGTACTGCAGCACCTCCGTGCTGGCAGTCCAATTCTCTACCAACCGCGCCACCGAGTGTGTGTGTGTGTAAACAGCCGGCCGCCATTACGAAAGAGGGCTTAGAATTACTGTTATCGAAAAGGCGCTAAGCAGAACAGATCTTAGAGACGAATCAGTTCTTGCTCTTGATTCGGGATGACGGTGATGAGCTGTCAACCCGCGCAAGTGTCCTGCCTGGCTCCTGTTTGCTTACCTCTGACAACTGGTCCTTCCACCAGCTGCAGCACTTTTGGGGTGCTGCTCCTGCTGCTGCCACGTGTACACACCTCCTCCTGTTGTCCTATTCTCTTTACTCCTTCTCTTACTCCTATTCTCTTCCTCTCCTTTCGTCCTTCTCCTCTTCCTCCTGCTCCTCCTGTCGTCCTCCTCTCCTCGTCATCCTACTTCATCCATTCTCTTCTCGCAGTTTCGTCCTCCCATTCTCTTCCCTTATTTTCCTCCTCTCGTCTTATTCTTCCTCCCCCTCTTCCTCCTATTCTCCTCCATCTTCTCCATCTACTCCATCTCCATCTCTTCCTCTTCTTCCTCCAACGCCGCTTGCTTCTCCACCTCTATTTCCGTCTTATTCTCCTCCTCGTCCTCCTTTTCCTATTCCTTCGCGTCCTTCTATCTTTTTCCTAATCCTCCTATTCTCACTCCAAATTGTGTTCTCTTTTCTGCTCATCCTTCCTCTTCCTCCTCCTCCTCCTCCCTCCCTCTCCTTCATCCTCCTCGCCATCCTCCTTCACCTATTCTTGTTCCTCTTCTCCCACCACCAGTTACTCCATCTCTACACGCCCCTTCTACCTCTCTCTTTCTATTCCTCCTCCTCCTCCTCCTCCAGTGCCTCCTACTTCTCCTCCTCTCTCCTCGGGAAAAACCCTGAGCAAACACTGGAGGGCGCTCCGCCATAACAAGGGAATGTAAACACGTGACGTTGCCTCCGGCCCCGGCTGTGCTGTAAAGTCGCCGGCACCGGCATGAATGTTAACCATTGCAGCAGTGCAGATGTCGGCCCCAAGGGGCCCCCATTCACAGTATGATCTGGTCTTGAGGCCGCCGGACAGATCTGGTCTGATCCGACTAGATTGGGTCGTGTAAGTACTGATTTTGGTTTGCCCGACCGACATAAACAATCCAATCTGATCGGATCCGACCAGATCTGTCCGACGGCCTCAAGACCAGATCGTACCGTGGGTGGGGTTCCTTAGGGCACCGAGGAGGTGGGAAGAGCCTATTATTGGGTTACGATTGGCCCAAACAGCCTATTTCCTCCAAGGAAGCTAAATAATCCATTTCCTCTAAGGAAGCTAGACAGCCCATTTTACTATAAAGGGTCTAGTCAGCCCAGTTGCTGGAAGGGGTCAAACCAGCCTAGTTTACTGTGAGGGGGTCCAACCAGCCCAGTTGCTATAAGGAGTCCAATCAGCCCGATTGCTGTTAGAGATCCAATTGACCCAGTTTGCTGTAAGGGATCCGGTGAGCCCAGTTTGCTTACTGTAAGGGGTCCAGTGAGCCCAGTTGCTGTAGGGGTGCAATCATCCCAGTTGCTGCAAGGGAACCAATCAACCCGTTTGCTTCATGAGGGTCAAGCCGTGTTGTTACAGCGAGTCCAAACATTGCAAATGCTTTTTAATTCAAAGGGAACCAAAGAATTCATTTTATGACAAGGGGTCCAAACTGCTCATTTTGCTGGAGGTTGGGGGGTGGGCAGACTGACCCCAGAGAGCTTCAGATTTCAACTTATATTTATGTATGTATTTATTTATGTTTTTAACTATTTATTTATTATTTTCAATTTCATCCCATGTGCGTGACTAAATCCCCATTAGGTGACTTAGTTCCTTTTGGGATGTGAATCCCAGTAAGGGGTATAATCCCATTGTGGGCAACAGTGTAACCCTATTTGTGCAAACAAGATTATTGTCCAGTTGGGATTAAGCCACCCAAGTGGAATGTCACTCAAACGGAATTAATCTTTGCGTAGTGAGGGTCCGCGAACGCGAATGAAATCGCCCGATGGCAGCCAGGATATACATGTGTGTGTGTATGTGTGTATATATATATATATATATATATATATATATATATGTTGATTTGAACTATGACAAATGTAACTAAAGGCGGAGAAAATATACGAGGAATAATGGAAGAATTTTTCCTCGTATATTTTCTCCGCCTTTAGTTACATATATATATATATATATATATATATATGTATATATATGTATATATATGTATATGTATATATATATGTGTATGTATATATATATGTATATATATATGTATATATGTATATATATGTATATATATGTATATGTATATATATATATATGTATATATATGTATATATGTATATATATATGTATATATATATATATATACACACACACATATTTTTTCTTTTTCTTTTTCGTTATCTTGTTGTTTTGAACCGAGTTAGAACGGAAGCAGAATGAATATGCAAGACGATGCCACAATAGGGTAGCCTATGTGAAAGTGGACTAACCGCGCAGTGTCCAAAAGTTGCTTATTGTGCTTTCATTGACCTTTTGGTGAAATTACTAATCTTATGACGTAGTCAAATCTGTATCACTTAGCCCCAACGAAGATGACACTACCCCTGACCTGGCCTGACCTCTGGAAGGTGGGGTGGCCCCTGCAGCTGGAAGCAGGAGGGAAGGGCGGGGTGGGAGTGAAGACTTCCAGAGACACAAAGACTAAATGTATTGTGGCCCCGAAAAGGTGCCCATTTTTTCCACAATGGCACGTCCGGGACAGCGGATAGATTTTTACAACGAATTGTTCAAATGGGCTCGCCGGCTTTGTTCGACTCTTCCCCAGGGAGGCTGTGCTTTCGGCAGGAGGAGGAGGAAGAGGAAGAGGTACAGGAAAATGAAGAGTGAAAAGTAAAATAGTGAGGGTAGGGGGAAGAGGGAAACGAGGAATAAAAAAATAGAAGAGTAAGCGAGTGTAGGAGGAGTAAGAGGAGGAAGAGGAAATGGAACGGAAGTACGAGGAAGAGGAAGAGGAAAAGGAAGGCGAAGAGGAGTAAGAGTAATGGACTTGGTAGCCATCTAGTGAACGCTGAAACTATCGGTTGTTTTAAGAGAAGGTTAGGTAACTTTATGGAAGGATGATAGGTGGTACTAGACTGGAACTGCCCAATGTAGGCCTTATGGTCTCTTGCACACTCCATCATTCTTATATTCTTGTGTAGGAAGAACAGGAAAACGTAGATTGAAATAGTAAATGAGGTAAATGAAGGAGGGAGAAAGATGACAACAACGGGAGGAAGAGGAGAACATGATTGTGTAAGATAGGAAGAGAAGGAAGAGTAGGTCAGATAGGATAAAAGGAGGGGAACGAGAGGAGGAATGAGAATGGGAGAGGAGCGATTAGAATACAAAGCCAAGTTGAATGCAACGAGGTAGATATGAATCACATGCTCAGGACCTTCAGTGTTGAAATATACATATATTTTGTGGCGTTGGTAGTGGTGGTGATGGTTGTGGTGGTGGTAATGGTGGATAGTTGGTTGTTATGGATTGTAGTACGTTTCTATCCTTTTCGATGATCTCGCGCCGTGATGGTAGTGGTGGATGGAAGCTGGTGGATCGACCTCCATCTCCCCACCCCCACCCCCTTTCCAGGAGTCCTCCTCAGGAGCCCATTGCGAAAATTCTTCCCAAGCCTGTAGCCCAGATCCCCTCTCATTGCATCCTCCCTGGGTGGGGAGGGGGATGAAATATGCTCCCCCGCCAGCCATTCCTCCTGTCGGCTTCTCCTCCGTCAGGAGAAACAAATGGATCGTCATCTCGGCTTGGGCTTCGACGAACCTCGGGTGCCATCCAAGAATTGAGTATTGGCCGCCTGTCTCCTCTGGCTGTGTTTCGAAGAAGCCGAGGTGGTCGGGGTGTCCGGGGTGCGGGAAGGTTTGGGGAAGGGAAGTGTTGGGGAGAAGCTGAAGGTGAGAAGCCTACGCTAGGAGGCGCTGAGTAGCTGCGACCGAAGCCGTCACCTTTATCCTATGCGTTTCAGGGTCAGGTAATTAACAGTCGCTGTTGGGAATCGGAGAGGCGTGCGGGAGTCGAACCCACAACTAAAGGAATGTGAGATCAGCGCATTTCCGATGACGCCACTAGTGCACAGAAGCGGGGAGGGAAGAGGTGGAAAAGGGCCAGAAAGGGCAAAGAAAGAAGAGGAAAGAGGGCAAAGATAATCGTGAGGAAGACTTTTTTTTTGGGGGGGGGAGAGTAGCAAAAGAAAAAAAATCTGGCGTTGGAGACGGGGGTGTAGGGAGAGTAGTTAAAGAAGAACAGAGTCACTCTGGGGGAAGGTGGGAGAGAAAGGGGAGATGTATGTTAATGGTGGGCGCGGGTCTTAATTAGCACGGGCGTGATGGGTGTCCCGCAAGATAATTTGGTCGCCAAGGGTCTGTGGTGAACAGGCGACGCAAACACACTGGTGCCACCCTCCCCCTGCCTACCCCCTTTGCAACCGGTGGGGGGCCCCGGGGGGTTGGTGCTTGTGAGGTGAATGAAATGCCCTGGCGACACACAAAATAAAAGTGCAAATATTCTTTCTCTAAGTCTCTCTCTCAGCCTGTCTCTATCTCTATTTTTCTCCGTCTATATCTCTTTCTCACTCTCTCTTTCTCACTATTTTCTCCGTTTCACTCTCTCTCACTCACTCTCTCACTCCCTCCCTCTATTTCTCTCCCACTTCTGACATGTCTTATTTCCTTCTCACGTTTCTCTTTTCTCTTCATCTCATTTTTCCTCTCCTCCTGCCTTCTCTCCTCGTATCTCACTCTGAATGGTCACCTCCCTTTCTCCAGGTTTCTACTTCAGCACATTTTCTCCACCAATTCTTACACCCTGCCCTCCTCCCCCTCCTCCTGTTCAATCTCCACTTCTCTTTCTATACCTCCTTCTGTGTCCTCTTCCTCCTCGTCTTCAATCTCCATTTCTTTCTCTTCCTATATCTCCGTCTATGTCCAACTCCTTCTCTTCAATCTCCACTTCTTTCTCTTTCTATAACTCCTTCTGTATCCTCTTCGTCAATCCCCATTTATTTTTCTTCCTATACCTCCGTCTAAGTCCACCTCCTCCTACTCCTCCTCCTCCTACTCTTCCTCCTACTTCTCCTGCTCCTCTTCTCCAATCTCCTATACCTCCCTCTATGTCGCCCTCCTCCTCCTCCTCCTCCTCCTCCTCCTCCTCCTCCTCCTCCACCTCCTTCCCTAACCGCCTTTTCTTCTACCTCTTTCCTCTCATCTACCTCTTCCTCCAATTTCATCTTCATCTCCTTTTCTTTTTCCTCAATTTTCTCTTCCACCTCCTATCTTCCCTTCCTCCCCCTCAATTTACTTGTCATTCAAGCCCATTCCCTTTCCCTCCACGGAAAAGGAGAAAGGTCCTGCCGTCGTAGAGGAGGAAAATAGACTCTCAATTTGTTTCCTTTACCCCATTTTCATTTTTTTTTATTGGTTATTCCATGCTTCCTCCTCTCCTCTCCCATTCTCTTCTTTCCGTACGCCAACCACACACACTCACTCACACACACGCACACACACACACACACACACACACACACACACACACACACACAAACTGGTTAGTGCTTAGGGTCGAGGTGTGTCACGCTGCAGACCCGAGGTCGCGTCTCACTAAGCGCTTGAAAGCGTCACAATACAACACAGTGAAAGGTTCGCAATACTGCAAATCGTGACCAACCCTCACTGGACAAGAAGGTGGGCCTGTGTGCGATGTGTACAAGCCCAGCGTAACACATAAAAAAGATCAGACTACACGAGCTCTGAGCTCTCATCCGGGTGTGTGATAGCTGTCGATCATGAGCCCAGCACGTAATATGAACTCTCCACCTCTCTTGCACTCTCTCCCTCCCCACCTCACGTATTCTCTCTATTTCTCTCTCTCTCTCACACACACACACCTACACACACACACACACACACCTACACACACACACACACACACACACACCTACACACACACACCTACACACACACACACACACCTTTCCATCCTTTCCTTTTTCCCCACTTCCCTCGTCCTCCTCCTCCTCCTCCTCTTCGTCGTCGTCGTCGTCTTCGTCTTTCTGACGACGTCGTTGCATCAGAGTCGCCTTTCCCTCCGCCATTGCCCGCTTTGGATTTTCTCGTTTTCTTATTAATTATTTCATATTCCTTCGTTGCGCTCTCCGAGTTCCGTAATGGACTACCAAATGGGCTGGCCTGATTGTCCCTGCCCCTCCCCCCCCACCCACTCCCTCCTCTCATCCCACCTTCATCCCCCCTCCCCCCATTTCTCTTTCTCGCCTTACCCCGTTCTTTACCGTCTCTTTCTCTCGTCTCTTTTTGCCTCTCCAACTTCGTTTACGGTCCCGTTGTCATTTTCTCCTATCTAGAAATATATTTTTCTTCCTGTTCTTCTCCTTAGTTATTTCATCTTTATCTACTTTTTTCATCTCCATCTCTTCTTTTTCTTCTTCATCTTAATATTCATCTCCTTTATCTTCATCTCTTTCTTATCTTTCTTCTTCATCTCCTTCACCGTCATCTTCATCTCCTTGTCCTTATCCTTCTTCTTCTTCTTCATCTCCTTCTCCCTCTCTCCCCTTCCCTCTCTCCCTCCCTCCCTCCCTCCCTCTCCAGTAGTCGGCTTCCCTAATTTTATTTCCTTTCCTTTGTGACAAGTTGTACGTTTGGACTTTTCCCCCTCACTGTCCTACTCTTCCCCTGTTTTACTCTTCCTTCTTCCGCTCCCCTCTCTTCCCCTTCCTCTCTTTCCTCCTCCCCTTTACCATTCCACTTTCCCTTCCTTTCCCATTCCCTCTTCCCCATCAACCTTTCCACATCCCCTTTTGCCCATCAACTGTTCCTCTTCCCCTTTCCCTCTCCCCTCTTCCCCTTACCCTCTTTTCTTTTACACCCTTTCTTGCTTTACTCTTTGTCCTCGTCCCCTCTTTCTCATCCCCTCTTCCTCACCTCTTTTTCCCTCTTTGTGTTCTTCGCCTTTCCACTTGTTCCCCTTTTCCCTCTTTCGCTTTCCTTTCCTTTTTCCCCTCTTACGTCGTGTTTATTCTTTACCCAATTCCAGCTTTCTTGATGGCTTTTATTCCTCACGTTCCACTTTCATCTCCCTTACCCATCTCCCTACCTTTCTCTTCTCGTCCCTTCCTGTCCTTTCCCTTCCCCTCCCTTCCTTTCCCTTCCCCTCCCTTCCTTTCCCTTCCCTTCCCCTCCCTTCCTTTCCCTTCCCTTCCTTCTCTTCTTTCCTCCCTTCTCTCCCCCACCACTGCCTGCTCTCCTTTTCTTTTCCCCTCGTATCCTCTCCTTTCCTCTTCCCCCGCTCCCTCTTTTCTCCCTTCTCCCTCTTGTCTCCCTTCTCCTTCTTGTCTCCCCTCTCCCTCTTCTCTCCCCTCTCCCTCTCTTCTTCCCTCACCCTTTACTCTCCCTTCTCTTCTGTCCCCTCTCTTCTGTCCCCTCTCCCTCTCCTTCCCCCTCGCCCTCTTCTCTCCCCTCTCCCTCTTGTCTCCCTTCTCCCTCCTCTCTCTCCTTTCCATCCACTCTCCCCTTTCCCTCTACTCTCCCCTTTCCACCTTCTCTTTCCTGCCTCACGTCTTTTTCTTGTTGTGGCCTTCTGCCTTCTTCTGTGCCACCCTTCCCAATTGTGAGACATTTGGCTCCTTTTTCTCTTCCCGCGGGAGCTCGCACTTAAGTGTTATGCGTGTTGCTTTTTGGGGGAGGAGGAGGAGGAGGAAATTTAGGAGATGAAGGAAGAGGAGTGGAGGAGACCAAGAAGGTGAAAGATGATGAAGGAAGAGAAGGAAAAAGAAGATAAAGGAAGAGGAGCGAAGAAGGACAAAAAAGAGGTGAAGGAGGATGGTGTGAAGAGGATGAAGAAGAGAAGGAAAAAAAGAGGAGGAAGACAAAAAGAGGAAAAGGAAGAGAAGAGAACAAAAAGGAAGTGAAGGAAGAGGTGTGAAGAAAAGTATGTAGCAGAAGGAAAAAAAGGAAAAAGGAAGAGGAGAAGAGAACGAAAAGGAGGTGAAGGAAGAGGATGTTGAGAGGACGGAGGAGGAGGAGGAGGTGGAAAAGTGGGAAGACGAGAAAAAAAAAAAGAGCAGGAGGAGGAGGAGGAGGAAAAAGTGGCATTACGCTGCAGCAGGTGTTGGATGTTTGCCTTTGCCAATTGCGGATTCACGTGCCATTATCATAATGGGGAAAAAAGAAAAGAAAGAATAAGAGAGAGAGAGAGAGAGAGCGAGGAAGGTGCCATTTCGTAACTGTTGGACGAACTAGAATTTGTTCATTAGCACTTCTGCGTTTTATTCGTTCATTTCTTCTTCTGATTATTCTGATAGTGTCTATGTTTATGCATCTGTTTGTCATTTAGACCCTTTTCAGGTCTGAAATAAAAAGTGAAGCACACACGCAACACACACACACACACACACACACACACACACACACACACACACACACACACACACAGTGTATGCCTATGCATGTGCCTATGGATTAAGTATTTTAGCTCTTGGTTCCATCTTGAGACACAGCATAGAGTATATCTGTAACCTGCTCGGCCATCGGAACATCAAGCAATAAGTTAGATTAGAAATTATTGAGCGTTCTATTCTGTCGGGGCGACATTCTTCCTCTTCACTCTTCATTTGCTTGTGGGGATGGTCTTTAGCTCGGGAATATTCTCGTACTTGTGAGTGGGGAGGGTATGTGCCCCCTTCCTTCCCACCTTTCCCCCTTCCCCCTGAAAGCCCCGAATGGTGGTCAGAGTGAAGATGGGGAGAAGAGGGAGGGAGGCATAAACAATTTGTTTTGGTTGCTAGGGGAGAAAGTCGGCTTCTGCCACACCCACTTGCTCTGTTTGTAGCTCTTTAGACGCCTACACCTAGTCTGCCTCGCCCGTAGGCCAACCGCACCGCACGCCCGCAGGAACCTTGCACGCCCACTTGTGTCGCCAGGACGGACGCGACGGGCGGAAGCCGGGTATCCAGAAAGCCCGGTATCTTCTGATCGGACAGCCGGAAGGTTTAGCATGACTTGGCACGTGTTGACCGTGGTCTCTAATTTTTGGCGTCACATCACCAGGTCTGATCTAGCTTGACCTGAGGTCAGTGAACTGACCCTGGCGTGACCCTTAGCATGACATCTTGACGTGCCCGATCGCCATAAGATTCCCTACCGATTTACTTCATTTGACCTGACCTGGCTTGGCTTGAGGGAAGGTCATTGAAGAGACCTGACTTGGTGATTCTTGCGATCGATTCCGAAAAGGGAAGAGCCCTCAAGAGATGCTTAGGATTTGGTATTAGATTCAACGTTCTTTCCTTCAACCACTCGAAAGTCCACTGCTGAACGAAAGCCTTTCCCAATGCACAACCCTCTTTTGCCGCAACCTTCCTGCTAACATCTCTAACTCGTATACCTACTTTCTTACTGGCGTAGTCTTGCTGTGATGAAAAAAAAAAAATACACATTATTTGTCCAAGCTGTAAACAGGTTGGTTCTAGTTGCCCACGAAATCTGAGTAAGTAGGGCAAAAGTGACAACCTCAGTCACAGTTAAGGGCCTCCTGGCGACACATATACATACATTTTATATATATATATATATATATATATATATATATATATATATATATATATATATATATATATATATATATATATATATATGGTATGATGTAAAATCATATTTCCCTTACCTCCTAAATCCCTCCCTCCCCTACTCCATAAACCCCCGTCTATCCCCCACCTCCCCCACCGTCTCACCCTTCCTTTCTCCCCTCCTCCCCTCCCAAGAAGGAACCATCATCAGTGATGTAGTCAAAGTTAAAGGTTTTGGAAGATGGAAGACTGTGTCAGAGCCGGCCAAGGGTCCCCATGGGATCGTAAACCGAGATGATAGCTTCAAACCCAATCTCTGCGCCGTCTACCTCCCCTCCCACCGGCTAAATAAAATCATCTGGCGGCAGCCAAAGCAAATGTTCAGATGGTTAGCAATGACAAGGTCAAGGATCTTGTTGTGCGTCACACCAAACAATTTTATTCGTTTCAGAAGAACTCCTGTGGGTTTAAGCAACATAGAAGATTGTCTTGACAGTATTTGAGGATTTTGTTCTGGTAGAAGCCAGGAGACTCAATTCGGCTTAGAGAAGACCATCTCTGCTTTTGTGGATGAAGACCAGTACTAGCCAGGAAGTCTGACGTGTGGGGAAGAAAGGAAGAGAAGGCGAAATTGGATCGGTAATGGACGGCGTAAAGGAGATTGGAAATAAATAGATTATTGGCTTTAAGCGAGACGAGGAGTGTTTAACAATATGATGAATGATTAATCGAAGTCGATCTTTTCGTTGGGGGAGAAGGGGAAGGGGGAAAGTAATCAACCTGCGAAATGGGAGCCCCCTTCAGCAGCGCGGACAAGGAAGTTCTCTCTCTCTCTCTCTCTCTCTCTCTCTCTCTCTCTCTCTCTCTCTCTCTCTCTCTCTCTCTCTCTCTCTCTCTCTCTCTCTCTCACACACACACACACACACACACACACACACACACACACACACATGGGGAGGCGAAGGGGTTCTCCCACGGGGAGAAAGGGGAAGGTGGAAGGGCTTCCGCGTCGAATGGGAGAGATTCCAATTCCAGTGGGAGGGGTTTCCGCGTGAAGTGGGAGGAGCTTCCACGTCGAGTAGGAGAGACTTCCTCATCGAGTGGGAGGGGTTTCCGTATTGAGTAGGAGTGGCATCTGCATCAAGTAGGAGCGTCAATGTTTAAAGACATGCATAATTATTTGTAATATTTGTTTCGAATAGTGGAGGCGGTGGGAAGAAAGAATATGGATATGTCCGTATAAAAAGTGTGCTACCGAGGCGCACGTGACATTGCTATAAGCATTGATAAAGTCAGAGTATTGGAAAATAGTAACAGATGTCATTTATAGCAGAGGAGAGTGTTGAGGCATTCGCCGCCGCCCGGGGGAATTTCCCTTGGCTGAATGAAATCGATTGGCGGCAACCAGGGCAAAAATTGAAGTCGTCAGTAAACATTCCTCCTGAGGATTTGTCGCACTAGTTTTGTGCCTCTGCGCAAAGACGCCCTTCTCATTTTGTGTGTTTGTGTGTGTGTGCGTGTCTTTTAAAATCGTTTCAGCTCTACGCTCTCTAGGTGTCTTTCGTTTTCAAGTTAGTGTCTTTTTAATGCAGTTTCGTCAGAGATGAATAAAATTGCCCTGCGAGACAGAATAGAAGTATGTTTAGTACGATATACCCGTTTCAGTGCAGAGAAAACCATCAGAGTTGGATAAAGAAAAATATTTAGAAGGAAGTCCGACCCACCCTTCAAAGGTTACGATTATGGTGATAGCCCGGACGAGGAGAACCTTGTGGGGAGATGGAAGAGGAGGAGGAGGGATAGGAGTAGGAAGAGAGCTGGTGGTACATATGCGGCCTTTCTCACGGTCTGCGGGGTGTTTGTATGGCGCCCTCCCCTCCACCCGCCTCATGTCCCTGGGGCAAGGGGGAAGGTGGGCGAGGTCTTGGGTGGTTCTTCCAAAACATGGATACGAATTTTACCTTGCTTGCTCTATGCCCCCCTTATTTAACTTTAATATCAGCCATGCTTTTAAAACTAATTTAACCTAATTAAACCAAGTTAACCTACCAACGGTATAGAAATTGTGTCCGCAGGTTGGACATGGCGGCTGGTGCCGGGACAGTGTAAGGATGGCTAAAGGACCATTTACACAGTCAAACGGCTTGTCAAACAATTGTTTGACAAGCCGTTTGAACGTATAAATGATCCTGTAGACGCCCGGCTACTGCCAGTGCAGGTCGTTGTGCTTCTTTTGTCCGACGCTCAAGGTCGACTCGCTAATGAGCCTAGGAAGTTACTTGTCCATCACACGCGCGCGCGCACACACACACACACACACACACACACACACACACACACACACACACACACACACACACACACACAGACTCCAGCCACCCTTTCAACTGAATAAAATCGTCTGGCGACACCGGGTTGAAGAAGTTAACATGAATTCCTAAATGCGATTTTATCCAGCCTGATAGCGTTCGTTCCAGCAACTCCCTCCCCCTCCCTCCTTTTCTACGTGGGTTGGGGTGGAGGTGGGATGGGATGTTGCTGTCTCATCTTGTGGTTTCCTTAAGTGAATAGAATCCGCTGGGAGCAGTCAGAATAACAACATTAGAGTAGTAAGTTCAATATTAAGTATAAAACCAGTCAAGAGTTCCCATGGAGCCCGAGTTCAAAACCGCTCGGATTCTGATAATCTGGGGGGAGGATGAGGGTACCTCGGTAATGATGGAGGAGGGTAAGGCGTCTGAGTGACGTCACACTGCTCTGTTCGGATCAGAAACCATAGAAAGTCGTGACGTTATGTCTATACTGCTCTTACAATGCATTGGTCGCGTGGGTGATGCCCTTAATATAAGGAGGAGCAGAAAGAAGAAGGGTAGGAGGAGGAAGTGGAGGAGGAGGAGGAGGCGATGCATCGGTGGTTCTCTCTCGTTGTGGCAGCCTTATTGACGCCATCGACCAACTGTGAAATGAAATTGTTTGGGCTGCGGATGATGATGCTTTCCTGCCCATGTAGGAGAGGAATCTCTCTCCCTCCCTCTCTCTCTCCCCTCCCCCTTCTCTTTC
>NC_134781.1:38941145-38983645 GCF_046742065.1 Oratosquilla oratoria | reverse complement strand
GGGAAAGAAAAAGGGAAGAGGGAGAGAGAGGAGAGGTGGAGAGTGAGGGGGAGTAAGGAAGAAACAGAGAGATAGACGGGAGAAAGGAAGGGAGAGGGGGAGAGAGAGAGAGAGGAAGCTGCTTTTGATGGTGACACGTGACGGTTCTGGCCGAGTAGGGTGGATCGAGGTGGAGTGAGGGAGAAGTGGAGTAAGAAAAATTATGTTTGAATACGCGTTTATTTGATTTTTTATGACCTGTGTACCGCTGTAGCAAGTTGGTTTCGGTCTTTGTTGGTATGGTGAGGATTCGACTTGTGACCGCCACTTGCCCTGCAAGCTCGGTCACGTGTAGAACAGAAGTCGTAGGTTCGGTCGCAGCTTCTATCTCTCTCTCTTCTCTCACTCACTCTTTCTTCATCTCTATCTCTTTCATCTCTCGCTCTGTCTCTCTTCCTCTCTTTCCCCCTGTCTTCCCCCCCCCCCCTTTCTCTCTCTCTCTGGATCGCAACTGGTCAGGTGAAGAAGCGCTTTTAACGTTTTTTTTTCTTCTTCTTTTTTGCCAGTTCGGCTTTGACGTGATAGAATTAGAAATGAAGAAATTAGGGAGAGATTAAGAGTAACATCTTTGCTGAAGATAATTGAAAAGAACAAGTTGAGATGGTATGGGCATGTTAAAAGAATGGAAGACACAAGACACGCAAAGAAATTCTTGGAGAGGGTTCCTCCTAGTAGTAGGCCGGTAGGACGCCATGTGAAACGATGGACACAGGGAGTGGAAGAAGCTGCTGAACAAAGAGGAAGAAGGAAATTGCAAAAAATAATTAGAGATGAGGACTTCCGGGACAGGAACCTTTGGCGAAGATTCATAGAGGCCGGACAATGACGGGCATAGCCGCCTACCTTGCGTCTGGTGAGAGGTGAGAGAGTTCGGCTCTGAGTCTCTTCGTTTCTCCGTACGGGTGGCAAGCAAGCACGAGGAAAGGTTCTGGAGACGTTGCAAGGGCGAATTTTAGGAGTGGTGGCAAGGAGGGCAGGGGAAAGTGTGCAGGGGTGATGCACCCCCTCAGCTGAATAAAATCGTCTGCCGATACCTAAAACTAAGGCAGAAGGAGTACGCAGTGAGAGGGTTATTCACAATTTGGGATGTCACTACGCTGCAGAAGAGTCTCCCTAAGCACAGTGAAATCGCTTGGAGGCACCTTAAGTAAAACCCATTGAAAGGGCTACCGACATGGATTGGAACAGGTGAAGGAAGTAAAACAGAAGAGAGTAGTTTGGTGGTTGGGGAAGGAATGAGGTGGGGAGGAGTGAGGGGGTGAGGTCTAGAGGGGAGGAGTGAGGGAGTGAGGTCAGGAGGGGAAGAGTGAGGGAGTGAGGTCTGGAGGGGAAGAGTGAGGGATTGAGGTCTGGAGTGAAGGAGAGTGAGGTCTGGAGGGGTGGAGGGAGTGGGGTGAGGTCTGGAGGGGAAGAATGAGCGATTGAGGTCTGGAAGGGGAGAGTGAGGGATTGAGGTCTGGAGTGAAGGAGTGAGGTCGGGAGGGGAGGAGTGAGAGAGTGAGTGGTGAGATCTGGAGGGAAGGAGTGAGGGATTGAGGTTTGGAGTGGAGGAGTGAGGTCGGGAGTGGAAGAGTGAGTGAGGTCTGGAGGGGAGGAGTGAGGGGTGAGGTTTGGAGGGAGGAGTGAGGGATTGAGGTCTGGAGTGGAGGAGTGAGGTCGGGAGAGGAGGAGTGAGGGGGTGAAGTCTGGAGGGGAGGAGTGAGAGATTGAGGGGAAAAGTGAGGGAGTGATGGAGGTTTGTATTAAGACTTCAAGAGAGGAGGTAAGATGAAATATTGGCACTCGATGGGGAATCGATGGAGTTAGTTGAAGGGGGGAGAGAATATCCTACAAGCGATGTAGGGGGTTTGGGGAGGAAGAAGGGGGAGATGTCAAGAACATCCAGTATGATTTAGTGGCGGAGGTTGACCGGAAGAGGAAGAGGAGGAGGAGGAGGGGGGGTGGAATTGGGAAGTGATGTCAGAAACATCCTGTATGAGTTGGGGTGGGGGGGAGAGGGGGAGGGAAGTGAGGACAGGAGGATGAGGTAGAAGTGGGAAGTGATATCAGGAACATCCTGTATGAGCTGGGGTTGGGGGGAGAGGGGGAGGGAAGTGAGGTTGACTAGAGTAGGAGGAGGAGGAGGGTGGGGGTGGGGTGGGATCTGGGGGCCAGTCGCCAAGGTGCCAAGAAGGTAAACGTCGCAGGATTGTTGACGCTGTTCATGCAAATTGTTCGTCCGCAGGACCTGGAAATGTCCAGTATTCTTTAGGTATTGATTATTATTTATGTATTTAGTATATTGATTGATTTATTTTATTCTTATGTTAGACCAGAACCAAACTTCAAACATACAAACATATCCTCCATTCTCAAAATGAAAATTTTCATCGGTTCCATGCGAGTGTTTAGAGAATGAAGATTAATCGGTGGAAAAGCCGAAGGTTTAAAATTTCCGTCGGCCTCGGGGAAAAAAACAAATGCGGGGCGGGGATGAGGGATTCCCAAGGGGCAGAAATAATAAAATATCATTCACTCATGGCACACAGTGAAACTGTCTCTTGCAGTCTCCTTCATTCTTATATTCATGTATTCTTTGAGACTCGAGCGAAATAGAGGGTGAAATACTCGTACACACACCAGAAGGCGCGCAGGTTACAGGCATTGCAAAGTATCAGGGTGAAGTTCGGGACTCGAACTCGCAACAATTAAGATGCGAGACCTGCACGCTTCCGATAACGCCACAACTAACACCCAGTAAAATAGGTGAAAAAAGATGTGGAGGTGGGTGGGATGGGTTGCCAGATGAGAGGATAGATGGCATTGTTGTCTTGCTAACTGGACATCTTGAGTTAATAAGCGGACCATAACCTGTGTAAAAACGTGGAGTTTGTGGAGTTTGAATGGATCGCTCACATTGTACTCACGGAAACGCATAAGAGATTTCTATTACGTCAATGAAAATCACCTGCCGATGATAGCCAAAACAAAATCGTTTAAAGTATTGACTTCATCGCGAAGGTGGCTTACCCCCCTCCACCTGTCCCGTGCTTAATGGAATCGTGTGGTTGTAACCATAATAAGTGCTGTAAAGTGTGTCTTCGTAAGTGGGTGGGAGGGGTTGAGGTGGTCCAAACCCCTTCTTTTCATGGGCGGAGTAATCACCTGCCGTTAGCCAGAATAAAATTTAAAAGACGTTAAGGTATTGGTAAGGCTATGTGAAGAGCGGGCAGGCTGACAGGCCGGTGTGCAGATTGTGGCAGTAACCTTCACACGGCCTGCACTGACCACTTGCTGATGAATCTTCAGTGGCAGCTTGGCTGCATCCCTCGAGCCTTCCTTCCATCCCCCCATCCATCCCTCCATCCATCTATCCCCCTCCCTCTCTCTTTCCATCCCGTCACGTTGCCTGGGCAACCAGGTGAAAGCGGACACGAGCGGGCCCGCGAGGAGGAGGAGGAGAAGAAGGAGACAACACTCGGTTTCTGTACGTCCCTTGTTTTTTTTTTTTTTTTTTTTTTTATCGAAGGCAAGTAAAGAAAGAAAGTAGGAATGTAGAAACAGAGGAAACAAAGAAGGAGAGAAATGCATAGTAAGAGAGAAAAGAAGGAAGTTTGGAAATTAAAGTGAGGAGTGCATGCTTCACGCAAAAGCTGCTCGTCTCCCTGCCTGCCTGCCTGCCTGGGTGACCGTCTCCTCCCCCCACTCCATCTGCCTACCTGTCAGCCTGCTTGCCTGCCTGCCTGCTTGCCTGCCTGCTTGCCTGCCTGCCAGCCTGCCTGCCTGCCTTCCTGCCTGCCTGCCTAGTTCACATCATAGGTGTTCCGTTCTACCGTCTGCCTCTCCTCCTCCACTTTTCTCTCCCTATTTTCCTCTCACATATTTCCTTTTTTCTCTCTTTTTCTCTTCCTCCGTTTCTCCTTTTATTAGTGTCATCCTGTTAGCATTGTCATTATCGTCATGGTCATCATAGCACTACCACCAACATCATCACCATGACCACCATCACTACCACCATCAGCACTCTTCTTCCTTTCTCACTTTTCTTACTCTTACATTTAACTTTACCTTCGCACGTGCGGTTGTTTACACACGTACACACCCACCCACACACACACACATACATTTACATACAGATACAGTCACTCGACGTGGCTTTCGTCTTGTTTTGTTTATTCATTTTTTCATTTTTTTTTCATTATCACTTTAATGAGGTTGTGTTCCTTGCTTAGAATGACCTCACATTGTCTGTCACATGATTGCCAACAAACAATTCTGTAACGAAGGTTGGTCAGAGGTCATCCACGGGATGTAGTGACCTCATGTCTCACAAAACATGTTCTTCCTTTTCAGGTATGACGTCATCACTCCCTCGTTGGGAATCGACCCCCGGCCCGAGGGAAGCTGGGATTACGTGAGTAGTACTAGGATCTGGTTACGGGAGTCTCTGTCTTCGGGGAGGTTTCAACTCCCATTTGGGGATTCCAGTTTCAAGAAGGTCAGGACGAGAACCGAGCTTACGTCAGGAGCTCACGCCAAGAGTCGCCTAGCTGCAACGCGGCCCTGCTTGGTGCTTGTGTGGAGTGGGTGGGGAGGCTTCCCTCGGCTGAATAAAATCGCCTGACGGTAGCCAGAAATATATGTAATTAGCCTATAGCATGGGCGATGTGTTAGATAAGAATAAAGTCTTGATAAGCATAGCATGCGTGGTAATTACGGAGTGTTGGCTTTTGGCCTGGTGGCTTGTAGGCGCCTTCGTTTTGTCCATATTATGGTCATGGGGGCATGTCAGAGGAAGAAGTTGCCGCCACGCCCACCTCGCTACCCAAGCCACTTGTCTCTCTCTTCCTCTTCGCCAATTCATTTGTCTTCATTTTCTTCGTCTTCTATTATTCTGACTTCATCCATGGCGATAGTGATAGTGGTATTTGTGACGATAGTGATAGTGGTATTAGTGGTGATGGTGGCGGTGGTAGTGGCGATGATTAGAGGGGGAGGGAGAGATTAAGGGGGAGCGGACGACGGGTTGTGGTAGCTTGGTGGTGGCGTCGCGTTTCAACGTGTCACGACCCTTCACCCCCCCCCCTCTCTCTCTCTCTCTCTCTCTCTCTCTCTCTCTCTCTCTCTCTCTCTCTCTCTCTCTCTCTCTCTCTCTCTCTCTCTCTCTCGCTCGCTCGCTCGCTCGCTCGCCACCCATCTCATTCTTTCTTTTTCTATTTCTCTTCCTTCCACCTCTTCCCTACGTGTCGCGCCCTTCCTCCCAATCCCACTCCTCCTCCTCCCCGAATTCCCTCCCACGTGCTTTCCTCATTTCAACCTATCCCTTTTTCTTTTCTCATCCTCTATTCTTTCCTTCTCCTTTTTTCTTCCCTTTCCCTTCTCCTCCTTCCTTCTCCCTCCTTTTCCTACCTCACTTACTTCTCATTTCCGGTCCCTTCATCCCTACCCTCCCCCTCCTCCTCCCCCTTCTCCCCTTTTTCTCATTTTCTTTCCCCTCTCCACTACCCAACCTCCCTTTCTTTCTCCTTCTCACCTACCCTACCCTCCCCTTCCCTTTCTTCTCATTTTCCTTTCCCTCTTTCTTTTCCATATTTTCTTTTCCTCCGTCTCTTCACTGTCTTTTTTCCCCTTCTTCCCATCCCTCCTTCCCCTTCCTCCCTCCACTCCTTCCTCCTTTCACTCCCTCCTTTATCCTTTCACTCCCTACTTCCTCGCCTTTCTTCCTCATTCTCCTCCCTCCTTCCCCCTTCCCCTCTCGGCTTCCTCCTTCCCCTCGCTCCTTACCCCACACCTTCGCCCTGCTTACCTCACTCCTTCCCCTCCTTCATTCCCCTTCTTCACTTCCCTCCATGTGTGCCAAGCTCCACATGCCACCTTCTGATCAGGTCACTCCACCTCCTTTACTTTCAGTAACTATTCACCTACCACCTACACCTCTCCCTCCCTCCCTCCCTCCCTCCCTCCCTCCCTCCTTCATTCCCCCGTTACCTGTCGCTCTTCATACACGTGTGTGTACGTGTGCGTGTGTGTGTGTGTATGTGTATATGTACGCGCGCTGACGTATGTTTTTTTTTGTCAATTTAGTATTTTATTCCAAGGTAATTTGGTTGCAGTCTCTTTCTTTGAAGATTGGCTCGTACTAATTAGGGAAGTTCTCTAACTTTTATAACAAATATTTATCTGGAAGCTACGTGGATCATATTTGAATTCTTGGATACGCCGGCGTTGATTCAATACAGGGTTAACTTTCCCTCCACGCAGCTTTTGGGGTTGGAGCAGTGTGTGTATGCATGTGTGTGTGTTTGTGTGTGTGTGTGTGTGTGTGTGTGTGTGGTAAGACTTCATTATTATGATAACTTAATTTTTTTGTTTACTTATTATAGAATACACACAGAAACTAGGAAATCTAGGTTGTACCTATGTATGTGTTTGGACACGATTCTCAGCGGTGAGGTAGCTATCGTTTACCTAGACTGTGTGCAACGGTGAGGAGGCAGACCGTCCATCTCGGGTGACTAAGCTACCGTTACACTAGTCAACGTAATGGTTACGCTCCAACCTAAACGGAATCCAACCAAATCATTGAAATCCAACCATTCCGTTGACTAATGTAACCGTAGCTGTACGTATCTCGAGCGCAACACGTGTGCTGTTGGGTCCTCCTCGGGGCGTAAGAACCTGCCGAAGGTCACTAGGAAGGCGACGATGCGGTTGACTGCTTGAATGGTTTTCGTCTGCTCCTCCCGCCAGGTGGGTGTCGACTTCTGTTGCGGTCTGCCATTGTTGTGGCGACTCCCAAGGTCTTTCTTCTTCATGACTGCACACTTGATTTGCTGCATCTTGGTAGTGACCTTTAGTCTTGTTGTCTCTTGTATCCACTATCCCTCCTCCTTTCTTCTCTCTTTCCTCTCACCCCCATTTCTCCCCCCTCTCTCTCCCCGTTCTCTGTCTATCCATTTATCGCTTCCCTTCTTCCTCATCTTCCTCTCTTCCTCCCTCCTTGTGCACAAGAGCATCGGTAAGGTTTCAGAGGGGTCGAGCGCGTCAACCACGGAGCATCCACTGACCCAAGAGTCTCGCCACTAACCGGGACATCAGTAAGGAACAGGATGACGTCACCAGTTGTCGACAGCTCTGCTCTCAATGATGTCAGAGTTGTGACGATATCAACTTGTACGGTAATGGGTAAACAAAGAAATTGGTGCCACCCGCTTGTCACAGTGAGAGGGAGGGTGGGGGGGTAGGGAAGAGAGAGGTCTCGGATATTACAGAGTTGACATAATCCTGTAGCCATCAACATTGAGAAATAAGTGGATGCACAAACACCAGTGCCATCTGTACTCTTCGAGGTGCCGCGAAGGAGTGCCACCCGCTATGGGAAGGGTCTTTCAAGGTCGAGCTGTAACCTCATCGCTATCGAGTTCCACGGAGACGAACAAAGTAACTTTTGGCGGCAATGAAAAGTGCCACCCGGTACGGAAGGGCTGAACATAAGAACGTCAGAATAGCGGACATTGCAAGAGATCAATGGGCCTGCATGGCACGAGGCAATGCCATGCCCATTACCACAACAACCAATAGTTTCAGCGCTCACTTCATGGTTACGAGGTCTATTTCATTCGTTAACCACTTTGTTGGTAAAACCAATTCGTGCCCATATCCTTCTTGAACCTAAAACTGTCCATTTTAAAGCCATTATTACGAGTTTTCCCCTGCTCTCTTAATATGATGACCTTGCCCCACCTGGCTCCAGCTCTGGAGTTTTTGTTTCTTTACGACCACCACACCCCACGGACAGTTTCTTCTTCTCCTCCAGGGTGTCCTCCGAGTATCAAAACCAAAATATTGACTCGAAGATTAATCTGAGGCCCCTCTTCAAGAAAGAATTGTGACGTCATTTCTTCCCCACCTGTCTTTCTTGCCTTCGTTCTTCCTTTTCCTCTTTCCCCACTTTCCTCTTCTTCTATCCCCTTTTTCATCCTATTCCTCCTCTTCCTTTTTATCCTCTTTTCTCTTTCCCCTCTTTCCTTCTTCCTCGCTTCCTCTCCTGACCTCTCCTGATCCTCCTCCTCCTCCTCCTCCTGATCCTCCTCCGTATTTCCCTCCCTACCTCTAGTCTTTTATTATTATTTTCTTCTTCTTCTTTCTTCCCCTTTTTCCCTCTATACCTGTTCCCCTTCTACCTTGCCATTCAGGTTCTCTGCGTTTTGCAATTTCTTTTCTTCCTCTTCTTCGGTTTTTGTCTTTCGTTTTCTCATCCCCTCGTATCATTTCCCCTCTTCTCGCATTATGCTTCCCTCTCCTCGCATTATTTTCCACTCACTGCTTTCTTATCTCCCATTGCCATCCGTCCTTTTTTGTTTTTTCCCTCTTCCGGTGATACGATTTTGTCGCCCCCTCCCCCTCCGCCCTTCCCCCTTCCCGTCCCTTTTCCCTTCTTTCTTTCTTCCCTTTCCCTTCCCCTTCTCTCTCCCTTCCCATCCTTTCATTCCTTTCTTCTCCCCTTCCCTCCTTTCATTCCTTTCTTCTCCCTTCCCTTTCCTTCCTTTTCCTTCCCTTTCCCTTCCCTTTCCTTCCCTTCCCTCTTTCCGTTCCCTGGTCTTCCTTCACATCCGTTTCCCTTGCCTTCTCTCTTCCCGTTCCCTGGTCTTCCTTCCCTACCCTTTTATCTCTGTAGCAATTCCCTTCCCGGCATCTTTCCGTGTGTTATAACTCTCCCCCCCCCCTCCACACACAGCCAGGCCCCACCCCCACCCCACAATTCGTTTATCTTTCATCGGTAGTTTGATTGCGGTTATTGTGGGTGATGGGAGTCGTTAACGTTATTGACTGGGGGTCGTTAACGTTACTGACTGTACTGACGGCGACGCCGACGCAGGGGATTCGGGAAGTGAGGGGAGTGGTGGTCGTGCGAGGGACCCGGGATCCTGCCAAGGGAAGGGAGGAAGTAAAAGAGGAAGATAAAGATTGGGAAGACACTGTAGGGAGAAGGAAGAGGAGGTGGAGGAGGAAGGTAAAGATTGCGAAGACACTGCAGGACTGTTGGAGGAGGAAGAGGAAGTGTGTGTGAAGATGGAGGTGTAGGTGGAGGAAGATTAGAGAGAGACTTCGGGGTTGTTAGAGAGAGGAGGGAGGAGGGGACCGGTGAGGAGGAGGAGGAGGAGGACGGGGACCTAGGATGCCAAATATTGACCTGATCAAGATTCTCACACTGGAGCGAAGAGAGAGGTGGACCGAAGAGAGAAAGAGAGAGAGAGAGAGAGAGAGAGCCAGTGGACTAAGGACTGGCACTGGCTTGGTCAAGATTCTCTGGTAGGAATTGAGGGAAACTGCCATAGGAGAGGGTAGTGGGTGGGAGGCAGAGAGATGGGGAAAAGAGAGGAAAAAGAGAAACGAGCCAGTCGTATTATTGGTTCCTTTGGGATCTTCCTGCAGGAGGCCAAGGATCCTGCTGGGTATTGGGATCCTGTCGTAAGTCGAGGGTGGAGGAGGAAGAAAAGGAGGAGGAAGAAGAAGGAAGGAAACTAGGTCTAGGTACTAACTTGGTCAGGAACTTTCCCGTGGGAGAAGAGGAGACGTTTTTTGTCTTGGAAAAGTGGACGAGGAGAGGAAGTGGTGGAGGAGGAAAAGGAGTGGGGGGGGGGGCAGTGGGCCCAAATATTGGCTTGTTTGGGGATCTTCCCGCAGGAAGTGAGGGGAACGAGTTGGACCAAGTATTGGTTTTGGCCCGCGCTCGGGTACTCGACTTCGCGAAGAGCTCACTACGGTGCGGTAAGACGAAGGAGTCCTCTCCATCATTGACTTATTTATTTGTATATTTGTTTACTGAGTGGGATTTACCGCCTATAAACACTCCCCGTGGCTGCTGCAAACCACCAAGGGAGACAGTTATTGTAAAAACGAAAGAGAAAACTCACTGGTGAAAAAAGGTACCATAGAAACAGTTTAAGATGGTACCATGGAGGACTTTATTGCCATAGGCTTTGCGGTCTTTACAGGCAGTTTCGGACGGATCTTTTGGTCGTGTTCGTCTCATGCGTCGAAAGGTGATGGAACGGCGGGATTAGCCCGGTGGGCGGCGCGCCGTGAGAGGCTACGATGGACGCCGGAAGTAGAGTTATGACCCGTCTCTTCCTCCCGCGCAGTTTATGGGACCCAATTCCATTCCCATCCCCGTGGCGGTCCTTTATGGAGCCACCATCCCCCCCCCCCCGCGCGCGCCCACACACACACACACACACACACACACACACACACACACACACACACACACACACACACACACACACACACACACACACACACACACACACACACACACACACACACACACACACACACACACACACCTTTCATTTCTACCTTATTCCTGTTCCTTTTGTGCTGACAGACGTGTGCATTTTTGGACATCCAGTATGGCACATCCATAGTAGACACACACACACACACACACACACACACACACACACACACACACACACACGCACACACGCGCACACACACACACGCACGCACACACGCACGTACACGTTAAGGTTGCCAACATTCTCACAATCTCGGGATGTACGAGTTACTGTGCAACCCCCCCCCCAGTTTAGAATGTCAAGAAAAATACCAGGAAAACTAGTTTAACTTATTTCTTAATTTTCCAATGTACACCAGCTTGGTTGACTATTTAGCCATTGAAGAGAGGTGAGAGAGAGATGCACGAACTCCAGTGCCATCTTTACTCTTCCCACTCAAGTTAGGATCATTATCTCCCATCCACACGGCTACGTACTTGTACGTTGCTTGGACCTTCTTCATACTTAGCCTATTCGGATGCACTCACCTACCCACCACCCCATCTACTCACCCGTCAGCCAACCCACTCACCCACACTCATTTAACTATGAGCTCACCCCCTCACCTACCCACTCATCCATCACTTACCCATTCATTTACTTCCTAAGGTACGTTTTATTCGGTGCGTTGGTAGCCTACCAATGCGTGACACACACATCCTACCTGGCATCATAATTATTTGGATAAATGCGTTGGTAGATTCGGTTAAAATTAATATCATCTTCATACTTTGCAGCTCGAAGCAAAAGGGCTCTGGACAATCGTTTGACGGTCGTCATTGAGCCATGAACGATCATCGTTAAGCGAGAAAAACGTACCTTTATCCACTGACCCATCCACTCGACTCACTCACCAATCCATTGGACTCCCTGCGTCCCCATCGTACGTCTGCGAAGCCTAGTCAAGAAAGTCGTGGGTTACCCGACGCCACCGTGCCGGCGACGGTACGCGAACAACGCTTGGGCCACATTGGTAATTTCCGTGGTAAATCCGTCGTTCAACCCTTGGGACGTATTCAAGGATATCCCACTGGGCGCACCACGGAGTCGTGTACGACGAGATTGATTCGGGTCAGGGAATGGAAGCTACCGTGTATCATCGTGTGCACGATGTCATCAGGTGCCCGAAAATTCTCCTTAATATGAGCCTTTCCTACTTTTCTTCCTTGCCTTGTTCCCATTCGGTTTCTCTCTTCTCTCTCTCTCTCTCTCTCTCTCTCTCTCTTGTTATCCTCCTCTCCCACCTCGCCTCCTATTCCCTCTCTTCCTCTTCCTTCTCATCCCCTCCTCTCCCCCTATTCCTCCTCCTCATTACCATCATCACCTTCCTTCTCACCTCCTCCCCCTTCCCCCCTCTTTTATCTCCTTTTCCTTCTTTTATCATTCGCATTTAGTGCATTGTTCTGTCTTTTATCATTGTGCATTCGCATGCCCTTGGATATTAGCTCGAGTGCTCAGTTTAGAGCGCCCCTGGTACGTCACCTACTTACCCTTGGGGTGCCCTTGCCACCCGACGCTCTTCGTCTCCGTCGTCATCGTCGTCGTTACCTCAAAAATGGTGTCTAGGGTCTTCTTGCATTCCTGCGAGTCTTGGCTGCTTCCTGTGGTACCAGACGCTCCCGATCCCTCGCTCCTTTGGTTTTTGATCGTTACCTTACATAAGGCTCCTCAACAGCAAGACATAAACTTAACTCTTGAGGAGATGTCTTCTGCTGCTACTCATCATTATCTGCACTCCTTCAGTACGTCTTTCACCTCATCCTTCAGCTCTGACACCTCTTCAGTCTCCTCTACCCTTCCCTCCCCGCTTTACCTTCCTCCTCCGCCCCTCTGTCATTCATCTTCTCGTCCTCTCCGCTCCTCTCCTTCACCATTCTCCTTCCATCTTCTACCACCTCTCTTTTCATCATCACTATCATGATCATCATAATTTGTGCCAAACCCAGACCATCAGTCAGCATTTTCTACTCCTGGGCCTCCTCCTCCTCCTCCTCCTTTTCTCTCATTCCTCCTACACCTCTTTTTCCTCCTCCTCCTCCTCCTCTTTTTCCTCCTCCTCCTCCTCCTCCTCCTCATGACCACCACCACCGTCATCACTCCGACCTCCACCATCTCCATCTCCATCTCCATCACCATCACCGTCGTCGTCACCCTTCAATATTTCCTGCTTTCTCCATCCGCGAAGTTTCCTATTACTGACTCAGCTGCGTAAGGTATTGGGGCCGGGGTCCCGTTCCGTTCTTGGCAATATAACCCAACCCATGGGGTGCGGGGGGAAGGCGTATTTCGTTCAAAAAGTCCCGTGGCGGTGTTGACGCAGAAGAAGGTAAGCAAGGAGGGATGATGAAATGTACACAGAGGCAATCATGGTATAGCGCATCTTCACGCGCGCGCGTACACGACGGTTAGGAGTCCGTCGAATCCTTTCGGTGCAGGGTGGGAGGGGGGGGAGAACTACTTCCTACCACTGACTAAAATCACTTGGTTGCCGTAACCCTTTCGGAGTCCACTGCTGAACGAAGGCCTCATATAACAACTGCAGCATTCCATCGTCTTGGTCTTCTTCAAGGTCTCGCATAGAGGGCGAGTGCGAGAGCGAACCAAACCGGTGTGGATTGTAGTCAATCGTACAAAACGCAAAGAAGGAGGGGGGGCTGTGCTTCCCGCCCCATCCAGAAGGCTTTAGAGCACCCAGGGATAGAGAGTCTATCTCAATGGTTTTAATGAATGAAGGTGTATGGGTGAGTTCCCAGAATAGCTTAACTCTGTGATGTGGGTGTGCCCTTTGATCGAATGGAGTGACCTCACAGGTCACGTGGCGTCGAACTACAAGCAGAGATTGTGTGTGCGCGCACGCTTTTTTTTCTACCAATTCTGTTGACCACTGTAATGTTTTCCTGTCTTCCACTGCTATTCCCAAAACCGGTATAAAGGCACCGCGGTATTCAAGTTCTGTAAAGGTCTCGCAAGGAAGACATTACACGCCCTTATTTTTTTATTTTTATTTTTTCGCGATTATTTCCCTCCCTGCTCGTTCCTTAAAGGAATCTTGGACCTCGTTAGGAGTGTATTGGCCCCACATTTTAGAGTTGGGTGCTTCTTTATTACCACTTTTTCTAAAATTTTGTGGAGACGGAAGTATATTGTACAGTACATGAATGCACACGCTTCAAGGAGCCTGCGCACAGGTGTGTTTAGTTGCTTGACGCATAGATATGCACACGCGCACACACACACACACACACACACACACACACACACACACACACACACACACACACACACACACACACACACACACACACACACACACACACACGGAGGGGGTTTGAATCCCGCCCAGGGCCGAAATAATTTCAGTATCGCTGCACTGCGAGTCGTTACTCCAACTCTAGTGGGCGGGGAGTTGGGGTTGTGTGTGCGTGTAAGGTCACAGCATTACCCATAGATCGGTCATATACGAGTTCTGAGCTCTCTTTTGGCAGGGAAATAGCTGTCGATCACGAGTCCAACACGTGATCCAAGACCATGGTGAATCACACACACGACCAGACCATTTTCTCGGTCGTCTATTTATCGGGCCATCCCCGATGCAACAAGCGTTTTATAACGTTTCTGTGACGTAAGGGAATGACGTCATGTATTTCTGTAGAGTGGAGGAAGAACATTTTTTTGGAGTCCAAGGGCATCGGCTGACCATAGGGCATTGAGCGAACGACATGAAAATGATATTAGAGGACAAGAACGCTGTAGCATGTGACGCCATTTTCCCTTATGGAAATTACTTCAGAATGGCATGTAGAAAGAGGATTGGTAAGGGCCCCCATCCATGGTGCGATCTGGTCTTTCACTCTCATGATGGCATACATACAAGACCCCATCCTCTCTCTCTATCTCTCTCTCTCTCCATTCTATGTTTTCTCTGCCCATTGCATTGTTTGTGCCTCTCGGTTGTATTTCAACACGCATTGATGTTGGTCTCCCCCCCCTCCATCTTTACCCAAAAAAAATTATCCTCCCTCTTTCTTTGTGCTTTTTCCTCCCGGTTTCTTTCTCTTTTTTCCCCTCTTCTCATCCACATACACACAAGTTTTAACTTCCTTTTAACAAGTTTCTTCATTCTTTTCCCATCTCTCTAGTTCTCTCTTTTTATTTCTCACTCTTTCCCAGCCCAGCACGTCGTACCCTCTCCGGATATTTTTTATTATCGTTTCTGTATCCTTGTTTCTCCTGTCGTCACTGCCGCCTCTCTCTCTCTCTCTCTCTCTCTCTCTCTCTCTCTCTCTCTCTCTCTCTCTCTCTCTCTCTCTCTCTCTCTCTCTCTCTCTCTCTCTCTCTCTCTCTCTCTCTCTCTCTCTCTCTCTCTCTCTCTCTCTCTCTCTCTCTCCGTCCTTATCTTTATCCTCACATCGTCTCATCTCGTGTCAGTCAACTGCCAGTAGGTTTTTCCTTCTCTCTCCTGCATTACTTTCATATTTTCAACTGTTATTCCCCTTCTCTTAGTTTCCATCTCCAGTCAGTCTTCGTACTTTGACTTATTTTGCGCCGCCCTAAACCTTTCCTCTCCTTCCTTCTTCCTTCTCCTTCCTCCCTTCCCCTTCGCTCTTACTCAGTCCCCTCCCCACCCCTCACCTCCCTTCCCCTTTGCTCTTACTCCCTTCCCTCCCCTTCGCTTTTACTCCCTCTTCTCCCCTTCACTCCGCTCTCCTCTCCTTCTCCCTCCCCTCTCTTCTCCCCTCCCATCTCCACTTCCTTGTCCTCACCTCCTTCCTCCTCCTCCTACTCCTTCCATCCTCCTTCCCTCCTCCTACTCCTCTCCTTTTCCTCGTTCTTCCCTCCTCATACTCCTCCTCGTCCTCATCTTCTCACCCCTCCTACTCCTCGTACTCCTCGTCCTCCTCCTCGTTCTCCTTCTCGTTCTTCTCCTCTCACCCGTCCTCCCTTTCCTCCTCTCTTCCTCCCCTCCTCCATCCCTCTCCTCGTCCTCTCTCCTCCCTCCTCCCTCCTCCCTCCCCTCTTTCGCCTGTTCTTCCTCTTCCTTCCCCTCCCTTCCCTTAACCCCATCCTTCTCCCTTTTCTTTCATTCCCACATCCCCTTCTGCCCATCTCTTCTCTGTCACCTTCTATCCTATTCCCCACCCCTTCTCTCCTTCCCTCCTCTTCCTCCCATCTCTCCCCTCCTCTCTATCCTCCTCCTCCCCCTCCTCCCCTACTCCCTCATCTCCTCCTCCCCCTTTTCCCTCTACCCATTTCCCCCTTCCCTCTTCTCTCGTCGCTCTCCCCTCACCGCCCTCTTATTTCCCCCTCCCGCTTCTCCTCACTCGGATCCCTCATTCCCTCGGATCTCCCTCAACTTTGACTCCAACACTCTCGCCCCCTTTTCTCCTTCTCGTCTCCTTTTTTCGCTGATAATTAATTCTCTCCCACTTGTCTCTCTTCGTTCCTTTCCTTTTCTCTTGCAGATTCGACATACCTGTTATTGGTCCTCGCTCATTCTCTCTCTCTCTCTCTCTCTCTCTCTCTCTCTCTCTCTCTCTCTCTCTCTTGTACCTTCTTCTCCCCCTTTTTTTTGTTTTTGTTTTCTGAACATTTCCCCTTTTCTATCTCCCAGTGTTATTCCCCATTTCCCCTCTCCCGTTCTTCTGCGTTTTATCGGTCTCCTCTGTCTTTCTCTTCTCCATGTCATTGTCCCTTATTCTGATCGCTTCCTTCCCCCTTCTTCCCAGTTCTCCTCCTCTTTCATATCCTTCTATCTCCCCAACCCTTTTCATTCTTTCTTCCTTGTCTTTTGTTTTCAGTCCTGATCCATCTGACTCCCGTCCTTACACATATATTTCCACATTCATGGATTCTAAAAGACCGAAAACAAGTGGCGCGGGAAGAGCCTGAGGAGGATCCGGTAGCCATGGAGACCGTACACAGTGGACGGTCGAAGTGGACCAGGTCTCCAAATGAGCTTAGAGAGGCAGACCATGGTTTTGCTTAGATTTTGAGTTCCATAGAAAAATGGGACCATGGCAGACCTATAATTGGCTCCTCCGATGCGAGGAGATGGTCAACTGTGAAAAAAGATTTATTCATTTATTTGTTTATTTATTTTTCTTGTCTTATGTTAGCCAGAGCAAAGTCCTAGAAATGGATCAAAGGATTCTCAGGATTTGTTGATACAGATCCTCCCCCCCCCCGCCACTCAAGGCTGAATAAAATCGCCTAACGTTTGCCAGAAGAAGAAAACAATAAAAAAGAATGCCTGTAGATATGCTGCAGGCAGTTCGTCAGCAGAGAGTGCCGCAATCAAATTTGATCCGTAGGGTGTACTACGATTCCTTACAATACAGATCCCATAAATGAAAATGATAATTGAACGCAGAGGGCTTAAATGTTGGCCTGTTTTAGAGCAGGAAAGCGTGAAGAAGAAAAAAAGGAAGAGGGGAGGAGTGTGTGTGTGTGTGAGAGAGAGAAAGAGGAGTTAGGGGAGAGAAGGAGGGGTCTGCTAAATGTTCAGGCGATACTTAACTTGGTAAAGTCCAGAACCTTAATAAATCTTGTTCTCAAAATTATGACTCTCCCCCTCTCTCCCTCCCCCTCTCTCTCTCTCTCTCCCCCTCTCTCCCTCCCCCTCTCTCCCCCTTTCCTCCTGTCCCTCTCTCCCCCTCTTCCCCTCTCTCTCTCTCTCCCTCCCCTCTCTCTCTCTCTCTCTCTCTCTCTCTCTCTCTCTCTCTCTCTCTCTCATCCTAAGGGTGTTGGAGAGCCGATTGTGAAAATAAAATCGTATAATGGTTGTCAGATCCAAATGTATAAATCCTAGCGCCAGGTCAAAAAAATATGAACCATCTAGACATTTTTAACCTTTATTATTCTGGGGAGAATACCTGCCATCTGAAGAGAAATGCCTGGCGTCAACCAGAACCAAACTCTTCATGTGTGCCACAGCACTTAAATCCTTAACCTCTTCGATGCTGAGGGTCTGCCTCAACTGAAGGAAAGTGCCTGGCGATGGCTGCAATATACGAATAGGATAATAACTCCTGAACTTTTTTGTTGGGGAGAAGTTTTCTCTCAACTGAATAAAATCATCTGACGGCAGCTAGACTGAGTTCGTAAAGCGAAGCGAAAGCCTCGGCTACGACGGATGGACCCGCTCAGTGTCGTGTGTCGTTTCTGGCCTCGTGTCGTGTTGTTGTACCTGACAGTGTGTCATGTGATACCTGATGACATAGGGTCACTGACATGGGTTTTCCTCTCTCTCTCTCTCTCTCTCTCTCTCTCTCTTCCCCCTTCCCTCCCTCCCTCCGTTTCTCCCTCTCCTACTGTCTGTCTCTCTCTTCTCCAGTCTTGGTCTATCTACCTCTCTCTTTTTTTTTATTGTCGAGGCCTTCGTCTCTTCTGTATTGTATACGTTCGCAGACTTTGTGCCCTTGTTTGCTCAGCGAGTAGCCGAGGTGTGGATCATTTTAATGTCAATTGTGCAATTTTTCTCCTGTGCGAATTCCTTGCGTGTGTGTTCATGTCCATCCTCCCGTTCCTACGTACTCTTTGCTCTTGTAACCTTCAGTTCCTTCCCTGACCTCCTTCTTTCCCTTCCCCTCTGTCCCCTCCCCACCCTTCTCCTGACCCTCTTCGATCTTCTCCCCTATCTTCTTGCCTCCCCTCCTCCCCTTCCCCCTCCTCTTCCCCCATCCACTTCCCCTCCCCTTCCACCTCCCCCTCCCCTCCACCCTCCCCTTCCCCCATCCACTTCCACCTCCCCTTCCACCTCCCCTTCCCCGTCTCCCTTCCCCTCCCCTTCTGCCTTACCCCCTTCCCTTCCTTTCCCTTTAGACTTACGTCTCTTCGCTTCTTCCCCACATCCTCACCCTCTCAACCCTGTCATCTCCATTCCCCTCAGCTTCTCCCTTACCCCTTCCTCTCCATTCTTCTTCTTCTTCTTCTTCCCCCTTGCTCACCCTACCACTTTCTTCTCCCCATTCCTATCTCCCAGTCCTCCCCTTCCCCGTCACTCCTCCAACCTTTCTTCTCGTTTCTTCGGAGTTGTCCACCTTCATCTCTCCCTTCCTCTCTCCCCTTCCTCTTCCCCATTCCTTTCCCCCCTTCCCCGTCATTCCTCCAGCATGTCTTCTCGATTCTTCAGAGTTGTCCCCTTTCTCTCCCCTTCCTCTCCCCCTTCTTCTCCCTCTTCTTCTCCCCCCCTCCTTACTTCCCCCTCCTTACTCCCCTTCCCCGTCACTCCTCCAGCCTTTCTTTCCGTTTCTTCAGTTGTCCGCCTGACTCGCTCTTGAAACTTTGGAGGAAAAAATGAAGTTGGAACACATTAAGATTGAAGGAATGTATAAAGAGTTGAGGGGGCGGGCGGTTTCAACTTAATTGAATTGATTATTCGCATCGATAACGGGATTGAGTGTGTTCAATTTTGGGGGAAATGGGAGTCAGACCCTGAAGGGTATGTTGAGGATATTGCTTATGCGGCCAGAGCTCTCACCCCATGAAGGAAATGGTCTCAATTTTGGTGTCCAGATTCGGAAAGTTTGGGGTTGTCAGGCTTCAGAAGCTTACTAGTTGTCAAAACGTTGTCAGGTTTAAAAAAACTTACGAGTTGTCAAAATGTAGTCAGGCTTCAAAATCTTGTCAGGTTCAGAATGTTGTCAGGCTTCAGGAAGTTAAGGGTTGCCAAAATGTTGTCTGGTTTCAGAATGTTGCCTGTCATCACAAGGGTTGTCAGGTGGTCAGAGTACAGTTAATCCTTCAATGTTGTCATCCGTGCGTTGTCAGTCGTCCTAATGGTGTCAGGCCCTTCCAGGTGTTGTCAAAGTCGTCCCACTTGCAAGCTGGTATTCCTCCATTTCTCTTCATCCACCTGCCCCTCTTACCGTCACGCAACTCTTGATTTCCTTTATTCCCTGTCACTAGCGGTTTCAACGGCAGCGGTTGAATTACTAAGCAAGTCAGTGGAAACGTTCGCACAACCGCGCATTTTTTCCTTGGCTATGCGGTACCGCTACGGTTTCCACGCGGTTCATACCGATGGTGTGAACAGTGTCTTACCCATTTCCCTTATCTTTCACTTACCTCCGCGTTTCCTCTAAACTCGCTTCCCTCATTTCCCTTCATCACCACCCCCTTCCCCCTCATTCACTTCTGTCCTTCATCTCTTCTTTCCCTTCACTCGCTTCCCACGTTTCCCCTTCACTTGCTCGCTCGCTCGCTCACTTTACATTTCTCCTTCCCATTCCGATTTCTCATTGTTTCTCCATCAAAGCCAGGTTTTAGATCTTCCTTAATCTAATTCTAGTGATTTCCTAAATCTGATTTTAGAGTTTCCCTTAATCCAATTTTAGTGATTTCCTAAATCTAATTTTAGTGATTTCGTAAATGGGTCCGTCTGGGGCCATCAGTCTGCGCATCTGCTGAATTGCCACCTGGGGGTGGGGAGGTTAGGGGGTGGGGGGGTCTCTTTCTCCTGTCGCTGTGGGGCAATGGTTTCGGTCCCTCCTTCTCTTCCTCCTCCTCCTCCTCCTCCTCCTCCTCCTCCTCCTCCTCCATCCCCTCCCTCTCCTCCTCCCTTCTCCTTCTTTTCCTCCTTCCTCCTTCCTTCTTTTCCTCCCTCCGTCCTCCTCCTCCTCCCTCCTTCTTCTTTTCATCCTCCCTCCTCCTCCTCCTCCTCCTCCTCCTCCCTTCTCCTTCTTTTCCTCCTTCCTCCTGCATCCTCCTCCTCTTCCTCCTACATCCTCTTCCTCCTCCTACTCCACCCTCCTACCCCACCCTCCTACCCCTTCTCCTCCTCCTCATGCTCCTCCTCCTCCTTCTACCCCTCCTTCTACTCCTCTGCCTTCCTCCAACTCAATTCTTCCTTCTCCAGATGAACCATTTTTATTAATATTTATCCGACCGTTTTCGTCTGACTTCGGCTTGGCTGGCCTCTTCATCAACCTCCCTCATCGACGTCCATCACCGTCACTTTTCTGTCTCGTCCTTCAGAGTCCATTGTTGCTGACGTCCCCCTCCCTCCGGTGCCCTGCAGAGGACCTCTCGCCAAAGCCTTCGGGGTCCGGAGCGTCAGTAGTTAGAATGGCCTGGCTGAAAGGAGGCAGAGGAAGGAAGAGGAGGAGGAGGAGGAGAGGGAGAAGGAGGAGGAGGCAGAAGATGGGAGGAGGAGGATAGGGAGAAGGAGGAGGAGGCAGGAGAGGGAGAAGGCAGAGGAGGGAGTAGGATGATGATGATGAGGAGGAGGAGGAGGAGGCAAAAGGAGGAGGAAGCAGAGGAGGGAGGAGGAGGGGTCAGAAAAGGAAGGAGGAGGAGGCAGAGGAAAGAGGAGGCACAGACAGAGCGACAAAGATGTGGAGAGCCACCCCCTCCCCCTCCCCCTGCCCCTCCCCCATTTCACTGCCCGCCACCAATTAGCCGTGATTTTTGGCACAGGAAACATTTTGACAATTTAAGAAATTTCGTGGGCTGGTGAAGGGGGGTGGTTGGAAAAATATATCTTAAAATCTTTTTGATTTTTATCCTCTAGTCTGGGAATAATTTGACCTTTTTTCATTATTATTAGAAAATGGAAAAATGGTTTATGAATATACCCTGTATGGCTTTTCAAACAATTTATCTTTATTAGAAAGAGTTACCGGGGAGTCCGTGTTTACTGAGGGAGTGCCACGGAGGGGAATGAAATAGCCTGTCGGTGGCCAGAGTAGTAAGAGTAGTGCCACCCGGTGCAGGAGTTACAGACAGATTCTGCTCGCAGAGGGAGTGCCGCCACGGGGATGAGTGTCAGCCTTGATGCACCGAGACTAGAAGAAAGAGTGCCTCACAGTACACAAAGGATTTGCTCTGTCTCTCTCTCTCTCTTTCTCTTTCTCCTTCTCTAAGTGGAGAGCTAATTGGTACTGGGCGGCCATTGCTTCGTTTACCTGACGGAGGAGCTGCTTCGAGGTTCAAATCAAAGTTAACGTGATGTCCCAGTAGGGAGAAAAAGAGGAGGTAGGAGGAATATCAGTATCAGGAGTTGGGGAAGAGGAGTAGGCATAGAAAAGAGGGAAAATTATTAGTTTATTTGTATATTTATTCATTATTATTATTGTTGTTGTTGATATTATTACTGTTATTTAATTTGTTCGTTTATTTTTCAAAATGGGGTATTGAAAGAAGAAAGATCCTTTGGACGAAAGAGTTGGTCTGAGAACGAACGAGATGGCTGAGATCGAGGGGCGGCTTGGGAGAAGTGGAGAAACTGGCCTGTGAATTGGGAATTTTTGTTGAAATGATGTGAGGCGCCGCCGTGGGAATGGGAACGGAAGTGGTGGGAATAGAATGGAGAGCGAGAGGGTGAAACTCCTGCTAATAGGAAAAAGTTGGCAGGAGGTTAAACACAGGAGGGTTCGGAAGAGAGGAAGAGGGGAGGAGGAGGATTTTCGGTGTTGAGCTATGAAAGAGAGGAAGAGAAAGAGGAGGGTGGGGAGAGGTGGGTAATAAGAAAAAAATGGTAAGAACTGGTAATAGTCGAAAAAAGGAAAAAGCAGAAAGAGAGAAGGGGAAGAGGAGGATGAAGAAAAGTGTGTGAACAATTATTTGGTAATAGGGAAAAATGTAACAGCTGGTAATAGACGGAGAGGAAACATGTAGAAATAGGAAGATGAGGAGGGGAATTTTTGGTGTTGAGCGATAAAAGAGAGTTGTGAAAGAGGAGGATGGGGAGAAGTAGGGTTAAGAATTCTTTGATAATAGGCGAAGAGGAAAAAATGGAAAGAGAAGGGGAAGAGGAAGATGGGAAGAAGTGGGTAACATGAAGAAATGGTAACAGCAGGATGGGGAGAAAAGTAGGTGCAGAACTTTTTTTATTGGAACAAATGTTAAGTATAGATATAGAAGAACTAGAAATAAGCAGAGAGGAATAGGCTAAGAGGAGAAGAAGAGGAATTTTTTCTGCGTTGAGTGATGAAAGAGAGGAGAAGAAGTAGGTGAAATATCTTCGGGAAAAAGTTGTGAAGACGGTGAAAAGAGGAAGAGAACGTAGAGATACGGAGTGATGGATGAGAGAGACAATAAAAGTTGAAGAGATAGAAGAAAGAAATGGAAGAGAAACTGCCGTCAAGAAATGGAGGAGGAGGAGGAAGAGGACGAGTGTGGAGGTTGGAGATGCGATTGAAGAATCTGTTGGCCATGGATCCAGGTTCCAGCGGACGTTTCTGCATTTCAGGCAGACACAAACAGACAGGCAAGACAGACAACCAGAGACTGGTTAAGTAGGAGGCTGGCAAAGCTTCGTGTGGTCTCTTGGTCTACATGTTGGTCTCTTTGGGTCTCTTAGAAGACAAACGATCAGATAGACAGCAAGCCAGCAAACAAGCAGTCTGGCTGGTATGTAGGATGTAAGGCGAAGATGTTATCCTGACTATGAAGTAGCAAAGTTGGAAGGAAACGAAGCAACAGATCTTGTGTCTTTCCGTCTGTCTAAATATTTTTCTACCTCTTCTAGCGCATCTGCAGAATGCGGACAGACAAATGACCGGATTCCAAGATTACTAGTTTAACTGCCATCCTCTGTCTGCCTTCTCTTCCCTTCTTCACTCCTTTCCTCTCTGTCCACCTGTTCGACTGCCGGCCGGTCTGTCTGCTTGCCTGCCTGCCTGCCTGCCTGCCTGCCTGCCTGCCTGCCTGCCTGCCTGGTAAAGACGTGGGGCAATATAAGGTGGAAAACCCTTCAGGCATCTGGATCTATAGCTAATAGATTCTCCAACCGTTCCTCCTTCTTGTCCTCTTCCTTCTCCCCTCTTCCTCCTCTTCGTCCTCCTCCTGTTCCTCCTCCCTATTCCCAAATATTCATCCTCCTCCCTCCACCTCCTTTCTCCTTCTCCCCCACATCTTCTTCCCTTTCCTTCTCCCCCTCCTACCTCTCCTCCCTCTCCTTCCTCTCTTTATGTTCCTCGTTCTCCTCGTCCTCGTCCTTAACCTCGGCCTTCTGCTCCTCCTTCTCGTCTTCCTTTTTTTCCTCCCCCTCCCCTCCCCTCCCCCCACCCTCCGCGGAAGGGTGGACACCAGGTGGCCCAAATAGAGGTAGAAGAAGATGTCTGAGGAAAGTGACAACCCACAGGCTTAAAGGGAGACGATGAAGAGGGGAAAGAGGAAGGGGAGAAGCAACCGAGGGAGGGAGGGTGGCGGGGTGGGGGTTGTCACATCATCGCAGTGGATGGACGGGGTCTTGGTAGGTCGAGTCGTCTTTCGTTTTTTTTTCAGTTTTCTTTTTGATGATTTTTTTAACGTTTTTTTCACTTATTTAAGATTTTTGTGCTCTTCAACCAAGACGGATCATAAAATCCCAGAGAACAGGTTCCTCCCCTTCCTTCTCCTCCTCCTCCTCCTCCTCCTCGCCTTATTCCCTTCAACACGGTGATGTATGTCATCGTATTCTCCTCTCTCTCTCCCTCTCTCTCTCTCTCTCTCTCTCTCTCTCTCTCTCTCTCTCTCTCTCTCTCTCTCTCTCTCCCTCCCTCCCTCTCCGTCTCCCTCCCTCCCTCCCCGCTTCGGGAATCAACGAGACCCTACGTGTCTTAGGCTTAACCCTCGGCCTTCGGTTGAAGAAAAGCGCTTGGCTATGGGCCTAGAAAAATGAAATTCCCAAGTACCTCCCCATATTGAAGGGGGCTAAGAGGCTGGCCTCCACGTATGAAGTAGAGCCTCCATATTGAAAGAGGTCCAAGTCGGGCTTACAGGTTGGACTGAGACTTTGACACAGCCGTAAAAATGTGAATGTGTGTAAGGAGGCTGTTGGTCGAACGCGAAGTCAGACAGACAGACAGAACTCTCTATTCCACTACACCTCCACTCCTCCTCCCCTTCCCCCTCCCCTCCCCTCCCCTCCCCTCCCCTCCCCCTCCCCTTCCCCTCTCCTTTTCTCTGACCCTCTACTCTTCTACCTTTCTACTACTCCCTCTCCCCTTACCTCTGTGAACATCTTCCTTTCTTTGTCAGTCGTAACCACCTTTCCACCCGTCTGTCCGCTCTTCATCGTTCCATTTCCCCCTTCCTTTCCCCTCCCCTCTTCCTCCCCACCTCTGCCCTTTTATGACCTGGAAATAGGTCATCGAGTCTGTGGCACCGGAGCCGGCACCCACTCGAACTCGGCGAGACTCCACAAACACATGTTGGTTGACGCTCATTGGGTTTCCTGAGGCGGATTGAGGTCTGGGCGGATGCCAAACCCGGTAACCTAAAAAAAAAAAAGAATTATTATAATAAACAAATAAAATAATGATAATAAGAAGAAGAAATAAAAAACATAAAAGGAAAAAATATAAACAGACAGAATAGTAACAATAATGATAATAATAATAATAATAATAGTACATACATACATATACCAAGGCTTTTTCCCCCTTACAAGGGAGGTAGCCAAAAAGGAAAAGGCATAAAATCATTCCCACCCATTCCATCCCTGAATACACTCCAACCCCTCCACCCTCCCTCTCATTTTAGCACCTCCTAGATGACGGGTCATCCCTGCACCCTGTCCACTGCCCTGGGTCAGAAGCAGTGTCGCAAGACACAGCACATCCACAGCAAGGCCGCTTCATTAAATCGGCGACCCCCCTCTCCCTCCCCCCATGCATAAAAGGAGAAGACGGGGAGAAATCCCTTCGGGCTGCGTCAAATTTTGCTCACACATACTACCTCACCCCCCATCCCCCACCCATTCTACCTCATGCATCACAACATCATCCATATACATCCATTCTCCATTCACCCTTATCTTCTGTCCTCTCCCGTCCTTCCTCAACAGACATTCCCCTCTTCCCCAAAGCCCCCTTCACCCCATCCATCCACCTCATCCTAGGACGTCCCCTCATGTTCACTCCCTCCACATCTTCCTTCCATACCTCTTTTACTAGTCTTTCTTCACTCATTCTTTCCATGTGTCCAAACCATCCTAATACTCTTTCATCAACCCTATCTCCCAACTCCCTTTCCACCCCCGTTCTTCTCCTCACCTCCTCATTTCTCACTCTATCTAGCCTAGTAACCCCCATCATACTTCTCAGACACCTCATCTCAAACACATTCAAACTCCTTCTCTCTTCCTCTCTTATGTTCCATGTTTCTACCCCGTACAGTGCTGTTGGCACAATCACTCCTTCATACAGTCTCCTCTTAGCATCCATTCCCAAATGACTATTCCAAGGCATTTACTCGCTTCTCTCAAATAATAATAGTAACAAAATAATAATAATGATAATAATAATAATAATAATAATAATAATAATGATAGATAGATGGGTAAATAAAATAAATAAAAAAGGTAAGGCAACGTCTTCGGACTGTGGTCCTCAGAGGGTAAGGTCGCAAGTGCCAATGTGTCTGAAACGTCACGGTTCTCCTTGTACTACAAGTGATGTATGTGCGACGTCACATATCCATATGGAAATGACGTCATATTCTGTGGTGTGTTTGTCTCCGTGTAGATGGCATAGGACATTAACGTGATTTGTGACATCACGTGTGTTCCAGTGAATATGACACTGCGGCTCTCTCTCTCTCTCTCTCTCTCTCTCTCTCTCTCTCTCTCTCTCTCTCTCTCTCTCTCTCTCTCTCTCTAAAAGGCGCGATTTTTCTCGTGTAGAGAAAGAAGGGGAGTAGAAATCTTGCGCCTCTTTCTGTTTCTTAATTAATTGAGGCCCTGAGGTTGACCTGAAATCGAACTCCGGTGTCCCTGCTGCAGAAGACGAGGTGGGTGTGGACTGCAAGGAACATTTGTAAACGTTTGTAAAACTCGTCGGAAAACGTCAGCAAGAAGCGAGGACAGGAAAAAGTGTCCTTCTTCGGCAGAGGAATGGAGTACAAACATTGGTCGAGGTCGAGGACTCTTGTGCGCATGCGCAGACGGGTAGCATTCAAAACGTGGGTCTACCGGTGAACGGGGGGCCCCCTCGGAGTATTAAAGAATCAAATTTTTTTGTAGGCATAAAGTGAATTTCTTCTCAACGGGAAATTACGTATCATCTGCCTGGGTAATTACCAGCAGGTGAAGTGACGGCTTGTAGAGTAATTACCCACCCAGATTTTTTTTTTTTTTTTTAGAAGGTAACTAGAGGAGACCATGTCTGTCGCCTGGCCATCGAAGTCCTCATCTCAGCAGGAGCCTTCTAATCTCTTTCGAAATAGACTTAGAACACGTGCAAATAACAATATCGTGACTGTTTCCTCAACAGAAGAGAATCGGATGGCGGTAGGCAGAATAAAGCCTAAGTTGACCTTAGTGAAGGGTGTTAATCACGTGTTTGACAAGAATGCGTTGTCGTGTCGCTTGCTGTGATGTAAACACGGATATCGTAAATATGTTACGATGTGAATGTTAGACCAGAGGCGCGTTGTCGTGATGAAGATACTAGGTGAATACGAACATCGTTAACAAGTTACGACATGACTGTTAGTGTGATAGCGTAATGTAATAGTGTTACTACAGTCACCGTCACCGAGTGACTGCAAAGCCACGAACACGACAGATAAGTCTTTTTTTCTGTCTCCAAATGTGAAAGATCCGAAGGGATCTGAGGAAGGAAGAGACTTTTGTCCGCAACGGTACATAAAGAAAGAAGTCGATGAGACGCCCGGTTCCTCGAAGTCCGGACGTAGCCTCCGGAAGGCGAAGTGCAGAAGCTTTTTGGCCGAATTCTTCAGCGCACGGAGGAAGAGGAGGAGGAGGAAGAAATGTTGGTAGAGGAGGAGGAGGAGGAAGGAGAGGAAGTGTTGGTAGAGGAGAAGGAAGGAGAGGAAGTGTAGGTAGAGGAGAAGGAGGAAGGAGAGAAAATATTGGTAGAGGAGGAGGAGGAGGACGAAGGAGAAGTGTTGGTAGAGGAGGAGGAGGAGGAGGAAGGAGAGGAAGTGTTGGTAGAGGAGGAGGAAGGAGAGGAAGTGTATATAGAGGAGGAGGAAGGAGAGAAAGTATTGGTAGAGTAGGAGGGGGAGGAAGGAGAGGAAGTGTTGGTAGAAGAGGAGGGAGAGGAATTGTTGGTAGAGGAGGAAGGTGAGGAAGTGTAGGTAGAGGAGGAGGAGGAAGGAGAGGATGTGTTGGTAGAGGAGGAGGAGGAAGGAGAGGAAATGTTGGTAGAGGAGAAGGGAGGAGAAGTGTAGGTAGAGGAGAAGCAGGAGAAGTAGTGTTGGTAGAGGAGGAGGAAGGAGAGAAAGTGTTGATAGAGGAGGAGGAGGAGGAGGAGGAAGGAGAGGAAATGTTGGTAGAGGAGAAGGGAGGAGAAGTGTAGGTAGAGGAGAAGTAGTGTTGGTAGAGGAGGAGGAAGGAGAGAAAGTGTTGGTAGAGGAGGAGGAGGAGGAAGGAGAGGAAATGTTGGTAGAGGAGAAGGGAGAAGTGTAGGTAGAGGAGAAGCAGGAGAAGTAGTGTTGGTAGAGGAGGAGGAAGGAGAGAAAGTGTTGGTAGAGGAGGAGGTGGGGAGGAGAAAGAGGAAGAGGGAGGAAGAAGAGAAAATTTATGATAGAGGAGAATAAGAAGATGTAGTGGTGGTGGTAGCGGTAGTAGTAGTATCAGAGAGGTAATTGTAGAATAGTAAGAAAAGGTGGTGTTGGTAGTGGTGATAGTGGTAGTGGTGCAGGAGGAAAAGAAGGCGACGAGGCCTTGTGAGATGGAGTAGGAGAATCAAGAGGAGGTAAATGTGGTGAAGAAAGAGAAAAGAGAGGAAGAAGAGGAGGAGGAGGAGGAAGAGAAGGTGGTGGAGGTAAAGAGCCGGATGAGAGCAAGGAAATGAATATATTTTATTCTGGAAACTGGTCTTAGGCGGTTGGATACACAGGTTTCGCGGTTAAAAGTGTGAAGAATGAAGACCCAACCGAACTGGATAGCGTGGTGGTGGGGGTGGGTGGATGGGGGGTGGGGGGTGCGGACTTTGAATACGAAAGAAAGAGAAAAGATGAGAGAGAAAGGGGTGGGGGGTGGGGGTGAGGATCCCAAGGAGAAATCGGAGAGAGAATACCAAATAGTTTGAATCTTCCAATGTGGGGAGGGAGAAAGGGGGGATGAGGGGTGATGTTGGACGAGGAGGGGTTTAGGTGGGGAGGGGAGGGGAGGGGAAGGGGGGGCGAAAAAGGAGCTCCGAGAGTGGTAATTCGACGGGAAATTCGAAGGATGAAAGGAGAAAGAAAACTGCATCAGGTCAAGCGCTTTCTTTCTTTTACATAGGCCAAGGAGTTAATAGATTTATTTTTTGTCAACATTATTTTTATAATTATTATTATTATTATTACGCTGACAATTTTTTCATAATGATATTATTATTATTATTATTTTATTGCTATTATTACCCTAATAGATTTATTCTTTTTAATATTAATACTATCATTATTATCATTGTTTTTGTTATTATTATCGTTAGATTATTACTATTACCCTTTTTTCTCAAAGTGCGCTGGTGGCATTATCGGAAGCGTGCTGGACTCGCATTCGCTTAGTCATGGGTGCGAACCTCGTTCTCTTCCCGACTCCCAGTAGTGAGAGTTACCTATCCTAAGATGACGGCGTCAGGCCCAGCTAACCAACGCCTCCTGGCGTAGGCTTCTTACCGCCCCCTTTTTCTCCATCGTTTTCTGAGAGGGAGAAAGTTAGCGAGAGAGAGAAATAGTTGGAAGGACAAGGAGAGCAAGTACGCCCTAATACCAACACACCGCATAGCCTCACTCGCTCTTCACCCTGATGGAGATGTTGGAGAAGGTGGTGACGAGTGATGGAGTAAGTGATTAGATTGTCCTTCGAAGAGATTGTTGAGGAGACTGCCACCGATGGAGATTAGCGTAGGATTGGTGGTGATGGAGTGCGGGCGCCGGACGCGGGAGGGGTGGGGGAATGGGTTAGAGTGTGTGTGATTCACCATGGTCTTGGATCACGTGTTGGGCGCATGATCAATACCTATCCCCCCCCCTCCTCCTGGAGTGTATGTATTACTTTGTTAGCCTTAACCCATTCAACTCCGATGACAAGATGTCTTGTCATTTGGTCAAATAAAACAAAAAATCATAATAAAACAACAAAATGTTTGATGATCAAACAGCACCAGAAAAATATGACGTCATCAGTCCTCCTCAAGGAGGACTGATGACGTCATATTTTTCTGGTGCTGTTTGATCATCAAACATTTTGTTGTTTTATTATGATTTTTTGTTTTATTTGACCAAATGACAAGACATCTTGTCATCGGAGTTGAATGGGTTAACCAGGGTTCCTATCCATAGGCACAGTGTCGTTGAGTTGAAGTCCTAGAGAGATAGGACAAGATAAGAGAACCGGGTGAGATAGGACGTACAGCAGATGTTGAAGAATGGCTATCGTTCTCTCATAAGCAGATACTCCCCAACCGTAAAAGAACTCTGTATGACTGGTCCATTGGGGTGAGTCCTTAAGATATCGACTCCATAAAACTTAAGCACTCAATATTCCACACGGGTTGGGGTAGTAAGAATGGAGTGCATATGGAGGCGAGGGTGCTGATGGAGAGGAGGAGTTGTAAACATGCAGGACATATGGAGTTGAGCGAGGGGAGGGGGGATGATGGAGTGGAAGGCGAGAGGATTGAGGGAGGTGATGAAGTCTCAGGAGGAGGAGGAGAGTGGAGGAGGTAATCGTTTAGGTTCATGTAGAAGGTTTGATTGGGGCTGTGGTGGCCGAGCGGACATGGGCGCTAACTTCAGGAGGTGAGAGGCCAAAGGTAGGTGGCTCGATACCCCAAGTGTCAGCCTGTGACGTCAGTAAGGATGCACGGTCTTAATCCCCAAGCTTTTGATGAAGGCTATATTTCTTAGTTGATTCTGTGAAAAAATTATATAGTATATATATATATATATATATATATATATATATATATATATATCTTACACATACAAATAAGATGACTCATAATGTGCTATCGATTGAAAGATAGAATAAAATTTGTTTTGTTGTAAAACTAGAACCTTATTCCTGTAGACTTTATCAATGCAACTAACGTTCACATTGTAATGGTGAATAGACCTCGGTGTCCGAGGACAATAAATACAAATGTTTGATTTCAATTCTGATTACTTTTTCCATTGCGCTGATGAAAGGTGGGCGAGGAGGAGGAGGAGGAGGAGGAGGATAGGGAGCGGGTCGGCCAGCGACTCTCTTCTCTCAATTCTCTCCTCTCTCTTTCTCTCTCCTCTCTTTCTCACTTCTCCCTTCTCTTTCTCTCTGTTCTCTTCTCTCTCCTCTTTTCCTTTCTTTCATTTTCCTCTCCTTTCCTTTTCCTTGCCTTCCTTTTTTCTTGCCTCTCCTCTCCTCATTCTCCATTCCTCTTCTCTCTCCTCTCCTTTCCTCTCCTCTCTCCTCCTCTCCTCTCTCCTCTCCTCGCACCTCTTCCCCTCTGTCCTCCACCCCTCTCTACTGTTTCCCTTTCTTTTTTCTTTTCTATTCTTCCATTTCCTCTCCTCTCTCTCCTCTCTCTTGTCTTTCCTCTCTTTTTTCTCCTGTCTTTTCCACCTTGTCCTCTCTCCTCACCATTCCTCTCTTTTCCACCCCTCTCTTCGCCACCTCTCTCCTCCCCGCACCTCATACTTCTTTTCTCGGCCACTTCCTCCTCTCCCCCTCCCCTTCTCTCCCCTTCTCTCCCCCTCTCTCCCCCTCTACCTCTTCTTCCCTCTCCCTCGATCACAGGGCGGAAAGTCTCGTATGAAGAACCACAGAAGAGAGAAGTAGAGGAGAGGAAATGGACGCGTGAGCGTAAGGGAGAAATGACCCCTTGAGCGTGGTCTGGCGAGCAGCCGAGCGAGGGGACGAGCAAGAGGAGCATGCGAAGGGGGGAAGGAGAAGACAAGGAGCAGGCGAACTGGGGGAAGGAGATGAGGCGCGCTGGCGAGAGAGAGAGAGAGAGAGAGAGAGAATTTAAATTTTGGAAAGAGAAAGAGAGAGAGTTGGTGGGGGGGATGGAGACAAATGCGATATAGCGGGATGGAGATGGGGAAAGAGAGCCCAATAGGGAGTGACATGAATTGAGTTGCCGGACTGAGTGGGAATTAGGGACGTGGGCGCAGGAAGCTGGAAGATGATGGCGAGGAGGAGGAAGAGAAAGAAGGAAGAAAAAGAGGAATAAACGAAGAGGAGGAGGAAAAGGGAGTTCAGGAAGAGGTGGATGAAGAGGAAGGAAAAAACACGAGGAATAAACGAAGAGAAGCAAAAGGGGAAGGAGAAGAGAAGGAAATCCAGGAAGAGGAGGATGAAGAGGAAGGAAGATAACGAGGGTTAAGCGAAGAACAAGAGGAGAGGAGGAAAAGGAAGTGGAGGAGGAAGGAAATAAGAAGACGAGGAGAGGAGGAAAAGGAGAAGTAAAAGAAGGAAGAGAAAGAAATGTGGAGAAGGAAAAAGAGAAGTGAGCGCAGGAAGATGAGTGTACGATGAGGATAAGGATTAGAATAATGGTTAGGTGTGAAAAGGAAGATGATGAAGAGAAGGGAGAAGAGGAGGAATGGTAGCAGAGAAGGAAGAATAGAAGTAGAACAGGAGGAGGAGGAGGAGAGAAGGCAATAGCGTGTGAAGTCAGATGAAATTATCGGGAAGGGGTAACGGCATTGTAGGTGTGCATGCGCGTGCGTGTTTGTGTATGCGATTCGCCATGATTTGGGATCACGTGTTGATCTCTTGATCGGCAGCTTTTACACTTCCAGATGAGAAAAGGTTGGGAAATGATATAGATGATCGACCATCAAATGAAATGTTGGAATAAAAGGGAGTAATGACGTCGCCTCCAGCAGAGAAGAAGAAAGGAAACGTTGTTGGAGAAGGGAGGGACGGGGAGGAGGAAGGAGGAGGAGGAGGGGGAGGGGAGGGGAAACGTTGAGGGAAGAGGAAGAAGTTGGCGGGGGAGGGGATGGAGGTGGGAGACATTATGGTGAGCCAAGTAGGATAAGGACGAAGTCCTTGTAATGTTGGAGATGAGCTGGGTTAGGAGTGGGAGTGAGGGAGGATGGTAGGAAGTGAAAACGCTGTAGCAACGATGGAGTAGGAAGTCGGGTGGGAGGAGAGAGAAAAAAGAAGAAAAGAAAGCAGAAGAAAGAGAACAAGGAGTTCAGAATATTGTTCATTCAATACATGGTCGCAGTATATATATATATATATATATATATATATATATATATATATATATATATATATATATATATATATATATAATTTTTTTTTTTTTTTTTTTTCCCTAAGCACAGACGATTTTGTTGAGCCTGAAATTAGGATGGGGATATTCTGATAAACAAACTCACGGGTATAGAATGAAAATGTAGATTAAAATAATATAAATAAATGAATGGGGCCGAATAAAAGAAATGTACATGATCGACTAGGGTGCCACTCGATGTGAATCCTGTCACATACAATCATCTCTACGCGAAGTTTGGCTGTCTTAACCCATTCAACTCCGATGACAAGATGTCTTGTCATTTGGTCAAATAAAACAAAAAATCATAAAACACCAAAATGTTTGATCAAACACCAGAAAAATATGACGTCAGTCCTCGCTTCGCTGCGAGCGAAGCGAGGACTGACGTCATATTTTTCTGGTGTTTGATCAAACATTTTGGTGTTTTATGATTTTTTGTTTTATTTGACCAAATGACAAGACATCTTGTCATCGGAGTTGAATGGGTTAAAGCGTTATCACACAAAGGGCCGTTTTTCCTCCGACTGTTGGAGCAGATTTGCAGCAATCCGCAGCTTTCGAAAAGGAATCTGATCATATGCTGGAGGAAAAAAATTACTCCAGCATATCAAGTGACATTCTATGTATTTGTGTTGAGAAAACAAAATAGTTTGCCATCATGATTTTACGGCGGAATAACTTCTGTAGGTAGGCGGTATCGCCGATTAATCGGAGGAGGAGGAAAAATAGCTCAGTGTGGTAACCCCTTCAGACTGACACGAACTACTGTTATTGTCTGCAAGCCCCACCCTGTTCTTGCAGTGCAGCAAGATGGATGCAAGGCCCACTCGGTTCATGCTGTAAGCTAAATGGTCGAGGGAACGAGGCAATTGTTTTGTAAACCACTTGTCGAGGGATGGATGATGGTGGTGACATCCCCCCCCCCCTCCGTCCGCTCTGTGGTAAGGGAAGGGAGCCTGGGGCAACCCCCTCTCTATTCTTCGTCTTCTTCTACCTCTGTTTCGTCCTCTTCTTCATCTTCTTCCTCATCATCTTCATCTTCTTCCTCATCATCTTCATCTTCTTCGTCTTCTTCATCGTCGTTTTCTGCATCTTCTTTGTCTTTTTCCTCTCCTTCATCTTCTTCGTCTTCTTTAACTTCTTCGTCTTCTTTATCTTCTTCGTCTTCTTCGTATTCGTCTTCTTCTTCATCTTCTTTGTCTCATTCATCTTCTTTGTCTTCTTCATATTCCTCTTCGTTTTCTTAATCTTGCTCTTCTTCTTCTTCTTCTTCATCTTCTTCGACTTCACCGTCTTCGTCTTCTTCTACTTCACCGTCTTCATCTTCATCTTCTTATTCTTTCTTCATTTGCCACATAGCGCATTGCCTCCTATCGCGTCTCGCATGTTGTGGGTCTGAGTTCGAATCCAACGACAATCAGCATCTGGCTCTTGCTGCCTTACGTACCTCGTGCTCATGTACATACTTGACAGACCTACGAAAGATCTTCCCTCTCGAAGTGGCCCGCGGTGAACCACTCCCAGAAGAACAGGAAGAAGAACGTGCCAGTTCGATGTCAAGTGCCGCTTTCATTGGCGAAGGGGAAGGACTCCCCTCATCGTGGGGAGAGGGGAAGGAAGGGGACGGGGACTGGGGCGGTCCCCTATGATAGGTTTGAGGGCGGCATTCCTCTTCCAACGGAGCACATTTCCCTCCGAGGGGAAGTGGATGGTATTCCCTTCAGGAAAGGGCGAGGAGTGTTCGGGGGGGGGGGGCGTGTTTGTGTGTTGGTTGGAGGGTGGGGTGGGGGGGGATGGCGATAGGAGTTAACAAGGGGAGGTGCGGACGAGAGAAGGCAGTTTAACACCTTTGGTAGATGAGAAATCTCCCTCCCCTTAAACACACACACACTTATGGTGGTCCATCGGTGATCGACGACGACAGTGCTCCGGTGAAGTGTGATGGGATGAGTGAAACTGGGTGGTGATGCTGAGGTCTTTGTCATTGATGCCATCGGAGGTGACTGCTGAGTCCAATTTTTTTTACCACAGATTTCCACATTCCGGGCAAGTCGGATCTGGATCAATTGCGTAAACTCTATTGTTGAGTTAACACACACACACACACACACACGACTCGACGGCGCAGTGGTAGCATTCGCAACCGTTGTTACAATGGTCTGAGTTCGAATCCCACCCAGGGCTGAAATAATTTTAGTATCGCAGCTCTGCGAGTCGTTACTCCAACTCGTGGGCGAGGAGTTGGGTGTGTGTGTGTGCGTGTAAGGTCACAGCATTACCCATAGATCGGTAACACGTGATCCAAGACCATAGTGAATCACACACACACGCACGCATGCACACACATACACACGTTTACTCACTCCGAGTCATATGCTCAAACATCACCCTTCCATCCACCCACACACTCGACCCCAACACACCTCAACCCCTGACACACCGTTGATTTCATTCCCAGTCACTCACCCACACTTCTCTGTACACACTTCCCCCCAGACACTCCACACACCCATACTGTTAGGTGAATGAAATAGTCTGGGCTAGTCAGAGTACATTACGTAAGGTATGTCAGCATCTCGATGTGGTTAGTCGAGGTAGTTTGCAGGACCACTTCAGTTCGATGATCTCCCCTTCTGTTGAAGGGCCGAAGAGACGAAATATCTCCGTTCTCGGGAAGGCTCAAGATTGAGAGCCTGGGTTCGGGGCTACGACCATAAGTTCCGGGGATACTATCTGGGGTCCGGGCCACGTTCTGAGGTCCGGAGACATTGAGTATTGTGGAACTAGGTCACAGACCGACCGACTGACCTGACCTTTCAACACAGCGACATTCATCAAATTTATTCTGAATCTTTACAGGTGATAGTATGTAATCTTTAGGGAGGTGGTGGTGGTAGGTGGAGTAAGATGCAAGGGTGAAGAAGGGTCCCGACCATTCTAGACTCTTCAGCCTGGGGACCGCTCCTCGGGTGCCACAAACCGCCCGTATTCAGTTGGAACGGAACCAGCAGAGAATGTCACCGTATTGAAGGGGTGGTTGGGACAGAATGTGTGTGTGTGCGTGTGTGTGTGTATACACACACACACATATATATATATATATATATATATATATATATATATATATATATATATATATATATATATATATATATATATATGCAGTGTGTCACCATATTCAAGGTTTCAACTCTTTGGTCGGATTCCCGACGCGAAGACGCGTCCCGAAGATTTGCCGAAGGCTGTGACGTCAGAACGCAGATCCTTCTCGTTGATGGCCTTGGAATCCCCGAGAAGGAGTCTTCTGGAAATCCTTCTTGGATTGGCTACTGACGGAGGGAGATGGGGCAGGCGGTGGTGGAGGTGGTGGTGATGATGGTGTTGGTGGTGATACAGGTGGAACTGGTGGGAGGCGAAGATGGTGATAGTTATTTTGATTGATGTATTTACAGTTTTAGACTGTAGGGATGGTTTATTATGTGTATAGCGATGTAGTGATGGTGGAGGATTTTATAATGATAGTGACGATATGACTGTGTAAGACGATGTATATTGTGAAAGCGGCGATGATGTTAGTGATAGTAATTATAGTGAATGGGCAATTGTGTCTCGGGGTTCTTGAGGTTTGTAAATGTGTCCACAAGAGCGAGGGCACCCGACCGGATCCGAATCGACCCGAGCGGATACGAATAATTGCGTTTATTGGCGTGGAAGGTCCTTAAGGATGGCCTTGCGAATGGATACCGTGGAGGATGCATTTATATGCAAGCCAGATGGAAGTGACTGAAGCCAGACAGCCGGAGCACATGCCAAACCCAGGAACCCCCTAGGTTGAAGGGCAGAATGGTTTTTTTTTTGTTTTTTTAACTGGTGGTACATTGTGACAGGTTGGACGAAGGTGAGTGAAGACACAGGTCTAAAGCTCTTGAGTTTGATTTATAAACATTTATAAACACATAATAATGAAGGTTACTGCAAGAGACCATAAAGTCTATACTAGGGAGTTCCATGTCCATTACCACGTATTATCTCCACCCATAAAGTTATCTAACCTTCTTTTAAAACAACCAATAGTTTCAGCGCTCACAACATGGTTACTAAGTTTACACCATCCGTTAACCATTCTGCTGGTAAACCAGTTCTTGCTATTTCCTTCTTAAGTTTAAATTTGTCCAATTTTCATCCATTACCACGAGTTCCCGACTAGTTTCGCCTTTGAGAAAAACTCATCGAAAATCAACTTGTTTCTTTCCTTTGGCAATTTAGCCGGACCAAAGACAGCTCCCTTTCCTTCGGTGTGTGCGTTTTCTCTTCATTTTGTGTGGTTGTGTGTGTGTGCGTGCGTGCGTGCGCACGCGTGCGCGTGTGCATGTTTTTCTAATTAGTAAAATTTAAAAGGTTTACTCACCTAGTTGTTGTTCCCCCATTTTTTCTTCATTTCACATGTATATATGTTTGTGTGTGTGTGTTTCTAATTAGTAATTTTTAAATACTTTTATTCTCCTAGTTTCCCTTCCCACACTTTTTTCTTCATATCACACGTGTGTGTGTGAGAGAGAGAGTGAAAGAGAGAGAGAGAGAGAGAGAGAGAGAGAGAGAGAGAGAGAGAGAGAGAAAGACCCTTGCGTCTGTTCTCTCACACCAGGGCGTCAGATCCCGCCATCCGTATATGGAAAGAGAGAGCGTGAGAGGTTTGAATGATATGCTGAAGGATGATGACTTCTACTTCCTTCGGCTGCCGCAGAGGGGCACTCCACTCATCTCTTCCACCGCCTCTCGTCTCCCCCTCCATTTCTCCTCTACCGCGTCCGCCACCATCTCCTCCATCACCACTTCTTCCTCCTCCTCCGCGTCTTCTCCGTGTCCGTCCTCTCTCCTCCGAATCCTTCCTCTCCTTCTCTTCCTCACGCTCCTCCTTCCTTTCTTCCTCCCTCTCCTCCGTCCTCTTTCTCCACCTCCTCTTTCTCCTCCCCATCTTCTTTTCCCTCCTCCCTATCTTCTCTCCCCTCCTTCTCCTCGTTGCCTTCCCTTGCCTCTTCCTTCCACGCCTGTTCCTCCTCCTTTTCTTCCCTCTCCTCTTCCTTCTACTCATTCTCTTCCTCATCCTACGCCTTCTGTTCTTCCTCCTCCTCCTTCAACTCCTATATCTTGATCTCCCTGCTCTTCTCCTTCCTCTCCTTCCTCTCCTCCTCCCCCTCTCCTCTTCCTTCTACTCCTCTTCCTCATTCTACGCCTTCTGCTCTTCCTCCTTCTCCTTCAACTCCTCTATCTTAATCTCCCTGCTCTTTTCCTTCCTCTCCTCCATCTCCACATCCCTCTCCTCCTTCTTCTCCTTCGCCGTCGCCTTCGAGACATAAAGTCCTGAGAAGAGGAATCTGACGGAGGAGGAGGAAGAGGAGGAGGAGGAGGAGGAGGAGGCGTCTGATTTGTTTCGAGAGGAACAAGGAGGCGACGCCTCCGGGAAGGAGAGAAGTTAACGAGGGCTGCATAGCAAGTGCCCTGGAGGCGGCTGCGGGGGGCGTGGGGGGGGGTAGTGGCTGGCAGGGCCCAGGAATATGAAGGCAATGCATCAGGAGGCTTTGACGCGGGGCCATGAATCAGGACAGCGATCAATGGGTGAAAATCCTGTATTTTCGTGTGTTGGAAATGTTGGCTGTGAATGCCTAAGAGGGTGAGGGGTGGGAGAGCAGCAGAGGTGTTGGAAGAGGATGGGGTAGAGGCGGAGATGGTGGCGGGGGGGGGGGCGGGTTGTGGATGAAAGGAGAAAGCATTCAGAAGAGTATAAACAGATGTGGCAAGGACTGGAGGTTGAAGACTGCCTGAGAATTCGGAGTCCATGTTTAGTCATGAATTCCTGGTTTGCACGCGCGGCCGCGCGCGCCCGCATATGAATGCATACATATACATGCATGTATGCATACATATACAAGCATATATATAACGCACACAGGCGATATATATATGTATATATATATATATATATATATATATATATATATATATGTATATATAAAATATGTGTGTGTGTGTTTACCAAGTTGTATCTTACGGGAAGGGGGGCTACACTCGTGATGTCCCTTTTCTTTATCTCGCCATGTCTAATTTGCTCTTAATACGTCTTTGTTCCATACATCCACCACTCTGTGGGGAAAGCTGTTCTTTTTCAGCTCTCTTCCATAACTGTCCTTTTTGAGCTTCCTTCCATGTCCCCTTGTATTTCTCTTATCCCAATGTAGTAAGTCTTCTCTATCTAGGACTTCCATACCTTTCATGATTCTGTAGATGGTCAGCAAGTTACCTCTTTCTCTCATTTGTTCCAAAGTCGGCAATTCTAGTTTTGACAATATCTCTTCATGTGACAGCTTAGATAGTATTGGGGCCATCTTCTTAGTAGCTCTCTGGATTCTCTCAATTTTTATTGTATTTTTTTAGTACTGGGTGATCATAGCGTTGCTGCGTACTCCAATTTTGGCCTTATCAATGCGACTAGTATTTTCTTTACCATTTCTTCATCCAAGTAAGTAAAAGACACTTTTATTGATCTTAGCAAGCTGTAGGTTTCACAAACAATTTTGTTTATATGTTTGTCAGGGGATGATTGCTCCCAGGTCTTTTTCAGGTCCCTTTCTTTACTTTGCACCAATTGTATATTGTCCTGATATCCTTTTTTACTTTTCCCAAATTCCATTATACATTTCTTAATGTTGAAGTTCACTTCCCACTTCTGACTCCATACCCAAACCCTGTACAGGTCTCTCTGCAGTGAATCAGAATCCGTTTCAGTATTCACTTTCTTCAACAGTTTTACGTCATCTGCAAAAAAGCTCATTTAACATTCCACACCCTCGTCCATGTCATTCACATAAGTAGCAGACATTATTGGACCCAATAGTTCCTTGTGGAACTCCACTAATCCTCTTCCCAAGTAAAACTCTTACCTCTGAGCACTATTTTCATTTTTTCTTCCATGCAAGAAGTCCTCCATCCATTTCAGTAGCTTACCTTGTATCCCTCCTATGGTTTTCAGTTTTCTCGATAGTTTTTTTGTGTGGAACTTTGTCAAAAACTTTTTGTAGGTCTAGGAAAACACAATCAGCTCATCCGACCCTTTCTTGTATTATATCTAGTAGTCTTGAATAAAAAGAGATCATTTTATGACACATGATCTTCCCTGTCTAAATCCAAATTGTCCCAGATTTAGTATATTGTTCTCCAGATGTTTTACCCATGTACTTTTTATAATTTCACAAAATTTGGCTACCGTGCTTTTAAGGGAAACCGGTCTGTAATTTGTTGGGTTTTCCTTGTTTCCTCCTTTATACATTGGAGCGATATCAGCATTTTCCGAGTCCTGTGGTATTTTTCCTTCTGTGAGTGAACAACTTATTATGTTATATATTTTGTCTATTAGTTATTTACATTCTTTTAATATTCAGTTTGCGATTCCATCCGGGCCATGCGATTTTTTGACATCAAGGTTCATTATTTGGTCCATTATTTATTTCCGTGTTACTATTATTTCCCTCATGGTGGGAGGATTTCACTTCTCTCCCTTCATCCCGATATTGCACATTTTCTCCAGTGAAAACAGACTTGAAGTGTTTGCTCATGACTTCCGCCATTTCTGTATCTTATGTGTATTCCATATTCCTTTGCCGTAGTTTCACTATTTCCTGTTTATTTTTTAGTTTACCGTTCACATATGTATAGAGTAGTTTTGGCTGATTGGCTGATCCTTACATTTTTCTGTTATGTCTTTTTCATAGTTTCTTTTTTCCTCCCTTCGTATTTTTACATATTCATCCCTTTGATATATACACGCCACTTTCTCTGTTTTTGTATTTTCTCCGTCTTTTCCAAGCTTTATCTCTTCTATCTTTTGCTTTGCTGCACATGTTAAACCAGCACTTAATATCCACCTTTTCCTGTTTTTGCTGTGGTACATATTTATCCATTCCTTCTTTATAGATTTCCATCAGAACCATCCATTTTTCTTCCACATGTATTTCTTCATTGTAGAATTTTTCCCAGCTAGCTTTAAGAAAAAATTCCGAAGTTTCTCAAAGTCCGTTTTATTATACATCAGTCTTTTCTGTATCTCTCATTTCTCTCTATATATATTTCCTCCTGTAGTTCTAACTCAAGTAATATGTGGTCACTTGGTAATTGATGTCTTGTATTCAATTTTATCCACAATTTCATGATCTGACAAACAAATCTAGTCTGGGCGGTTCTTCATTATTTCTAAATTAGTGTTTTCTTTTACCCATTGTGTCATTGTATGTTATATAGTCATGTTAAGTAATACATTTCCCCATAGATCCTGTCCATTCTTTCACTGTCATCTCTTTCCAATAGATTTCTTTGCAGTTAAAATCTCCCATAAGTGTGTGTATAGGTTGCACCAATGTTAGAATATTTGTCTTTTCTACCAGTCAACCCATGTTAGCGTTTTATTCGTTTTAATACATGATGCTTTCCATCTGAATAAAATCGCCTAGTGACAAAAAAGGCGTCAAGTATTGAAAGATTGAATCGAGGTGATTCATAAAATACTTTACTACTTGCAGATATCAACCCCAAATTTGAATAAAATCACTCAACATCAGGCAGACTAAACCTGGAAGTCCATGTTGGGTTGTGGAAGGTTTGACGGACGCCAAATTGGTCGCAGAGAAAAGTAATGCGCTCGTGTCCTTCTTTAGAAAAGAGAAGGACGACATGCCTGTCCGTCTCCTTAGGAAGGATTGAGATGATGACTGGGCGATAGTGAAGGAGTAGAAAGGATCTTCGTCTCTTTTTATGGCAGGAACAGTGCAGGAACCACACTCCGGCAGACATGTCATCCAGAGAAACACGTTAGCAGACACTATGGAAACCGCAATCTAGGGTGCACACTTCGGGAGGTAGAATAAGAGGCACTTCGTCAGGCACACTAAGAGAGGCATACTCCGACAGACACACTGAGGCACACTCCAACAGACACACTAAGGAAAGCAAAAACCAACGGAGGGGAGCACACTGCGTCTGACACAAAGGAAGGCACACTCCAGCAAACACACTAAATGAGGCACATGTCGGCAAATACTGTACATTATGGGAGGCTTAATCGAGCAGACACACAATGGGAGACTCCTTACGACACTGCGCCACGGCAGACGCACTGTCTGCAGCTGGAGGCACACTCCGGGAGGAGCCAGGAAGCTCCTCGGAAGAGAAAGCGCTTCGAGGTTGCAGAGGGTCCGATGGGAACAAATTGAAGTGTCGGCCGAAGGCTTCACGCAGGTGGTCCACCCGCGGGAGAGCGAGGGAGGGAGAGAGGAGGGAGACACTCCAGGAAATGGTGGTGAGTAATCGTGTTGGAGGTTCGCACGAATGGAGGAGAAGGAGGGAGGAGAGGCCAGGGGAATGAACTCGCTTCGCGTGAGATTCCACACCTCTCTTCCTTTACTCCTTTTGTCCTCCCTTGACCTCCCTCCTCTCTCGTTCACTCACTCATCCGTCTCCCGTCCTCCTCCTTCCTTCCTTCCTTCCTTCCTTCTTTCCCACCTTCCCTCCCTCCCTTCCTCTCTCCCTTCTTTCTTCCTTCCTTCCTTCCTTCCTTCCTTCCCTCCCTCTTTCCTTCCTTCGTTCCCTCCTTCCGTTCTTCCCTCATTCCTTCCCATCCTTCCCCCTCGCTCCTTCCCTCCTCTCCCTCCCTCTCAATTCCTACCTTCCATTCTCCCTCTCTCTCTCTCTCTCTCTCTCTCTCTCTCTCTCTCTCTCTCTCTCTCTCTCTCTCTCTCTCTCTCTCTCTCTCTCTTTCTCATATTCTCCTTTCTTCCTCCCATACTTCCATCCTGTCTTTCTTCCCTTCCCCCTTCGTTTTCCCTTTCCCTTCTCTCCTCCTCCGTCCTTCCCTCTTTCCCCTTTCATCCCCTTTCCCTTCACTTCCCCTTTCCCTTCACTTCTCTTTTTAAATTTCCCCATCCCTTCCCACTGCATTTTA
>NC_134781.1:38933645-38938645 GCF_046742065.1 Oratosquilla oratoria | reverse complement strand
ATATATATATATATATATAATCTCTTTTCTTTTGCGAACCACATGATGTTGAGACCTCTTCGCTGAAGGTCGAAACTCTTCGTGCAGTTCGCAGAGTTTCCGAGTTTCTGAGTTTCCGAAATTTCTCGAAGAAGTGCAGGGGTGGGTGGGCGATGGCAAGTTTGAATGTGAGATTTGGTTTTAAGAGCATTATCGAGCCCAATGAGAACTCGAGTAGGAGGTCGGTACTGTTGGAAGGAGGACGAGGAAGAGGAGCAGATTCGGAAAACCAGAAGAGGAAGCTTGAAACGGAATTGTGAGATTCGGGAAACTGAATTAAATTGTCGAACAAAATCCTCATGTACCTAGTCTTCAGTAAAACCTTTAACCATTCGTTACAGTGAACAGGGACCAGTAACGGGTGCCCACATGTAGTGGTCCTGTGAAATGGACAGCCAAGCTTACCATTTTCAAAACCCGCCTTCAGCCCCCCCTCCTCTCACCCCCCCTCCTCTCACCCCAGTCAGGAGGTGCATCCCCGAGGGGCTGGCATTCGGTCTCTCGAATGGGTCCAACTTCACTCTAATAACCTCCCCGTTCACACACTCGAGACATGAGTAAATGTCCCCGTTCTCTCTCTCTCTCTCCTTCTCTCTCTCTCTCTCTCTCTCTCTCTCTCTCTCTCTCTCTCTCTCTCTCTCTCTCTCTCTCTCTCTCTCTCTCTCTCTCTTTTGTACTCCCCCTCTGTATCTCTCTTTCCCCTTCCTCTCTCTTTCCTCTCCTCTTTCTCTCCCATTCCTCTCCATCCCCATCCTCTCTCCTCCCTCCCTCTTCCCCTTCTTTCCCATTCCATTCTCACTTTCCTCTCTCTCCTCTTCCTTTCTCGCCCCCTCCCCCATTTCATTTCCTCTCTCTCCTTTGTTTAATACCAATTCACCGTGCTGACATGTCCTACAGTGTCTCGTGTCTCGTAGGTAGGCAGCTGTAGAAGTCGTATCTCTTTGGGTCGTAGGTTTACGACCTGAGTGAGGCCTTTATGACCTCGTTGATGTATTCGCCGCGTAAATATGCGATGTAAATATGTTTGCTACAGCTTCGCATAAGAACACAGCTGTTGTACTTACAAGTGAACCCAGTTGTACACGCAACCCTTTCCTCGCTGCCACCGCCACCCATCATCACCTCCCAACACCTCCACCTCCACCTCCCGTCCAGTATTACCACCATTACTCTCACAACTGTCATCACCGCTTCCATCATCCCCACCCTCACCACCTCCACCACCTTCAACCCCACTACCATTCCCCCCAACCTTATCACCAGCCACAACCCATCACCACAACCCAGCATCACCAGCACCCAATATCCTGTTTGGTTTGTGGGCACTTTGAGGCTGTGACCAAGTCGTCTTGCGGAGTTCGGTCAGAAGCGTGCGAAGAATTAGTTTTTTCGCGGCTAGAGACGCGTCACTGCGACCGAACGCACCAACTTTTAAGAGTAATTAAAAGATAATGGCAAACTATAATTCTTTAAAATGATGAAAATAACATTTCTTCATATTCCACTAAAATCTTTTAGGTTGATCAATGTTTTTGCACTAATGTATGTGCAAAGTTCAAATTGGTTCCAGCAATATTTGACACTGGCGACGTCCAATCAGTATGCCGATTCGACACCAACTGGTCTGCTGCTCTTGTGTTGTTCCTTGAAGGATCAACGTTTGGCAATTACAAAGGCGGAGTATGCCGACAAGAGACCTTTTGGTCCATATCAAGGTCGGATGCAAAAAATTATGGTAATGATAAATAAATAAATAAAACTATAATAAAATAAATAATAAATAAAATAGATGCATAGGTATAGTTAATAATAAACAAACAGGTAAATAGTAATAATAATAAATTCACATATAACTAATAATAAATGAGAACCAAGCAAATAATAATAAACAAACAAATGATAACAAAACAAATAATATAAAATAAAGGACAGTTATTACAGCATTTTGCTTAGGTGCTAAGTGAGTCTTAAAACTTCGAACTGAACTACATTGCAATGCCTCTCCAGGAAGTTTATTCCATTCATTAACTACACGGTTGGCGAAGTTGTTTCTATCCACTTCCAAATTAAATCTATTCCCTGACAGTTTGAGACCATTGTTTCTTGTCGGATTCTCATTCAGTGTGAAAATTTTGTCACCTTTGATGTTATCAATCCCGTTTAGAATCTTAAAGACCTGTATCAAGTCACCTCTGAGTCTACGCTTTTTTAGGGAAAACGGATTCATACGTTTTAGTCGATTTTCGTATGATGTATTTTTGATATTTGGATTCAGTTTTGTGGCTCGCCGTTGTACTTTTTCCAATTTGTCAATGTCTTTAATGAGATTCGGTGACCATACGGAAACAGCATATTCCAAATGTGGACGAACTAACGATTTATATAGCTTGTTAATGAGTGATGGACTTTTGAAGTCAAAAGATCGCGCAATCAGTCCTAGAATCTTATTTGCTTTCTCAGGGGCATACACTGCTTGGATGATTTGAGATCGTCACTGATAATTACACCGAGATCCTTTTCACTATCCACTTTTGTTAACGAGTTTCCAAATAACTTGTAATGGTAGTACTTATTGTTATTTTTACCTATGTGCATTACCTTGCATTTACTTGTGTTAGATTTCATTAGCCACTTTTCAGACCATTGCTGTAATTTATCTAAATCTTCTTGAATATCTAATTGGTTTAAGTGATCATTTGCCATTCCGCACAGTTTTGTAACATCAGCAAATTTGGAAACAATAGATTTAGTCCGTGGTCTATATCATTTATATATACTATGAATAGAAGTGGCCCAAGAACGAAACCTTGAGGAACTCCACTCGTAACATTTTTCCGTCTAAAAGTTTTTCCATTTAAAACAACTCTCTGTTTTCGATCATTCAACCAATTTCTAGTCCAACTTAATAGGGTACCACTTATTCCGTGTGAACCTAATTTAGTAAGTAGTCTTTCGTGGGGGACGGTATCAAAAGCTCTTGCAGAGTCTAGATATATTAAATCTATATTGTTTCTTTTATCATAATTCGAGATGACTGTGTTGTAGAATTCGAGTAAGTTAGTCACGCAAAAACGTTTCCGTCTGAAACCATGCTGGCTATCATTTATCAAACAGTTACTTTCTACATTATTTTCGATAGCATCTCTGATGATAGTTTCCATCATTTTTCCCACGATTGAAGTCAAACTTATAGGCCTGTAGTCATTTGGTTTCTTTTTGTCACCCTTTTTTTTTAATATGGGAGTAACGTTAGCTAGCTTCCATTCTCTTGGGACATCTCCGGATATGATGGATTTCTTGAAAATAATTTGTAATGGAACAACAATCTCATTTTTCATTTCCTTTAAGATTCTTGGATGACAACCGTCTGGTCCTTGTGTTTTATTAACTTTGAGTTTCTCTACACACCTTTTAATTTTTTCTTTTCTTATATTTACCGTAGTGAGTTCACCCTAGAGTTTTCACAGGTTTCAGTTTGGAGTTCACTTTGAGGTGTTTCGTTTACTAATACTGAGCTAAAATAATTGTTTAAATTTCACACATTCTTTCATTTGAATATTCAAGTTGAACGTCAGCAGATAATAGTGGACCGATGTGATCCTAATAACCTTTTCATCTCTAATGTAACTATAGAATTCTTTGGGATTCTCTTTGGATTTATCAGCGATATTCATTTCATATTGTCGTTTTCGTTTTATTTATTTATTTATTTTTTGTCTTTTTTAAATCTCCCTGTATTAATACATAACTTTGATAATCATTAGATGCACCCGAACACTTGTATTTCTTATAAGCCTGTCTCTTTTTAGCAATACTTTTTTCAGTTTCTTTGTCAAGCAATTTTGGGCGAGCCAGATTTGGGGGACGTCTGTCCTTAAATGGAATGTAAGTATGAATCATCTTAGCAAGCGTATTTTGAAATATTTCCCTCATCTGATCTACAGGTCTTTCGCTTAATTTTGCCTCCCAATCTGTAAGCTGAAGCGCCTGACGTAGTCCTATGAACTGAGCTTTACTGAAATCGGGAATTTTAGAAACACAAGTATCTATTCTAAAAAATTATAGTAGTTTGAATCTAAGTTGTGATCGGTATTTGCAATAGTTTCACCGACTTCTCGATCTCTTAACGGATACAAAAATTTTATCATCTTCATGGAAAAAACTTTTGTTGTTCAGGACTTTGATGTCGCCATGTAGCTTCGCCGTTCTAGGTTCTATCTCGATTGCTTAGTGTGTTGTCACTTACCCGATTGCTCAGTGTGATTACCACTCACTCTGGCTATCTTAGCGCCTATAACAAAAATACGGCTGCTTTGGACACAGCGAATCTCCAAGGATGAACTTCCCATCAAATTACTAGTATTTTGTTGACAGTGTATTGTATTTCTTGTGTCAGTTTGTAGTTTCTGTTAGTGGTGTATCAGGGTGGATGGTAGAGATGCAAGTTTAGATGAGATGAGATCCCATACTGTATGGGGAGATGGTGGGGGGAATAACCCTGGTGTGGAGGGGAACCAACCCTGGTGGGGGGAGGATAACCACGTCAGTAGGGGAGTGGGGGTTGGGGGTTAGTTCTTCGTAGAAGGGAGTTGAAAGAATTTCTAAAGTTGGGGGACCAGGGTGACGAAAAGGGGAAAACGCGCCAGTGGCGTCAAGGGTAGGGAGAAGAGGGAAAGGTATGTGAGGGGAGAAGGAAGGACGGACCCGGGTAATGAAGGGGAAGGGGAGAAGGAAGGACGGACCCAGGTAATGAAGGGGAAGGGGAGAATGAAGGACGGACCCAGGTAATGAAGGGGAAGGGGAGGAGGAAGAGAAGGAGGAGGAGGGACGAAAAATGTGGGAAATTGAGAATATGGGAGAGGGCGATTGAGGAAGAGGGGAAACAGAAAGGGGAATGTGGTAAGCGGAAAGAGGGGACTGGAGATATGAGGGGAAGCAGATTAAGGAAGGGCGACAGACGT
>NC_134781.1:38908645-38931145 GCF_046742065.1 Oratosquilla oratoria | reverse complement strand
AGACACGCCAGAGACCATTGGCCATTTTTTTTTTTCCTCTTCTCTCTTCTTCCTGTCTCCTCTCTCTTCCTCTTTTTTTCCTCTCATCTTCTCTATCTTCTTCTCATCTTCCAGTCTCTTCTTCTTCTTTTTCTCTTTTCTATTCTTCTTTGCGTTAAGGACTTCGCGGAGCGGAAGTATTGAGCTTTCGTGATCCCCAGACCTTACGGTTCCCACGGGACGGGGTGATCAGCTAATTCCGAAACAAGAACCTAAATTACAGAGGGTGGGGTAGGGGAGAAGGCGGGAGTGTTGGGAGTGTGAGGTCACAGTTGGTGGCTTAATCCACCTCCGCCATCTCCATTCCCCTGATTCACAGTGCGAGGGCTTTGAGAAGACAGTGAGGAGATGGATGACTGATATATTTTTTCTATTTATTCATTTGATAATGGAATAGTAATAATATAATCGTATTGTTATTATTTCTGTTTTAATGACCTATCATCCATGAGGAGCTAAAATGTGAGGGAGGAAGGGGTGGAATGGATGGGAGTGGGTACCTGGCTTTGACTTGGTTACCTCCCTTATAAAGAAAAAAAAAAGCTCTTGGTATATACAGTAGATAGATTTCTGTTTTAGAAGTGGTGATGGTATTGTAGACAATAGCATCATTTATGATGATAGTAGAAATGGTAGTAATAATAGCAGTCGATTTGGCATTTCGTTAGTAATAGTCGGTGCTTCTTTTCTAATGGCAAATACCGGACTGAAGTCGGTACGCTAAAGGAGAAACGGCAGGGAGGGTAGTGTAAAAGTTAGATAATAGAAACTAGAAGTTATTGGCAGCATTTTTTGAGTGGAGATTAGTTTCCAGTTATAAAAGAATGGTATGTGATAGTAGTGGTGGTGGTAGTAATATTGGTAGAAATAGTGAGGAGTACACGTGGTCATGCGGGGATCATGCCCACATATCCAGAAATCATCTGTTATCATCGCCTGTTGGCAGGAAGTGTGTGTGTGTGGGTAGGTGGGTGGAGTGGAGTGGGAGGAAGGAAGGTTAGGTCGGGGGATTCTAGGGTGGGGGGAAGACTTGCCTTTGAACCTGTAATAACCCCCTTTCCCCCTCCCCCCCAACACACGAAGATGCAACATCCCCACGAGGCCAAGTTGGAACTCCCTAATTAAATGTTTTCCTAATTACTTCGCTGACACTTTGCAAGAAGGAATCACTTTTCAGCTAGTTCGAGTAAGGCTTCCTCCTCCTCTTCTTCCTCCTCCTTTTCCTCCTCTTCCTCCTCTTTCTCCTCTTCCCCCTCCTCTTCCTCTTTCTCCTCTTCTTCCTACTCCTCTTCCTCCTATCCTATTCCTCCTCCTTCCCTCCTCTCCCCTGTACTACTCCTTCTCCTGTCATACTCATCCTCTTTCTCTCCTCCCCCCCTGTCCTTCTCTCTTCCCTCCTCGTACTGCACTTCACCTTCCCCTATCTCTTCCTCGTCATCCTCCCCCTCCTTCCCTTCTTCTCCACCTGTCCTCCTGCTCTCCTTCTGCCCCCTCCTCCTATTACACCTTACCTTCTTCTACCTCCTCCTCGTCATCCTCCTCCTATTATTTTCCCAACATCTTTCTCCCTCTTCCCTTCTTCCTCTTCCTCCTCCCCCTAATTATTCTTCACTCCTCCTCCTTCTTCTCCTCGTCAATCTTCTCGTCCTTCTTCTCCTCCTCGTCCTCTTCCTGTTTCTCAACCGTCCCCCCTCATCACCTGTCATCCTCTCCTCCAATCCTCCAAGTCTTCTATCTTCCTATTCTTCCTCCTCCTCCCCCCCCCCCCAGTCATCTTGCGGGTTGCCTGTTTGTGCCACGGCTGCATCCAGGACTTCCAGAAATTTATGAAACTCCCAAGTTTCGACGGCTGTGGTTGCTGCAGCAGCGGCTGTACTGACGATGCAGCTGGTTCTGGTGCCGGCGGCTGTGATGGGCGTGCCGATGGCTGTTGGGGGCGGAGTGGGGAGTGGGGTGCTGACGTAGGCTGTGATGACGCTGGTGGATGAGGCACATGGTACGCATGGATAGAGAAGGAGGAGGTGGGAAGGGAGGAAGTGGTGGAAGTGGAGGGTGAGCTGACGACAGTGAAAAAATAAATGAGCTGGAGGTTAATTGGGAGGAAGGCGAAGATTTGGAATAGTGGTGGTGGTATTGGTGGTGCTACTAGTGGTGATGGTGGTGCCTAGTGTTAGTGATGGTGATGTTACTAGTGGTGGTGGTGACTGGTGTTGGTGGTGCAGTAGTTGGAGGAAAATGCATTAGATTGCTCTCTGTCCATTACTTGTGCACCCAGAGGGCATCTCGGCATGTCGGCGAGACTCCACGAGTGCAAATCCTCCATTAATAAGTGATCTCGAGGGAGTTTTCAGTCGAGCACTTCGTATTTTGTCCTGGTATTGGCGCCAAAGACTAATATGTTCCTCCAATAATATATATATATATATATATGTATAATTATATATATAATATATGTATATGATATATGTATATATATATGTATAATTATATATATAATATATATATATATGATATATGTATATATATATATGTGTATATATATATATATATATATATATGTGTGTGTGTGTGTGTGTGTGTGTGTGTGTGTGTGTGTCGTGAAGACACGTATAAGAATGCCAAGAAAGGCATCATGACTGTGTGCCAGAAGTGCAAAGTTTACAATTAGTAAGTAGTTCTAGCTATGATCTACGGATATAAAGCTTGGGAATTTAAGGAAACTATGGAAACCAAATTAATGAGTACATTGGGATCAACGGAGAGATCAATGTTGAAAATAACAATGAAGGATAGGAAGAGAGAAAATGGGTTAGAGAGCAAATGAAAACGAAATAAAGGAAAGATGGATAAGGAATGGAAATGGAATTGGGCAGGGAAGATAGCCAAAAAGGTGGATGCCAGATTGATGAAGTGGATTTCTTTCCGAACATCACAAGATGCAAGATGTGAAAGATGGAGACCAGACAGGTGGGGAGACGAGCTAAAGAAGCTTACAGGGATGACGTGGCAAAGGTTAGCATAGTCATATGACTCATGGAAGAGATTAGGAAAGACCTTTGTTCAGCAGTGGACTCCAGGTAGCTGACGACTGACTTTTTTTCCTCGAATCACAGAAAATTCTTTGCTCCAATTGAAGAGAGATGTTTGGAGCAATAAAATAATTAAAATGCTTCATTCGAAACCAGTAAATGTGGCGGGGATGCCCCTCTGTTTCTGGACGCCTCGGACCATCCAGCATGGAAGGGGTAACTGCGTGCCACGGAGATGTACATGAAATAGTCGGGTGAGGGAAGGTCCGTGGCATCAACATGCCTCTCCTGGATTTTTTTTTTTTTTTTTTTATTTCATCCCTTTCTTTGATGATTTGTATTTCTTTGGTATGATTTAGTTTATTTTATTCCGTTTTGTTTTATTTCGTATATTCTTATTTCTGTTTATGTTTCTTTTGGCAAATGCAGTGACCAGGCGACAAATTGGTGCCGAAAGTAGTTACATCGTTTCCCATCGGCACCATTTTTTCTTTTTTCTTTCTTTTAGAGAGAGACTACCAAAGGATTAAAACAAGTTAGGTTTGTGTAAAAGAACAATGGCCCATAAAACAACGCTTGCTGCTGAGAGAGATATATGCGTGAGCATTTTAGATATATATACACTCCATATTCTGAATTGCTTTTTTTTTTTTTGGGGGGGGGTAACAAATGGAGACCCGACACAGGATGGACATTGAGTAGTGAACGACCGTGGAAGCATTGTGTTCTTCATTGTATTACTCAATTAAAACAGTGCCAACGTGTCTCTTATTTAAACTTACAGAGGCATTAATTGTACCGGTATGTATGCATGTGTGTATGTGTATATGTATGATATAATATAATACACGTGTGTGTGTGTGTGTGTGTGTGTGTGTAAAAATCATTAGCCATTCGTAGTCCACTGCTGCACATAGACCTCTCCCAACCTTCTTTTTGAGTCATATAATGTTTAGACTTGCTTACTTTCTCTAGTAATTATGTACACATAAATGAACTTACACAAATATGTACATGAACGATGACAAATGAGCAAGAAGAAGACCAGACAGGTGGGGAGAAGTTTGCAGGAGCGATGTGGCAGAAGTTGGTGCAGTCGTGCGAGTCGTGGAATAGTCTGAGAGAGGCCTTTGTTTAGCAGTGGACTCGAAAAGGCTGATGACTCATTGATATGTGTGGATAAAATGTGTGTTGTAGAGGGGGCGAGAGAGAGAGGGAGAAAGAGAGACGGAGGGGGAGGTAACTCAAAGAACAAATTACAAAACCTAAATAGGCAGTATTGGAGTAGATTTCCCGCTTGTGGTGATTTTGTCTTTACTTTCTTAAAGAGGACAAAGAAAGAGAGAGAGAAACCCAACAGCATTCGCTTTAGACACTCGGGGCAAAATTAATTTCTTCCGAGGAAACTTGGGTCGCCTGAAATGCAGAGGCTGCCTCTACATACCCCTCCCCCCTCTCGAACCTCTCCCTCGCCCTCTTCCTCTCCCTTCCCCCAATACCCCCCTCCATTACTCCTTTCCCCTCCAATGCCCCTTTCCCCTTTAATACCCCTTCCCCTCCAATACTCCTTCCTCGATGATAGCCCCTTCTCCTGTGATTACCCCTTCCCGTATAAGAACCTCTTCCCGTACAATACCCCCTCCTCTTTCTCCAATACCCCTTCCTCCTCCTCCTCCTCCTTCTCCAGTTCTCCCCCTCCCCATCAGCAGTTTCTTGCCCTACAATCCCTTCAGTACCTCCGTAAATATTAAGTATTCCCCTTCCCTTTGAAATGTCCCCTTCCATCATAGTACTCCCTCCCCCTGCAGCTCTCCTTTTCTTCCAACCAACCCCAATCCCCCTGCCCCTTTAGGACCCACCTCCACTAAGGACTCTAAGGACTCCGTCCCCTCACCCCAGGATTCCCCTTTCCCCCAGGAACCCGTCCCCCTGCAGAACCCTTCCCTCCTCCAGGTCTCATTCCCCTCTAATCATCCCCATGCCCCCTTCCCACCAAGGACCCCCTCCCCTGACCCTCCAGAATCCAACCCTCCTCCAAGGACCCCCTCCCCTGCCCTTCCAGGATCCAACCTTCCCACCAATGACCCCCTCCCCTGCCCCTCCAGGATCCAACCCTCCCCCAAGGACCCCCTCCCCAGCCCCTCCAGGACCCCCTTCCCGTGCTGTGCATTCCGGACTGCTCTTATCGTGAGCGGCGCCTTCGCTTTGAACCTGGCGCAGTTTTGTTCAACTTTTTAGTTTAATTGCATCCTTTCTTTCCGCGTCCTTCCTTTCTCCCCCCTCACTCTCCCCCCCCTTACTTTCTCCCTCCTCCCTCTCACTCCTCGTATACCACTTGCTTTTTCTCTGCATCATTTTCTTCCGACTTTTCATCCTCATCCTTTTCTTCATACTCTTCATCCTCTTCGTTTAGTGGTGCGCTGTTCTAGGCTTTTCTGTTTTTCACATTTTCTAGCCCTCATCCCCCACCCCCCACGCACTGTACACCTTATCTTATCCCCCCACCCCCCACAATCTCGCCAACCCTCAGATAAGTTCCGTTGTTTCTTTGGACGCCACCTCTTTGTACTCTGCCCTTGCCATCGCTCCCCGCTCTCCCATCCCACTCCCTTCCCCCTTCCTTCCCTCGTCTTTCCACCTCCTTCTCCTCATTTACTCCCACTTCTTCCTCCTTTTCTTCCCTATCTCCCATTTCCCTCTCCCTCGCTGTCTTACTTTCCCCTCCCACTCTTCCCTTTTCCCCTCCTGTCCCCTCTCCCCTTCTTCCTTACCTTCATTCTTCCCTCCCCTTTCCCCTTTCCCTCCCCTCTCCCATTTCCCTCTCCTCTCCCCTTTCCATTCTCCCCTTTCCCTCCCCTCTTCTCTCTCCCCTCTCTCTCCCTTCTCCCTTTTCCCTTCCCTCTCCCCTTTCCCTCCCCTCTCCCCTTTCCCTCCCCCTTTCCCTCCCCTCTCCTCTCTCCCCTCTCTCTCCCTTCTCCCTTTTCCATCCCCTCTCCTCTTTCCCTCCCCGCTCCCCTTTCCCTCGCTTCTTCCCTTTCCCTCCCCTGTCCCCTTTCCCTCTCCTCTCCTTTTTCCCTCCCTTCTCCCCTTCCCCTTCCTTCTCCCCTTCCCCTCTCTTCCCTCCCCCTCTCTCCCCTCTCCGGCAGCAGTAGGACGCGGGATCTTGTTCACATTGTTCTGTGAACCTCCTCCTCCTCCTCCTCCTCCTCTTCTTTTTCCTGGGAGGCCCAAATCTCATCTTTTAAGTGTTACGATGTTCGCCAACAGCCTTCGGCAGGACGTTCTTCCCGGGGACCTCGAGACGCGTGGGCTAGCTTCGAGGGTGCGTACAACACACAACACCCCTCCTCCCGTCCGTAGGGGAGGGGGTGTGTTGTGTTCCCGAAGCCGAATGAAATCGCTTGGCGGCAGCTACGAAAAAATGGAAAGACTAGTCGGGGTAATCTTAGCTCGGGGTGTCTGTGAAACCACGCTCACATTTTCCCTATAATAATGTTGATAATCTAGTTGAAATATTTTACATAGAAGTACTTGGGGTGTACAGGTCTACGTGTTTGTTATAATATAAATTGCCGCCGATCAGGAGATGATGTGAGTATTGAAAGAAAAGTGGGAGGAGCTAAAGTGCGGGAGGGGGGGGCCAATAGCGCCACTGGGAGGAGTCTAGGTGCCAGGGTGTCGCGGCCATGATCCTGACAATGTGATAATGCAGTTTTGTGAAAGTGTTTTGCCCGATGACCTTGTTCTAACCTTGTCTGTTTCTTTGTTGCAGGTGGGTGGATGATGTCAACATGGAGTAGAAGTGTAACCACAGGTTCGTTTCATCCTCGGGTAAGGTTAGGTTCTTGTAAATACCCCTCTGCCTCCGTACCCTCTTCCTCCTTCTCCTATCCTCCTTATTTCACCTCCTCCACCTCCTTCCAACCCTTCCTCCTTTCCCCTCCCCACCTTTCCGCGCCCTCCTCCCTCCTTTCCTCCTCTTCCTCTCCTCCTCCTCCTTCTCCTCCTTCTTCTCCTCCTCCTCCTCCTCCTACTATCCTCCTTCCTTCTCTCCTATTCCTCTCTCCTCCTCTTCTTCGTATCCTCCTTCCTTCCCCTCCCCACCTCCTTCCAACCCCCTCCCCACCTCCTTTCAACCCCCTCCTTCCCTCTTCCTCTTTCTCCTTATCCTTCCTTCCCTCCCCACCTCCTTTGCTCCCCCTCCACCCTCCTTCCCTCCTCTTCCTCTCCCCTACTCCTCCTCCCCGTCTTTCCCCTCCCCTCCTTCTCCTTTCTCTCTCCCCTTCTCTTTCCCCTAACTCTCCCACGTCCCCTCCTTTTTCTTGTCTCCCTTCTCCCTTCCCTTCCACTAACTCCCCTCCCCTCTTCCCTCTCATCTTCCTCCTCCTCCTCCTCCTCCTCCTCCTCCCCCATTTCTCCTACATCCCTTTCTCCACTTTTTTTCCCTCTACTTTGGTCCCCGTCCCCCTCCTCCAATTAGACACCAATTACCAGTTTGGGGTCCTCTCCTCTCAGTGTTCAGCTCGTGGCATGGGCGGCACCATGGGCCAAAATGATGCACTGGACTCTGCAACAGAATAATAAAATTTCCGACGCCATGGCTGGCCGAGGTTCCAGTCTTCATCAAGGACGAGGGCGAGGACGAACTGGCTTCGGTTTTCATTGAGGACGACGCGCCGAGCTGGATCGAGGTCAAAGGCAATCTGACCTCGATTGTCGAAAAAAGTCGAGGACGAACTGGCCTGTTTTTGTGTAGGACGAGGACAACTTGCCTTCAGATAACAAGAATGGGGACGAGTTAGCTTCTGTTTTCATCGAGGGCGAGGACGAGAAATTAATTTAGTCATGAACAGGTTCGCTTCGCTGAAACATTCGAATGTCCGGCTTAATACCAAATACAGGTTGACAATGAGAGGTGCCACCCAAGCACCCCGATTTGCCACACCTTGGCTTTGGTCTTCTGGTGGGCGTCGGAGATCAGGTTTGTAGACATGCAACGCGCCCAGGCACTTCGCCTCACCACACACTCTCTCTCTCTCTCTCTCTCTCTCTCTCTCTCTCTCTCTCTCTCTCTCTCTCTCTCTCTCTCTCTCTCTCTCTCTCTCTCTCTCTCTCTCTCTCTCTCTCTCTCTCTCTCTCTCTCTCTCTCTCTCTCTCTCTCTCTCTCTCTCTCTCTCTCTCTCTCTCTCTCTCTCTCTCTCTCTCTCTCTCTCTCTCTCTCTCTCTCTCTCTCTCTCTCTCTCTCCTAAAAAGTCCGAACCCCGCTGACATAAGAGGTTGTTTACGAGGACGCAGCCTGTTGAGGCAAGCACCTCACGGCGGTGCCCATAATAAAAACACTTAATCCCTTAATTACAATGAGGCACCTTAAAGCCTTTGTTCTGGCCTATGTCAGACGATTTTATTTAAAGGAGAAGAGAGGGATTCTGTGCCAAATGGGTTATGATCGATCGATCGATCCAAACTGCTGCCGAAAGCGCACGCCGACGTAGAGGCCATAGGTCAGAGATTCAGAGACGGTCCTTGACCCTACGAGGAGGGTCTGGATCATCATCTCCTGCGGCGCTGCTGCACCTTTTCCTGTGCCAGATGTGCTCGTGAGAGTGACGTCGTGGCGCTCGTCGATCACGGGAAAGGGCCGCGGTGCTGGTGCTGGTGTAGGGAGGTGTAGTAGATGTGCTGATGGTGGTGGTTTGGGTAGAAGTAGTGATTATTGGCTTTGGTTGTAGTGGTAAGGGTGGCTGTAGGTAAGGTGTAGTGGATAGGGATAGTGGTAATAGACAGGAGTGGTAGTAGTAGTAGAGGTAGTGGTTGTTCGTGGTGGTGATAAGGTAATTGTTGTGGGTTATGGTGATGGTGGTAAAGGTGGTAATTTTTTTTTTTTTTTTGTCGGGATGGTGGTTGTATGGTAGGGGTGGTGGTTCTGGTGGTTAGGGTGGTGGTAGATGTGATTATAGCACAGCTGGGCGCGTTCCTCAGTGCGTTCCGCTTGAGCTTTGCCGCGGTTAGCGCTCCCAAACTATTAAAAGTTTAAGAAACAGATTCATACCGAAATAAAAGTCCAGTAGGCTACACATTATACCAAAGAAAATTTTCGTAGGCCACATACTATACCGGCACCTATATTGCTTTAATAGTTTGGGAACGCTAACCGCGGCCAAACTAAAGCGGAACGCACCTGGGAACGCGCCCAGCTTTGGATGATAGTTTAAATGACAGTAGTAGAGAGAGCTACTTGTGGAGATATGGTGATTTGGTAATGATGGTGATGGGAATAGTAGCAGGGATGTAGTGGTGTTATTAGTGGTGGGGATATTTTCTCACCGTAAATATTTTTTTATACTTTGGTCATAGGATAGTCACACCCGTGTCCCACCCATCTTAACCTAATTCAACCAAACTTGACTCTGTCTAACCTAACCGGATCTAACTGCACCAAAACAAGCGGTAACCTAACCTAATTAATCTTACCTAAAATTAAGCTAACTTAGCGACTTAACCAAACTTGATCTTCTAACATTGTATATGTACGAGTATGTGTGCGCGCGCGCACACACATACTCACACACACACACACACACACACACACACACACACACACACACACACACACACACACACACAGGGTGCACAATGGACGAAAAGGCCATGAGGATCGTATGAGCATTCGGTAGCCGACTGGGCGTTGCAAGCTTGACGCCATTATCATTTGAAGAGAGAGAGAGAGAGAGAAAGAGAATTCTTGTTATCGTTGTGACTCAGGCCGGCGTGACGTCAACAAGGCTGGTAAAGGAGAAGGCCTGGCTGGCTGGGCGAGGCAAGTTATCCGAGGGTCCACCGACGACGTCATTGGCCACGCCCGTGACGGATTTACAAAACAAAGGATTACAAAAAGAGCATGCCGACAGGAGACCTTTTGGTCCATAACTAGGTCCGATACAAAAAAAAAAAAAAATTATAAATAAATATATAAATAAAAAATATAATATGAATAATAATAAATAAAGAAAATTCATATAGTTAAATAATAAACAGGTAAATAGTAAATAATAATAGATTGACAGATAACTAATGATAAATGAAAAACAAGCAAATAATAAACAAACAGACAATAACAAAAATTTAAACAAATAATATAAAATAAATGGTAGGCATTACAGCATCTTGCTTAGGTGTTTAAACGAATCTTAAAGCTTCGAACTGAACTACATTGCAAATTTATTCCATTCATTAACTACACGGTTGGCGAAGTTATTTCTACCCACTTCCAAATTAAATATATTTCCTGACAGTTTGAGACCATTGTTTATAGTCGCAAGACGACATAACCGTGCCTTTGGACTTCTTCACTTGGTTGAAGATAAATTTTCTCTTAACCGGCATCTATTTTATAGTCCATTCGATTAAAAATAACATTTCTTTTGAGAGGCATCTAGTATATAGCTCATTCGGTTGAAAATGTAGTTTCTCTTAACCGGCATCTAGTGTATAGCCATGCCTGTCGACCTCATTGGGTTAGATAAAATCTCTTATAATCGTATAAAGTTAAGGGACACATAATTTGATTTGGTCTGTGACCATCGATTTCAACTGATGGAAAGAAGGACCCAAGATCTGAGGAGCTAAGAAATGGGAAAAAAGTGTGAGCTTGACTTTTGATGTCTTGGATGTATTTGTAAAAACATATGCGGATTTCGTTGAATGAGCCTGAATATTTCCTGGAATGTTCCCAACAAGTAGGTAGTACAGGAGTAAGGCCAAACCACTCCAGGTCTCCTTGGCGTCTGTTGACCCTTCTTGGTATCGTGAAGGTTTATAATCGAGTTAGTGGTGTTGTTATTGGAAGTGAACACGAAGCCAAAAAGACTTTCTTATTTTGTTTGTTTTATTTTATTATTATTATTATCATCACCATCTATTATATATATATATGTATGTATATATATATACAGTATATGTATATGTATGTATATATATATGTATATGTATATGTATGTATATATATATATGTATATATATATATGTGTGTATGTATATATGTGTGTATGTATATATGTGTGTATATATATATATATATGTGTATATATATATATATATATATGTATATATATATATATATATATATATATATTTTTTTTTTCGCCCAATCTCAACATTGCATAGAAGTTTGTGTTGTGTACCAACCTTGTTGTGTACCAAAACCACATTCCAGACCTGACAGCAAAAATCAACAAGAAAACAAACCTACTTATGTCCATCGTGAGCACTGACTTTAGACAAAAGAAGAAAACTCAGATAACCATCTACAAACAGTTCATAAGAACCACCCACGACCACGCCTTCACAGCATGGTTCCCTCCATGCTGCACCTCCAGCATACTATTCAAGAATTTGTAACATACCGTATATCCCATGAAACATCCACACAAACACGCATACTCACTGAAATCACTAAACAAGCCCTTCATGACAGACCGCCAAACTCAACATTCCAGCAACAACAACAACCCCCGGACATAAGCCCCTTAGGAAAAACAAAACAAAAACACAACCCACACCTGACAAGAACCACACTAGCACGCCTGCGTTTATATTGCCGTCCACCATTAAGACAGTACCAACACAGGATTGGCCTGGCCATATATTCAGAGTGACCTAGATGCAACCATAATACAAAGGGCTTAGAACGCCTCATACTGCAATACCCCACACTAGCAATCCCCAGACAAGAACACATTATATCTTTCATGAGTGACTCATGGTCCTGTTCTGTCCTGTCCTGAGGATGTTGCCGGTTTCCTGAAGACCGTGGGTCTTCTGTAAGAAAGACCAGGGGAAACGGATTGGTTGATTGATTGTACCAACCTATGCGATAAGTAAACTTGGTAAACCGAGTTGAACATAAATTCAGTGGCTGCCACTATTTCAAGGGTGACTTATTGTTTCTACCAAGAAATCCTTTGTTTCGGAGTGGTACTCCATCCGTATATATAGCGGTGATGGGATGACGTCAGCTGATGAATCATTCTAGTAACCATAGCAACAAATGGACGCACGACGCTTTAGACAGTTGTTCAGTGCGTATGGCATCGTCTCAAGTTGCTCAAGGGATGAGATAAAGGCACAGGCGGCCCTGCGGTCATATTCCAACGATTGCCCGAGGGCCATTGTCGGGAGAAGACGCAACAATCACTCGAATATGGCTTCCAAGTTATTGCAGAAATTGTCTTGTTTGTACGAAGTATAGTATGTTCCTCGGCTGTTTTGCTCGTGTCACACATTCGCACACACGCTCTCTCTCTCTCTCTCTCTCTCTCTCTCTCTCTCTCTCTCTCTCTCTCTCTCTCTCTCTCACACACACACACACACACACACACACACACGTTCTGACTTTTTCTCTCGTTCCTTTCTTTCTTGGGGTCATTATATAGGTGTAGTCTTTGTTCTTCTGGAGACAAATTTCGGGAAGGAGGAAACGCTTCGGGATAGTTGGACTTCGACGGCCAACTCCGCCCGATGGTCATCGGACCCGAAGGGTTCGAATACGGCTTGTGATAAGAAAAGATGGTTATTCCCAGTTTTCACTCGGTTCAATTCTTTCTCTATGTAGGTCCCCATCTATCTGTATTTCTGTATCTGTCTGTCTGTCTGTCTCCCTATCTCTCTCACTCTTTCCCTATTTCTCTCTCTCCCTCTATCTCCCCCTCTCTCCCTCTCCTTCTCTCCCCCCCATCTCTCTCTCTCTCTCTCTCTCTCTCTCTCTCTCTCTCTCTCTCTCTCTCTCTCTCTCTCTCTCTCTCTCTCTCTCTCTCTCTCTCCTTCCCTCCCAATCACCCCTCCTTCTCTCACTTCCTTCCTCCTTTCCCTTCTCCTTCTCCCTCAGTCTCTGTCTCATATTTTTGGTTAAAATCTCATAAGTATTCTTGTCGTTTCATCTCTTACAAGTAGTACATGTTTGTTCTGAAAATTATATTCTTCAATATGAGAGCTGGTTGTATCAGTGGGAAGAGGAGGAGGGGGACGAGTGGGAGGACAAAGACAAGGAGGAGGAGGAGGAGGAGAAAGAGGAGTAGAGGGAAGCCAGTAGGAATAGGAAGAGGAGGAGGCGTTGATCCATAGAAGTGCGTGGGGGCTCTCCTCAGCGTCCAAGATGACTTGCCACATTCCACGAAATGGCTCATTGGGTATGCAAGGAAATGTTTGAGCTTGTTAACCCCTTCCCTACCGGGTGACATTTTTCCCCTACATACGACTGCCGCCATACGATTTTATTCATCGCCGTGGTACCACCCACCCACCCCCAACTTCGGTAGCGAAAGGATTAGAGAAATATTGACCTGGGGGGGTCTCTCTCTCTCTCTCTCTCTCTCTCTCTCTCTCTCTCTCTCTCTCTCTCTCTCTCTCTCTCTCTCTCTCTCTCTCTCTCTCTCTCTCTCTCTCTCTCTCTCTCTCTCTCACACACACACACACACACACACACACACACACACACACACACACACACACACACACACACACACAAACGAGAAGTATTATCCTTGTGTGCCGCAGTTTGGTCCCCAGATGATGCCGATGACTGCCTCTTGCATCAGCTGCCTAAACACTTAGGGTATAGATGAGGGTTTCGGCTGTGTAATAATTAATTATTGTTAAGGTCGCTCTCTCTCTGACTCTCTCATATCTCAGGCTCACTTTGCTGTAGTATTGTCCCCAAGGACAGAAGCGCCGGTCATTGCCTACGAAACGTGTGTGTGTGTGTGTGTTCACGAGGGGGGGATAAGTCAGTGGGAGCTTGTTGGGCGGTGGGGGGGGTACAATCGAATTGTTCCTAACAATTTCTAACCTGTGTTGGTGTAACCCAATTCCCCGAAGCTTAAACCTCGACCTTTCCCTCCCATACTGAGAAGCTGAAGAACTTTTTACATGGTACCTTTCTAAGAAAAAATAAATATATAAAGCCAGTCTTGGCTCGCCTTTGTCAATACACGCAAAGATTGTATGAAAAAATATTTATGGTGGTAGTGGTGATGTTGATGGTGGTGGTGATGGTGGTTTTCGTGGTAGTGGCGTTGATGGTGGTGGAAGTGGTGGTGGTTGTGGTGTTGGTCGTAGTGGTGGTGTTGATGGTAGTAGTGGAAGTGGTGGTGGTTGTGGTGTTGGTTGTTGCGGTGTTGGTGGTGGTTGTTGCGGTGTTGGTGGTGGTTGTGGTGTTGGTGTTGATGGTAGTAGTGGAATTGGTGATGGTTGTGGTGGTGGTGGTGAAAATGGTGGTGGTTGTGATGTTAGTGGTGTTGGTGATGGTGTAACATTACGAGAACGTTACTTGTGCTTTGGTGACGAGAGAGTGAAAGAGACTCGAGTGGGTTGCTGGATTTTATTATGGTTAGTGCGAGTGTCGACCTAGGCTGGGTCGGCGGTCGGGCTCCGAGGCTGCTCTAAATCGCAAAATTGACCGCGTGGGCCAGGGGACGAGCACCGCTGGTGATAAGTACAGAAGAGAACTGAACATGGAGACCCAAGCCTGTTTCCTTATATACCATTCTTGCGTACCGAAAGGTAGCGGAGGATCCAGACTGACCGAAACATGGCTCGGCAAGGCCTAGTTTGTGCTTTCATGAGGATACAAATGCTTGTAGTACAGGTGTAATATGGACTTAACCTACACAAAAGTAATACAAGGCCGAAAACCAGCTGTTTCTACAAATATCCATTCCTTGTCCATCCCATTTCTGCAGCGGCGATACTATAAGCCAAAATATCGCGTAGAAACACATGTGGGGGACTCTGTTCACCACAATAGAAGTGGTGGTTACGGTGGTGGTGGTGTTGGTGATGGAAGTGGTGGTGTTAGTGGTGTTGGTGGTGGTGGTGGTGGAAATGGTGGTGTTAGTGGTTGTGGTAGTGATGGTGGAAGTGGTGTTGGTGGTGGTATTAGTGATGTTGATGGTGGTGTTAGTGGTTGTGGTGGTGGAAGTAGTGTTTGTGGTGGTGGTAGTGATGGTGGAAGTGGTGGTGGTATTAGTGATGGTGGTGGTGTTAGTGGTTGTGGTGGTGGAAGTAGTGTTAGTGGTGGAAGTGGTGGTGTTGGTGGTTGTGGTGGTGGAAGTGGAAGTGGTTGTGGTGTTAGTAGTGGTTGTGGTGGTGGGGATGGAAGTGGAGGCAGTGGTAGCGGTGGTGAACCGGGTTTGTGGTATTGGGGAACATGTTATAAAACATCCTGCCGACGAGTGGAATGAAGGGACCAGGACCATCCGGTGCGGAAGGTTTTTAATCGATGTAGGCTTTAACCTTCTTTGGTGCTGAAGCGGCAGTCACTAACGCGTGATTAGAATCACCTGGCGGCAGGAAAGGTAAAGTGCCCCTCGGCACGGGAGGAGTTAACGTGGAGGTGCCACAGTGGCGGAGGAAAAGAATCTTGAGGCTTTCGCGGAACGTTCCTTGACCCCGTTTGGTTGGACGGCCAGTGTCAGTCAGACCTGAATGCGAGAGTCACTCGCCCGGCAAAGAAAGAAAAAGAGGAGGGAAAGATGGTCGTGCAGGGTATTTGGATGGAGGAGGAGGAGGGGGAGGTAGTAGGGATGGGAGAAAGAAAGGAATGAAAGAGATGAGGGAAAGTGGCCATGAGAGGTATTTGGATGTATGAGGAGGAGGAAGGGGTAGAAGACAGTAGAAGAAAGGAAAGGAAGGAGAGGAGGGAAAGATGGTCATGAGATGTATTTGGATGCAGGAGGAGGAGAAGGAGGTAGAAGATAGTAGAAGGGAGGAAAGGAAGGAGAGGAGAGAAAGATGGTCATGAAAAGTATTTGGATGCAGGAGGAGGAGGTAGAAGGGAAGAAAGAAAAAACGAAAGGAGGAGAGGAGGGAAAGATGGTCATGATAGGTATTTGGATGGAGGAAGAGGAGGTTGAGATAAAGTTGGAGGCTGGTGTGCCTAGTAGGTGGTAGATGAAGAATTGGATGGCGAGCAGGAGGTGGAGTTGAACGCGGTGGAGGACGGGGTAGTGGAGGTGGAGGAAAAGTGGTGTAGCAGACGGTAAAGGAAGGGTTGGAGGAGGAGGAGGAGATGATGGTGCTAGAGGTAAAGGAGGAGGTGGAGGTGGCCGTGTCACGGGTTGGTGAGTAACCTCTACTGAATGAAACCACCTGACGTCAGCTAGAAGGAGGCTATTCTTTGAGATTGTTTCATCCGAGCGAAGGGTGGTTCATTGAGGTGGTGAGAAGCAGCCTTCACGTCGAGGCGGCACGCCCCGCCCTGTCCACACCTCGGTGCCTAGGCCTCCTCTTCTTCCTCCTCGTCTACCTCTTCCTCTTCTTCCTCCTCGTCTTCCTCTTCATCCTCTTCTTCCTCCTCTTCCTCTTCCTCCTATACCTTTTCTTCCACCCCTCCTCCTCCTCCCTCCTCTTTCTTTTCCTCTTCCTCCTCCCTCCTCTTTCTTTTCCTCTTCCTCCCCCTCCTTCCTTCCTCCCTCTCCTCTTCGTCCCCTTTCCTTCTCCACTTCCTCCTCTACCTCTTCCTACCCTTTCCCTTCCTTCCCCTCCTCCCTCTCCTCAACCTCTTTCTCCTCCTCCCTTCACCTCCCCATCCCTCTCCTTCTCAAACTCTTCCTCCTCAACCTCTTCCTCCTCTATTTCCTCCTCCTCCTGGTAAGGCATCAGATTACGCGCTGTACTAGATCACCAGATCACGCGCGCTAAGTAAAGACGCACGGAGATGATTGTGGGGGAGGAGGACGTGACACCTCGCGCCAGGGAACATGACGCCGGATTACGCGTCGGGGGAAGACGCCAAGCGGTTCCCTTGGCCGGCGTACTCACTGTTCCCCTTTATTTAAGGAACGAGTCCTTATCATGGATTTTGGATCTATTTGGTTTCTAGGGCGCGGTAGCCCAGTAGATACCGTGTCAAACTCATGAGCAGGTGGTCGAGAGTTCGATTCCCGGGACCCGGTGCGGGTTTGCCGCGTTGGTTCCATACAGTCCTGGTCAGGCGGGGAGGCGACCCGAGATCGTAAATGAAAAACAGTGGCTTGCCGCAACTGACAGGGCTTTGTCCTACCAGGGGTTTCGAAGCTTCCCACTGTGTAAGATTGAGATGGCGAATGAAGGGCGGGGAGTAGGGGGTAGGAGTCAGTCGTGAATAAGTCGGATGTCTGCGAAGTGATAAAGACAGATCACCAGGAGGAAAAAGTGATAAATTATGATTACTTGTGTTCATCAATCAATCCTTTGCCCCGGGTCTTTCTTGCAGGAGACCCCAGGTAACCGGCAACGGCTACTGGGCGGTCCCATAAGTCAATCTGGTGGGCTTAGGTGTCTCTTTTACCTGGAGTGGGCTGAAGCCCTCGGTTGGTGCCACAGGTGGTTCACAGGTGGCAGTGCCACACACAGGTGGGAGTGCCACAGGTGAATGATTAGACTTAGTAACCGTGTAGTGAGCTCTGAAACAATTGGTTGCTGTAAGAGAAAATAGACTTTATAGATGGGGATGATAGGTGGTAATGTACATGACACTGCCTAGTGCAGACCATGTTGTCTCTTGAAGTCTCCTCCATTCTTATGTTCTTATAAACTGTTATGTTCTCATTAAAAATGATTAGTTATGAAACCGATAATTAGTTCAATTTGCGATTACTTAGTATTCCAGGTATCGAATAAGAACACGAGAAAATTATAATTGGATTTATTGTTTATAGATATTTACATGGATGTTAAAATCAATATACACAAATGATTCAATAAAAGCTAATTAAAATGAATCGACGTGCGTATCGTTAAAACCAAGAACAAAATACAACGGTTTTAAGATGAAAAGTCCGGGCACCACGCAAACACAAGTAAAAAATATTGACACGGACAACACTTAAACACTGTTGTATTTTGTTTTTGGCTTTAACGATAAGCACGTCAATTCATTTTAATCCGCTTTTATCGAATCGTTTTTGTGTATATTGATTTTAACATCCATGTAAATAACAATAAACTTAAATAAAAATAAATCCAATTATATTTTCTCATGTTCTCATTCGATTCCTGGAATATTAATTGAGTATTTCAAATTGAACAAATTATCGGTTTCATAACAAGTAATTTTTAATGAGAACATGACAAAACCCACCCACCCCCACCCAGCCGCGGCCGGCCAGAGTGAACACGGAGACTTGTCGAGTATGGACGTCACGAGTCGAGGGCGTTTCAAGTAACCCGTTCGCTACGGGGAGGGGGAGGGGTGACGCACTCTATAGAATTTGTTCTGGCTGTCGCCTGACCATTTTATTCAGCCGAGGGCAAGGCACGTTGCTGAAGGGAGGTGTCTCGATTCCCATGACTATCACGACACTTTTATTTTTATTTTATTTTTATTTTTATTTTAGTTTATTTATTATTTCTTCTCCTTTTCTGCATGAATGGACGTAGAAGGGGGGGTCACCGATTTAATGAAGCGGCCATGCTGTGGATGTGCTCTGTCCTGCAACACTGCTTTTGACCCAGGGTAGTGGGAGAGACGCAGGGATGAACCGTCATCCAGGAGGTGTCAAGATAAGAGGGAGGAGGGGAGTGGAGTATGTTGGGGATGGAATGGGTGGGAGTGCTTTTTGGCTACCTCCCTTATAAAGGGGAAAAGCCTTTGGTACATGTATGTATTATTTATTTATTATTATTGTATTTATTTTTATCAGTATAGGCGATTTTGTTTAGCGGAGGTCAGCGCCCTGTACTCAAGGGTTGAGGGAATAGAGGTGCAGGGCAGGTAACAAAGGCTCCGGGACATCCGGCAGTCGCCTCGGCCGCACGACGTCCGCGTGAGAAACCCGAGTCGAAGAGCGCAGCACCAGAAGGTGCCATTGTCTTCGGGGGCCCAACAACGTCCTACGCCTTCCTCAGCATCTCCGTGGAGGAAGATGAGAAGGAGGAGGAGGAGAAAGAGGAGTGAAGTGGTGCAGGTTGTGATGAAGTTAGAGATGTTCATCATGGTGATAGTAATGGTGGTGGAGGAGAATGAGGAGTGGAGTGGTGCTGGTTGTGGTAAAGGTAGTGATATCCAACACAATGGTAGTAATGATGGTGGTGGAGGAGGAGAGGTGGAGTGGTGGAAGTTGTGGAGAAGAAATGGTGTGGTGGAGGTGGTGGTGAAGGTAGTGGTGTTCATCACAATAATAGTAATGGTGGTGGTGAATGCAAATGTAGTGGTAGGGAAGAGAGTGGTATGCAATAGTGATTATGTTGATGTTGGTGATGGTGGTTGTGATGCGTGCAATGATGGTGGTTGAGGTGCTGTGCTTTTAGTCGTTGTGGTGACAGGTGTTGTGGTGATAGTGACAGAAATGGTGATGATGTCAGTCCCTTCACCTGAAGTACTGTGACCTCCTTCACTAAGTCATGACCCTCCTTCGATCTGTCGTTGGCGATCTCCTGCCATTGTTGTCGATTTTCCTTATGATTTTCGGTATCTTGGGTAATTAACCCATTCAACTCCGATGACAAGATGTCTTGTCATTTGGTCAAATAAAACAAAAAATCATAAAACACCAAAATGTTTGATCAAACACCAGAAAAATATGACGTCAATCCTCGCTTCGCTCGCAGCGAAGCGAGGACTGACGTCATATTTTTCTGGTGTTTGATCAAACATTTTGGTGTTTTATGATTTTTTGTTTTATTTGACCAAATGACAAGACATCTTGTCATCGGAGTTGAATGGGTTAATTATCGTTGTACTCGTGTCGAGGTGTTCCTGACTGTCTTCTTCCTGTAACTGAGACCCTTGTCTACGGCCCTGTTCACACTAGCGGTTTAAACAGGGGTGATTCAATTACAATGAAAGTCAGTGAAGGCGTTCACACAAAACCGCGCAGTTTTTCCTTGACTATGCGGTACCGCCGCGGTACCCACGCGGTTCAAAACGCTGGTGTGAACAAGACCTTAGACGTTGCACTGTTTCCCTTCCTGGGCTTCATTCTTGTCACATTTTCCGCCCGTCGCATTAGTTTTTTTTTTTTTTTCTGTCATTTGCTTGCTTGCTTACTTCCTCATCTCTAATTTCCTCAGTGTGTCTTTGACCTTGCTCACCATTGTATATGTTTCCTAATATTTCTCTTAATACCCCATTTTCAATTCAATTTTTTTCAGAATTGTTTTTCAATTAGTATTCAAGCCTTGCAATCATTTAGCACTATTTATTTAATCCAACTTTGTGAACTGTTAATTTCGTTCTCTCTCTTTTCCATTAACCCTCCAGCAGGTAAACTTCCTCTTCCTGCTATCTTACCTTTTTAACCTTGTCCATATTGTCTTTAGATCTCCTCCTAAATATTTGAATTTCCCCATACCTTCAATCCTATTTTCAGTTAAAATTGTCTAACTCAGTTTGTCAGGTCATTTCCTGTGATTACAGTCCTTTGTTAATTGTAAGCTAGTCTCACTCTTTTTCTAGTTCCGCTAAACTAGTATTTACACTTTGTACATTTTTCTCTCCAGTCATGTCTACATCATGTATACATGCTGATTTTGTAAGATGTTATTTAGTCATATTCTAGGATGATGATGGCCAACACATGTGGGAGAACACACCCCTGGCTTAGCCCACTTACCATGAAACTTAGTGCCGTGTCTTTACACACCTTTGCTGTACACAGTGTATCACTGTAGTACGTTTGGATACCGTACTCATGAGCAGTTGAGTTCGAGTCCGGGACCCGCTGCGGTCTTGCTGTGTTGGTTACTGACAGCCCTGGGGAGGCGACCCAACATTGACAACCCCCCCCTCCCCCCCCAAAAAAAAAGGCTAGCCTTAGCTGACAGGGCTTTGCACTTACCACTGCATGAGAGCGGGGCGGTGATTATGATCAGTTTCGCTGTCATTTCATATTTTTCTAATATCTTTCACATTGAATTCGGCGCATGCTCTCATACGCCTGTTTACAATTCACAGAAACTTGAAAGAACGATTTATTATTCTCGCAAAGTTTCCCCATTAACATCCACACAGTAAATATATGATCTGTTGTAGATCTTCACGCCTACCAACCACTTCTGCTCTCCCCAGTTCTCCTACGCTAAAGGATCTATACGACGGTGTTCTTAGCCCTTCCCATACTCCCGATCCTCCAGGCTTTTGTCACTATGTTAAGAGGTTACTCTCCCCCTCCCCTTCACCCTCTCTTTCCCCCACTCTTTCACCTCTTCCTTCCCTTACCTTCCCCTCCCCATCTCCTTCTCCCACCCCCTTCACCTGCCCCTCCACCTCCTCCCCTTCCTTCCCCCTTTTCCCACCCGGCATAGGAAGAAATACAGGTAAACGTCGACTTACGATGGCATTAGGTTTCGATAGAGCCATCGTAAGACGATCTCATCGTAAGTCGATCCCCACTCTGTTCCGTGGTCACTGTACCTAGCCTACCTGTATATTAACCACCAGAGATACTGAATATAGCCTATTAAACATGTACAGTAGTTTATTTAATTAATTTTATCCTTTTTACCATATTCAAACACTATAATATGTATTTTCAGTACGGACTTAAATCTCGCGGGCAGCAGCCAATGCCAGCCGTACGACGTGACGTAATAATACTCGCATCATAAAATATAGGCACCGCTTATATCAATCGTTCTCTCTTTCACCCGCGAATTTTGAAAACCACAGAGAATGAATCATTTGAGAGAATGTAAAAACACAGGGGCGACTACAATAAATATAATCAAGACGCCTACGTGTGCGGCACCGTATGGAAGGGGTTAAATTATCATATCGTTGTCGTCGTCGTCGTCATCGTAAAGTCGAACAATCGTAAGTCGCGGCCATCGTAAGTCGACGTTTACCTGTACAATAATAAGTTGAATTATCATTATTTAACTCAGATTTAATTCATTAGAACTCTTGTCATCTTGAAGCTAAATTAATTTGTCCAGAATTGTCTGGAACAAAATGAAGATGGTGCCTCAGAACAGCTCCTGCTATGCGTTGGATTGAATAGAATTGCTCCGAATTGGACAGAAAAGTACTTCGCGACTTGATGATGAATTAGGTCAATATTTTCCTCGTCTTGTTGAGAATAGGACTCCTTTGTAAAATGTATTCTAGCCAGCGCCATACGATTGACGTGAGAGAGAGAGAGAGAGAGTGCGAGCCCCAAGCTCTTATTGGATTTAGCAAATGTTCACATAGTTAAGTCTTCAGAGTTGAGCCAGTTGTTGTCACGGGCGTTGTCAACAAGGACCTCCACAGTTGAAGGACAACAGTTTGAACGCGAGTTTAAACAAAGATAATTCGACACAATATGTGTTGTTTCTCGAAATTAGTTGGTTCACGCCTCCGGTCTCGCCCTGGAAAGACGGGTCTCAAGTTGGGATTAACAGCGAGAGGAGTGTTGTGATGTACGATGAGGAGCTCATAAACATATATATATATATATATATATATATATATATATAT
>NC_134781.1:38853645-38906145 GCF_046742065.1 Oratosquilla oratoria | reverse complement strand
CCGCCAGCTGCGCTGACGTTTGAGACCAGGACATAAACTCCCCACCGAAAACACCACTAATTCTCGTGGGGGGTTTATGTCCTGGTCTCAAACGTCCGCATAGCCGGCGGCTGGTGAGTGTGAGGAAATGAGACCGGGGTGAGATAAGGCAGGGTCGTCAGATCACATTAAAAGTTGTTGACGAATTTTGATTCTTCTGTTTTCAGTCCACTGAGGAAGACTGTAAAGGTCGAAACGTCTGGTACTGAATAAACTCACTACTCCAGCCTTAACTTTTCATTTTGCCACTTCAACTCTATGTACATATATACAGACACACATATACTGTATATTGTGAAACTACTACCGTCGTCCAAAGGGCTAATTGTGATGAGTTTTAACCCTTAAATGATCCTCGGAGAGGTTGGGGATTCCCTTGGCTAACTGAAATCGACGGGCGACGTTGTCTAAGGGACTGGATCGCTCTTGCATTTTCTTCAGAAGTCTTGATCCCAGACGTGTTATATAAAAAAAAGACAATCGCCAACGTGTGATGTTTGTCTGAGCATGCACCTGCAATAAGAGAGTGTGTGTGTACAGACAGAGAGAGAGTAAAGAGAGAGAACAACAACAAGTATGGATGATATCATCCCCTCTTCCTGTCCACCGTACAAAGGGCGCAAGTGACGTCATTTCCGGTTCGAGTCGCCGCAGACTTGATGACCTCAGTGTATTACGTGACAACGAAGAGCAGTTTCTGAAGAACGAAGCCTTTGTGTAGTGAGGGGGGTGGGGTCCCCCTTCCCCCTCAACTGATTAGAATCGTATGGGGGCAATTAGGTTAAATATAGTTCTGAAAGGGATATAAAATCCTCCGTACTATAGGGCAGTCGCCACCCCCTTCTCTTTATATTTGTACATCTGTTTCTCTTTTCCTCTTTCCCCCGGTCCTTTTCTTTGCTGGTTTTACCCGTCATGGGAGCCTGTGGAAACGGTTGATGGTCGAAAGAGCTCTAGAGCGAAATTGAAACGTGGTTGTTGTACATGGAAATTGTACCAGAATGCGTTGATGTTGCTCAACCCCTCCACCCTCCTCAGATCGTCGTCCTGCTGTTAACGCATTTCCGATGAAAGGCGGTGAAGATGGGGTGGTGGGGCGTTCAAATGCAGTATAGTGGATAGGTTTTATGCAAGGTGTACGTGCCTTATTGAGCTGCAAGTTACTAAATCCTTGCAGAAAATATGTGTTTGTATGTATGTATAGATATATATGATGTATGTATACATTATTATGGGACAAACCATTAGTTACACTAAAGTCGATCCCGGGTCCTTGAATGATGTATGTATTTGTGTCTGTGTGTATACCAGATTTAGATGAGAGCTTTGTACAACGCGGTGACATTAACTTGTTTATTTTTGTTATTTATGAACACATTAACATATTTACTTATTAATGCAGCTGCTGATTTCCGACTGCAGAATGTCTGGGTGAATTAAACTTGTTTAACGCGTTACCAGTTTAGAAAGAAGTTAATGGCACAGTTTTAGATGTCTAGTAATTGGCTCCGTCCTTCACCCCGAATCCCTTGTTCACTCACGTCACTCGTATTTCGTTTTCTTTATTTCATTTAATCTTATATCATATCCTTTTGTGACAGTAGTACTGGAGACGTTCACGTGAAGGTGTCAGTAACTGCGAAAACCATTGTTAGCTTTCCAAACTTTTTTTTATCTTTATCGTTTTATTTGTTTTTATTATTTTATCATTTAAGGTTTAATTATTTGTGTTTATTTATTGTATATTGTTTTATGTATAAATGGTCGCCCACCCTAGGTGATTTAGGTAAGCACGGGGTTGGGTCCTGGAGATTGCACGAAGACGAATTGACTCTTTGTAGTGTACGGCAGAAATGCCTCCTGCGGAAATCGTCTAAAAGAGGGTATAGTGAATAGAGGTCAACGTTTAGAGAATGGGATTTTTAAAACCAAATTGAAAAAATAACCTTTTATGAAATAGATTTTTATCTATATTTGATTCCTATTTATCTATTTGTTATTTTATTTTATTTCTTAATTTATTATTATAATAATTATTATTTGTTGTTATTTAATTAATTTATTATTATTATTATTTTCTTTATTTTTTTTTTTTATTTTTTTTTTTTTTTTACCTTTAAGGTGTGCGAGGTATTTCTGCCGCACTCTGTAGAAGTGATCTTTGTAGGATGTGATACTCTACGTTTGGAATTGGTGGCGAAAGAAACTTGGCGGAGTTATTGGCTTTAATTCTCCAAGTATGGATCTAACTACTACATACACAGCAATCCACCAGGAAGGCTCGGAGTGTTGCCAGAAACATATTGTAGTTATATATTTACAATGGTTGCAATATGAGGAATATTTGGAAAGTTGGGTCGCCTCGGTTGAGGCGTCGGCCGGTAATGTGCAGGTGTTTACCCGAGACGCAGCTGGGCCCTTTGTCTAGTAGAGCTCTTGACCTGAGACGCCGAGAATATTTTGTTGTCAAAAAGGGCGTTGTCAAGAAAGGTCAGTGAGCTTGGTCACCGAACAATGAAAGTCCCTAAGGAGACGCTAGTCTTGTCGTTGAAACCACATCTTATTGTGCATGCGCGCGTGTGCACGTTAGGCATCGAAGTGTTGCATACGTTGAATATAGCATCTTAAGGGACTGCCACTCCCAGACTTGAACACATGAGCTTAGTGCTCCAACCACCCGACCACCACAACTGCCGAGTCTGCTCTTTGTAATTTTCTTAAGTCCCTTTGTAATATTCACTTGGCTCTGTAGGCCCCTTGGGGACCTTTGCCGGCTCGAAACAGCTCCCTTCTTCTCCGGAATGAAATGGTTCCGGTATTCGCCCTGCCTTTCGTTGTAGGGGTGTTGATTGAGCCAACAAGGCTGGGTTTGATTAACTTGGCAACCCCACTCCTCTTCATTGGAAGATCCATTCCAGATGGAAAACGTCAACAGTAAGAAACACATAAATACGGTTGTTAATATGTGTATATATATATATATATATATATATATATATATATATATTATATATAAGTGTGTGTGTGTGTGTGTTCTAACGGCAGAACGCTTTCCTTCCGTTTCTTCCGTTCTCTCTCTCTCTCTCTCTCTCTCTCTCTCGTTAATCTTGTGTTTCTACATAGTTTTTCATCTCATCATTTTTCTCCTTTCTCGTTCTCACATTCCTCCTACATTCTTTTCTTCCTCATATACATTCGGTCTACCTCTCTCTTCTCTTCTCTTCTCCCTTGTTTCGTGAGTTCGATTCCCGGGACCCGCTGCGTGCTTCTAGCGCCGATTCCCGACAGCCCTGGCCAGGCGGGGAGGCAACCCAAACATCGGCCTGAAAGACCCAGCAGCATGCTGCAACTAACAGGGCTTGCCCTACCAGGGGTTTCTCACTTCCCGCTTCGTGGGAATGGGAGGGTGAATCATACTCCCTTCATCCACTCCTCACTTATCATGTCCTCTTCACTCCTCTCCTTTCCGCTCTTCACTCTTTTCATCCTCTCTTTTACCATCTCCTTACCTGCCATCTCCCAAATCATGTATTTTCTTTCTTCATCTTCTATTTTCTCTTCTCTTTCTTCACATCTCCTTTCATCCCCTTTTCTGTCTTTCTTCTGTGTTCATCTCTTTTCTTCCTACTTTAGTTTCCTATCTTACCTTCCCCTCTCTTCTCATTCCCTTCCCCTTTCTTTCCCTCCCCTTTCCTCACTTCTTTATTCCCCTCTCATTTCTTCACTTCTCTTTATTCGTCTCTCCATTCCTCCTCTCTTTCCTTCCCCACTCCTTTCTTCCCCTGTTTTTCTCTCCCCGCTCTTTCCTTTTACTCTGTTTAGTTCCCCGCTCTTTCCTTCTCTCTTTTCTTCCCCTCTCCTTTCATCCCCTCACTTTCTTTTCCCTATTTCTTCACCCATTTCTTCCCCTCAAGTTTCTTCCCTTTTCCTCTCCTTTCTTCACCTCTCCTTTCTTCTTTCCTTTCTTCCCTTCAAGTTTCATCCCTTCTCCTCTCCATCCTCTCGTTTCCTCCCCCCTCCCCCCTTGTTCTTTTATGGCTGCTTCACAACTCTCCCTCCTCTCGTTTGATCTTTGCAAAACGTCCACATTCTACCAAGTTCTGGAAGCGACTTTCTCAAGTGGCTCATACTTGACATCTCTCTCTCTCTCTCACTCACACACACGCGCGCGCACGCGCACGCACGAGAATAACTCGGCATGTCTCTCCGTGCTCCATCTCTATCAGCAGTAAAGTCTTCCTTGCACTTCGCGCATTTCTCTCTTTCCTGCACGATTTGAAGCGATATTCAAGATCATTGGTTGGGTGCCTTCTGTCTCGTGTTCCCCGTTGAGCTGCATCCAAGATCGTTAGTGCCTTGGGGACAGTGTAGACAGAGGACTGGAGTGAAATGGTGGAGTTCCTGCGTGGAGATAATTCATTTCACACAACGTTGGGGAGGGGGAGTGCGGAGCTGTTGTGGTGGGTGGAGAGTGGTGCCTCTTCTCTCGAGCCCTTTGCAGAGACACAAAGCAAGAGTCTGTCTCCCGACACAAAGGCGCAAGACTCGAGCCTATGTCTTTTCGCTACCGAGGAGTCGGGCGCCACGGAGATGAATAGAATAACCCTGGCGCTAGCCGGAACAAAAGGAAAGGTGCCACCCGTCACGAAAGGGCTTCATGATCTAGTAGCTCTTGATGTCGCATCGGTGAAGTGGAAACTCCCTCACTCTCCCCTCTTGATCCCCCCACCTCCTCCTTGGTTTGGGGGATGAGGGAGGAGTGGTTGCCCTTTTGATCCTCCCCTCACACCCTTCGAGAATGAAGCCTACTTGAGCAACAAACAGTAGCGACTAGTACAACAAACACATTGTTACCCAACAAGAGAGTTATGTATTTCGATATTGCTCTTGTGTAGTACATTTTGTATATGCCTACAGGCACACCCACTCACGCTCCCCCCCACGCTTGCGCACACACGCACAAACTCACGTATACGCACACACAAACACACACACGTGCACACACACACACACACACACACACACGAGACTTGCTGGTGTAGTGGTTAGTGTCTCGGTTTCTGAGCTGTATGAGCAGATCATGAAGAAGTCTGCAATGCCACTGTCGCGGGCACTTGTGCCATGGGGGCGCCATCAGTGCCTCATAAGGCCACAGAGCGACTGCACAGTCACATTTGTAATTCTGTGTTAACCTAGTTTTTTCACTTAATTGTGAGGCCATCGTCAAAGCCCTTGTGTCATGCCACGCCAGGCTGTTCGAGCACGTTGGGCAAAGGTGACGACCTTGGTCGTGGCACAGAGCGCCCCTCCTGCCGGCCCTGCCTTCAGCCATGCTCCCTTGATTTTAATGGTGAATTTTTACTAGAGGTCCAGGATGAGTTGGTTTGCATTTATATCCAGTGAGTTGGTGTCTACTAAGTTTTTGACCAGATACAGGAAATTATGAGTAGAAAGCCCGCCCCCGGCGAAGTCACCTGGATGTTCTTGTTTCCAGTTTCGGGCTGGTGGAAGGGCGTCTCCGAACTAACGGGGGAGATCGGACTCTTCCTCCTCCTTTAACCACCACCACTACCGCCACCATCATTACCACCGCTACTATTACTACCACTACTATTTTTTTCTATTTTTAATCGATTTCCAACCTCGTAGAACTGTGTGGTGAAAGCGGTCAGGATCTGTTTCTCACAGACATAGATTCATTGGCCCCTCTCTCGCCAATGACTGGCCGACTACCCTTTTATATTTATTTTAATGAAGCCTAATACAGAAGTTCATGTATCCTACTGTCTACTACTACTATACCTCACGTCCTCTTCCTTCACCTTTACCTTCTCAACTTCCTCGTCCTCCCTCCTCCTACTGCTGCTGCCACTACTACTACTACTACTACTACTACTACTACTACTACTACTACTTCTGCTACTACTACTTTTTTACTATTTTTAACGACCTCCATCCTCGTGGAACTGTGTGGTGAAAGCAGTCGGAATTTGTCTCCCACACAGATTCATTGGCCACTCTCTGTGGTCGACTACCCTTTTATATATTGTATTATTTCACTTTAATGAAGACTAATACAGAAGTTTTTATCCTACTATATACTACAGTCTACTCAAAATCGAGGTTTTGTACATTTCTGAATTGGACGGTGGGGACCTGGTACCCCTCAGGCATAGGAGGACTGATCTTAAGAGTGAGAATGACATTCTACATCTCATCCACGATACAATGCTACTACCTACTACTACTCTTCCTCCTTCCTACTCTTTCTCATCGTTCTCATCTTCCACCTCTTCCTCCTTCACCCCGCACCGCATCCGCCGCCACCACCACCACCACCACACAGCAACTACCCCGCCCTCCGACAAGGACGCTTGTGCCTCGCTCGCCTCGCCCTGAGTCACCCTCCATATTCGGCCGCCGGCTGTGGCGGCGTTTGTTCCCACTCCTCCTACAGGGGCTTGTTGTGGGGGCCCCTCCCCACCTCTGCGGGGAAAGCTTGTATCCGCCTCTTGCCCCTGCGGGAGGCTTTCGACGGGGTTGAGATCGCCCCTCCTGAAAGAGGTAGGAACCTGGTCGAAGAGACGCCCTAAGGCCAAAGAGAATGATTGGAGGACAAATGAACCCTTTACAGGAATGCAGACGAAACTGATATCGCAGTATGTTGTAGTTATAATAGTAACGAAACTAGTTATGAAGGGAATATTTCTAATAATAGAAATACTAGGAATCTCGATGATAATTGTTGCATTGAGTTTCACTGACTAGGAACCCTGAACCTACCGGTAGCCAGCAACTGTCCTCAGGCCCTTCCATAGACCTGTGGGAACAAACCTTGGACTGTTGTCTGTGCGAGTCTGTTGCACTCCCACCGACCAGAGAGCAGGTCACTGGTTGTCAGTTCTCCGTATGTGATACTGTGGAGGAAATACAGTTGAAGTTGATAAAAATCTTAGCCCCGGCCCGGAGACCGAGTGTCAGTCCCTCGGGGCTGCACTTGCAGGTAGATGTGACAATAGTGATGATGTGTTTTTTAAAAGGGCAGCAGGGAGATGATTCTATATGACATATTGCAGGACATGGCGTGTCCATCATTGGCCCCTAGTAACAATAATACTAATTGATAATTACCAACGATAATGATAGCGAAGAAGAAAGAGAAGGAGGTGGAGAAAGATGAGGAGGAAGAAGAAAAAGAAGAGGAGGAAGACGAAAAAGTAGAGGAAGATGAAGAAGACGAAGAGGATTAGGAATAATACGAGGAGGCGGAGTAGGAGGAAGGCGAGGAGGAGGAGGAGAAGGAAGAAGACGAGGATGAGGAAGAAGAAGACGAAGACAAGGAGGAGGGAGAAGAAAAAGATCAAGAAGACGAGGAGGAGTAGGAGGAAGACGAGGAGGCGGAGTAGGTGGAAGACGAGGAGGATGACGACGAGGCGCCGTCGTCGGCGGTGGCGGCACATGGTTCCTCTCCGTGCATCTTCTCCAACATTTTTCTTCGCCGAGTCCTGAGTCATCCGAATGGGCTGAGGAGTGGGAGGACCGGGACGGGGAGGGGGGTTGGGTGGTTGGTTGTGACAACCCCCAGTACAAACAGGCGGATGCTCCAGTCATCCACGCAACCCACACGGTCTATATGCAGCCCCCCCACACACACGAACACACACACACACACACGCGCGCGCGCGAACACACATTCAGTACACAAGGGTTTTCAACAATTACTTTCGCTAAGTGGCTTGTCCAGAGCCACCATGTCTCTCTAGAACAGCTCCCACGCCCACCAGGTGGCTTGTCAACAGCCATCCACCCTCATCAGGCGGCTTTTGCACAGCCGCCATTCCCGTTAATAGAGGTGTGTACACCAAGTCGTCATCCGGCTACTGCATATTTAAAGTTTCACCAACCACCATGTGTACATTGCATTTTGTGTACAGTGAGAGACGAAACTATCTTCCCAGGTTTGTCCGAAGATAGATTGAAGAAGCATGGCGAAACATTGTGAGAATCGGCTAGAGACGGCTAGAAGATTCCCGTAATGTTTCGCCTTGTTTCATCTGTCTTCGGACAAATCTAGGAAGATGGTATTGTGTTTCACATTAGGTATTGGTTCCTTGTGATGTGCATTTCAAAAGTTCGAAATTTTCTCGAAATACCTCAGGTATCGGAATTTTTCGAGATTTCAGAAATTGTCGTTCCGATGGAAGAGTTCGAATCGGAGGGTCGTCGTCCAATTGAAAAATTCGAATGAGTGGGTCGCGATCGCTACTTGCGGCGGAGGTTGAGGTGACAGCAGTTCGAACAACCCTGCCGCCATCCAGTTGGACCAAGGGCGGCTTGGTTCATTAGAATTCCACGCTACAAAGGGGCACCGTTCTAGCCTCCTGATAGGGGCCCCGAGTTCGCGACGTTAAACCGAATCTTGTTCTCAATGTCCACATCACTCGTAATGGAGGCTGTGCCCAAGCCACATGACTTCAGTAGAACACCTACTTCAGACGGGGAATTTTGCTGTCCAGGGAGTGTCAAGGAGATGAATAGAATAGACTGGAGACAGCCAGGGTAAAGGGGAAAAGTACCAAACGGAACGGATGGGGGCTAGGCGAAGTGTACCTCTTCTAGACCCATTTTGTTTGACCTCAGCATATACTGACTGACTCTCAAACGTTACCATCAGCTGGCTGGGTCAACTTAGGTCATCCATTTTCATGAATGACAGATAACCACCCCCACCCCCGCACCCCGACTCCGCTACAGACAGACGACACCTCCATCCACCCCCTTCCCCTCCCACACACACACTTCCGCCCACTTTCTTCATTGTCCCCTTACAAGGCTCCACCCATCTCGCCTCTGTCCTCCTTCATCCCCTCAATTTTTCCCTCCTCTATCTCCTCCTTTTCCTCCTCTACCTCCGTCTTCTGTTTCCCCCTCCTCATCCACTTTGCCTTCCTTTCCCCATTTCCTTTACCTGATCCCAGCATCCATTTTCTCTCGCCGAAAAAGGCGCCTTTATCGATTCCCACCGTGTTTCGCTTTTCCTCGACGGCTCCACTATTTCTTTTTCTCACTTTTATTCCCTCGTTTTCGCTCACCATAATCCCTCCCCACTCTCACTCTCTCTCTCTCTCTCTCTCTCTCTCTATATATATATATATATATATATATATATATATATATATATAATGTGTGTGTCTACCTAATCTCTCTCTATCCATCTATTTATCAATCTCTCTCTCTCTCTCTTTTAACTTCGTTACCTGTTTTGTCCACTTCCTTCTTCCATGTTTCATAAGAAAGAGAGAGATGGTAACTATAATTTGGCCAAGATATTGGGAAAAGAACTGCAGTGTGATTATGAGGGAGTCATTAAATTCTTAAAAGAAGTTAACTTATTTGACCAAATTTAGTAACAAATACAAATTAATATTGAAATATAATCCTACCACTCTCATTTCATTGGATATACTCCTACATATATATATATTTACTCAATCTTCTCAATTTTTTCCTCACCAATACTAAGGGCCAAGTTAGACTCTTTGGACTGGTTGGTCCTAAAATGTGTAATAACAATAATAATTAAAACCAAATAGCTTTTAACTCTTCAGATCTTAACATAATTTGACACCATATATATATAACCATTACACAATTTGATAACTGATACTTGATACTGAATTTAGATTTATTAATATTTACCTTCATCTGTACATATTATCTATACCCAAAATTGAATCTTAGAATTTAACAATTCGGCGTCTATGACCTCTGCAGTTACGACGCCAGATAACCTTTAATCAATCAATCAATCTTCCATGTTTCATTCCTACTTCCATCATATATTGTCATCAGAATTTTCTATAATCTCTTCCTGAATCATTGGTTCCTCTCTTCTTTCCCCCATAGTATTCGTTCCAATTCACCCACTTGTTGCTTCATCAGTTCTCTCCTCCTCTTCCTCTCCCTCTGTCTCCTCTTCGTCCTCCTCTTTTTCTTCCTTCTCCTCCTCATCCTCTACACCCTCCTCGTCCTTGTCTTTCTCGTCCTTCAAATACTCAGGACAATTTTTTTTTTCTCTTTTTTTTTTTTTTTAGACGAGTCCCCAAAGAATTTTTACCCGTTATGGGCATGTCACTGAAACAAATGTGTAAAGCGGTTCCCCACAGCATCAGAATTATTGACACAATATGTTGACCCTGATTGACCCTCTTCAATCTTATATTTATATTGTACCGAATGGACTTAATGTCTTACTACCCTTTTGAAAAACAACTGTAATATTATTACAATTTGTTTCATCAAATATGTATAGCAATGAATATTTCTTCGGTTACCTTGCCTTCTATCCGGTACATTGTCAGTCTCACAATTGTTCTTCAAGAGGTATCAAGAGATTCCTAACAGACTGTGCATTGTGGGTTATTGCGCGATAGGGATGATCGTGTTGGAGCCGCTTGAAGAAGCCATTACGCCGTTTTCGTTTGAGGAAACTCCCTTCTTCCGTCAGAATCGGAGAGGGGGGGGGGCTAGCGTTGCCCTTCCCCCATCCTTCCCCCCTTCGTTTTATTGTGGTCATAGCTATTTCGGGCTCTCTGGTCAGCAGACACTTGAGACCGTAATTGAACTTTATATCTGTCTCTTGGGAGCACACAGTAGGAGTCGTATATGTTGTGTATGTGTGTGCGCGCGCGTGGGTGTAAATATGCATACATATATGTGTATATATATATATATATATATATATATATTATTTTGGGATATATTTCGTCCTCCCTTTTTATAGCTTCCTAATATTTACCCAGGCTTCTGTGCGTTACTCCACTTTTGAGTGCGTCGTGGTAATTGAGTCAGGCTCCAATGAAGAGGAAACTCTCACAAGTGAGCCCTTTGATTTGGTAGCCTACCATGTGAACAAGAAAGATACTGTTAAAAATATTGCTCTGGAAAGGATGTAGAAATAAACCTCACAAGTGAAGACTGAGTCTTTATAAGTACAATGTTTCGCCTGAAACAGCTTTTTCAAGTACGTACATAGTCGTAATACATGTGACTGAGAAATAAGAGGAACGGGGGAAGGGAGGGAGGGGAGACGGGGGTCACTAATTACTAGGAAAGGTTAAGGTAAGGTGGACCAAATGTCTGGGAACAGGTAGGTTAAAGATAAGATAGAACAATTGACTGGGTGAAGGGCATTCGCAACCGAGGAACAAAAGGAAAAAGAAAATAAGAAGGGTGAACAGTTATCTCACATTCAGATGTTTATTATGATAGTCGGCAGCTGCCACTTTCATACACATCTGCAAAGTATACCCATATGGGAACGTATGTAATGTAACAATGCACGCACGCGCGCGCTTACACACAGTGGACCCCCACAACATTTTCATTGCCATATCGGATATTGACTGCTTGAGTTAGACATTCAATACTTAAGGGAAATGCTGTCCGATAAAGACGCACGCGCGCACACACAAACACCTACGCGCTAACGCACGCACACACGCACACCAGGGCTGTGGAGTCGGAAGACAAAACCTTCGACTCCGACTCCTCTGTTTTTTGGCGACTCCGACTCCTCATTATGTAATAAAGTGATTATGGCCTACATATCTCATAAAACCTATGCATATGCTCCAACTTGAGTAGGCCTGTATCATTACAACTGGTTTATATAAAAGAATAAATATATTGTGCCTTTTTATATCACACCTGTACATTTTTTAATATTTTCTAACAATTACAGACAAATCTTGAATGGATATAGAAGAAATAACAATAAAACCAAAAATGCTACAGTGTAAGACTAAGAGTTTTTACACATATATCTTTGCAATAAGAACAGAGTACAGAACAAAAATGAAACTACTTTATACCAGAGGTTGAAATATAATCTTGTACAGGATGTAAAAGACATAAAAATAAAAATTCTACAATGTAAAATTGGTTTTTACATATAGGCTATAGTTTTGCAAATACAAAATAACTACAGAAATAAAGTGACTTTGTAAAAAATATTGAGATGATTTTTTTTAAATTAAATAGTAAATATAAAGTAGAGGAAATAACAATAAAAATGCTATAGTGTAAGGCTTTTTACATGTATAGCTTTGTATATATATATAAAAAACAGTCAACAGTGACTTGGGTGGGTGGCATTGCTCTTACAGCTCTACATCCCGAATAATCTCTGGGTTAAGAGAGATGGCTTCTTCAACAGTAAGTTTTCATGACCGACCATACTGTTCCACTTTTTTAAGGCATCAAGAACCTCTTGCTGAAAATTTCTTTTTAGAAAATCTACTGGTGTTATTGTAGTTGGTACATTCAATTGTTGTCGCTTCGCTTTTGAATGCTCCATTTTGTCCAAAACAGCTTCAAAGTCTAATTATTCATTTGATTCTGAAGAGGTTCCTTCAAATTTACTGATACTGAGAGCTTCAATTAGTCACTGAGGTCCTTTCATGTGATATGCTATTTCATACAGTGCCTGTTTTCCTTGATCAATTTGCTCATTGCTTAGTAAAATTCGGTTCATCGAATCAGTGTAAATAGCAGCTGACAAAATTTTATTGTCCAACAAGAGAGACTTTTTTTCATTGAAAGAAGAATACTCGTACCATCAGCAATTAATCCTCCTTTTTTGTTCAGGCAAAATATTAGCTTTTTCCACTCCAACAAGAATCTACCAGGGGATAAATCCTCAAATTGTAAAATCTTGGTGACGTCATAAGGCTGATGCAGCGGACTTTCTATTTCTTTTCCATCTGCCCATTAGTTTTCAGTTAGTGGAACATTTTGGTTATCTAGATCAGTGGTTCTCAAACTGGGGTCCCCGGACCCCTGGGGGTCCCTGAGAAGGTCCTAGGGGGTCCGCGACACAATGGAAAAAAAAAACACTATATAATTATAAAAATATACAAAACTGATTCTGTCATTATAGTGTCGGTGATATCGATATTTTGTTGTGCAATCAGCCAGCACTTCTCTATTACATTTTTATATGTCATAATATTTCATTTGTTTCTTTCTAATTAATATTTATATTCATTCAAGCTTTATTCTATGCTTACAGAAAGTGTGAACTGAAGATGGAAATGTTTTTAAACCGAAAATCGACAAAATTTTGAAAATATTTTAAATGCTTATTTTTATACTTTCTTTGTGTAGGAATATGCAAATAGTAAATTTACTGCATTATAATCATGTAATGGGTATCTTGGTATGGTAATAACTTTTGATTGGCTGGGGGTCCTCGGATGGGACTTAAATATCTGGGGGGGTCCTTGGCATGGTAAAGTTTGAGAACCACTGATCTAGATAGTTTTTAGTTCAAGTAAACGTTTGATCATCAAATAGGGGCTACTTCAGCGTGTTGCTTGATCTAAAAGAGTCCCCTTTCCCGCGCGTCTCTTCAGAGTAGTATCTGTGTTTTTGGTGTTCTGGCCTCAGCTTTCCAATGAGAGTAGTTGCAGGTCGATTCTTCAACCCATCTTTCATTGGTAGTTGCAGGGAATGTACAGCACAACGCATATGATGAATTGTAAATAATTTCGATACTTCTTCAACAATAGTACCTAAAACATTACAGTTCTCCTCAGGCTCTTCTGTTAGTTCTGTTACTGTTCCAGGAATGTTCTCTTCATCATCATCCCACGTTTTTGTACTTTCTTCAGTAGCTTTATTCATTTTCTCAATTGTGCTCAACTTATTTGAAGCATTATCAGTAACAATACATAGAACTGTCTCTTTTTTAATTTCAGAATCCTCTAATACTTCTTCCATCAACTTATGATGATATTCACTAGTGTCATGTGCCCGAGTGTCCTTCACTGCCAATGTCTGTTAATGACAAAATAGTTGACTCTGTGGCGTGTGCATGCATCCATTTTAATAAAGACAAAGCATCCCTTTAGACATTCTTTTTAAGTTTTTCTTTCTTATATTTAGCCTCTTCAGTTACAGTCTCCTTATACTTTCTCTTTCCAGGGAAACTAACTTTTCTAGCCATTTCTCCATTTAAACATAGAAAGGCCGATTGTAAAAAAAAATCATAGGTACAGTATTTTTTACCACCATTTCATTGACCTAACTGTTATACTTCTGTGATGTCATTGTTACGGTAACTTTATGAGAAGTAAAGAAAGTTAATAATTGGGATTGTCTTCCTGAAGGTTTCTTATCCTTCTTAGCTGAAATAGATGGACTGCTTACATTACTGTCTTCTTTATCTTTCCTATTTACTTCTTCTAACTCCTTTGGATGATAGTGTTGCAAATGTCTTTTTAATTTTGACGCTCTTGATTTTTTAATTATATAATTGTTCACCATCATCATCTATGGTACATTGACATTGGTATTATTTTCCATCTGTTGTGAGTATAAAGTATTCAAACACTGCTGACTTTGATGGAGCTCTTTTTGCCATTCTTATTTTTGTGGACGGGCCAAACTTATGTAAATTTTTGAATTTGTGAACATTCGAGATTAGTCTTAAAGATAACATATCAGAACGAAATACTTCATGAAAAGGAAAAAAGAGAGGATAATCGAGTAAGTATCTGCAATATTTTAAATTAAAACATAGAATATATATAGGACTATCAGCCATATGCGAAGAAGAAAATGTAATGTTCCCTTAAATTTACTTTTAGCTCATTTTTCCTAAATCGTACACTTGAAGAAATGGATTCAATAATTGTGTGAAGTTAGGTTAGTCGAAATGGTTAGCTTAGTGGACTTAGGTTGGGTTAGGTTAGTAGGCCTAGGTTAGGTTAGTAGACCTAGTTTAGGTAAGTAGGCCTGTCTCAGGTTAGGTTAGGTTAGTAGGCTTAGGTTAGGTTAGGTTAATAGGCCTAGGTTAGGTCAGTAGATTTAGGTTAGTAGGCCTAGGTTAGGTCGGTAGACTTAGGTTAGTCGACCCAGGTAAGGTTAGTAGGCCTATTTCACCTCAACAAAACCCATTTGAGATTATGGGATTTAGGTGTACATTTGTAATATAATAATTTCTATATTTCACATTTGAACATTGATATAATATATATCTTATATTATTTTTCATTTCGTAACTCAACGTTTAATATACAGGCTACAGCACATAACTGTCTTAACTGACATAGTTGTTGTTGTTGTTGTTGTCGTTCCCTAGACTGTCTGTCCGAGAAGTTGAATTATGTGGCTTAAAACGGTACTGAAAGTTTTAAGAGTAACTAGGTCTAATCTAGGTTTATTTTTGTTGAAATACCGTTTTCCATTTTCAGATAATTACTATTAAAGTAAATATAGTCATAACTTACAATTTTATCTCGAGAAAAAAGCAACTTTGTCATGGATATTTCTCTTTAGTCATTAAAGTTCAGTGTCTGGTTTTACAGTGCATTTGTGTTCTCAGTTACACCGGAATAGAATAAACATGACATCTTTAAATATTGAGTAAACTCGTGTATTTTTGATAAATGTACACAGAATATCACAAGGAATGTGATATATTTCCCTTATCTCACCTCATAAACTGAGCACATTAACTTTCCACATTCTAGCACATCTGCATAACATCTATACACTGCATTTAATCTGCTTCAGGAGCAAATCTTATTGATACATGTACGGTACAAGGTCAATATCATCAGTTGAACATGTTTGATATAGTGATACTGGAATGTATATACTATATATATATATACCATACATATTTTTTTATATCATTACTTCTTGTTCTTCATACTGTTTTCATACCTTACATTGCATCAAAATTACTGACACCAGTACCTGTGCGATCATTAGATGTATATTTAACCTACTTTAGGGCAGATCTTGTAATGATACAGGACACGGGAGAACATATTTGATACGGTTTTCATACCCCTCTTCCTGTCCTAATGCAAGGAAATAACTGACACCAGTATCTCATGATTTCAATGTGTATATATGTAATATATATATATATATATATATATATATATATATATATATATATATATATATATATATATATATATATATATATATATATATATATATATATATATATATATTCTATGATGAAACAACATGTTCAGGACATCCCAATTATCTATTAAGGAGTTGATTCTACTCTTAATATCCATATTATAATGTTAAAAATTAGAGAGGGGAACAAGAAAAAAGAGAAGAGGGGAAAAGAGATAGTTTATTGTGTTAGTCTACAGTTGAAATCCTAATTATCCTACTGTTTGGCAACACTGCAGTGGGAGGAACAGCCATACTGGTGGAGTGATAGAAAGGATGCATATAGAACTTGACGGGAATATTACAGCTTCCATGACTGTGTGCTAAAACAGAATGCGAAACCTGAATGTGTTTATTTACTTTATTAAAAAGAAGTACATAATAGATATGTTTATCGAAATTGTCTGTCTATGCATTAAATTAAAAGCAGCATTACGCATAAAGGTTTCGGGGCTGAGGGGAATGGCCACGAAGATAAGAGGATAAGATTGATTACAATTCATAATATAAAACAGTGATGTTTTATAAGGGTGTGCACTGTATAACTTTACAGACTAAACTAGGGTCACATAAAGTGTAAATTCAAATGGAGTCGGAATCGGAGTCTGTACAGTTTCATCGACTCCGACTCCAGAGAGGGGGGGCACCTTCATTGCTTCCGACTCCACAGCCCTGCTATACACACACACACACACGCGCGCGCGCGCGCGGTTGGTAGAGTCCCAGACTGTCACTATGGCGGTCCGGGTTCGAATCCTGCCCAGGGCTGAAACAATTTCAGTATCGCTGCGCTTCGAGTCGTTACTTCAACTCTCGTGGGCGGGGAGTTGGGTGTGTGTGTGCGTGTGAGGTCTCAGCATTACCTATAGATCGGTCATATAAGCTCTTGAGCCCTCCTCCGTGAGGTAAATAGCTGTCGATCACGAGTCCAGCACGTGATCCGAAGACTAAGGTGAATAATAAAAAAAAAAGCGAGACACTCAAAATCGCGGGTATAATATGTGATACAGGACCGTGGTGAATCACGCACACGCACTCCGTTCCCAGGAGGGAGGGCGCGAGCTTATGTTTTCACTAGGTTGAGAGGACATACCAGCGGTCCAAAATTATTTGTTTTATTATGAGCGCTAGAGTGTGTGTGTTTGTGTGTGTGTGTGTGTGTGTGTACTGTTTTGTGGGAGTTTCATAATCTGAGCTACTGACCTGGGCCTATGAGGAATCGCCGAGTGTCTGTTCTCCTTCTGTCTCCAAGCCTCAAGGATACCTCGGTAATGCTAGGCACCTCCCTCTAATGCCGTACTTCTCACCTTGGGGTGTACATGATTGGCAGTGGACAAACCACCAAAACACACTTGGCCGAATACACCAGGTCTTTTGATACTGCTGGATGGGGGTCACCGGTGTCGGGTGATGTATTAATTCCTCCGATCAGGGATTCCAGGCGAGGCCCTTACGTCAACATGCCTTGGATATATCTATATCTCAGGTTACTGCCTTGGTAAGAACGCATGGGGAGGTATTGTCGCCTATGAAAGTGCTATCGCTTACGAGAAAAAGCGCATCACCAAAGGAGTGAGGAGTTTCACACGCACACACCACACACACACACACACACACACACACACACACACACACACACACACACATACACACACACACACACACACACCACGTGAAACCGTGCTGGTATACTCGTATATTTACAGATGTACGCGCGCGAGCACACAAATCGGCATGCTTATGCAACATTTTGTAAACAAACCCAAATGGGCACCCACATCATGTACAGCTAAATCATGAACTCGAGGTTTTACATCTGAAGGTTGACCTTATGCGAGTCCAACGGGAAGGTGCTTACGTTACTAGACGCTGAGCAACGGCCGAAGTGCTATAATAGCCAGACAATTTGTCGAAACCGGGTCTCTTTTTCTCCTCGATGTCACAAACGACGCGGACTCGAACACGGTATTCATAATTCACGCCGGTACGAATGACGTCGAGTCAACGCGATCAGAGGAACTCATTGAAAAGTACCGAAGAACAATCAGGAAATATAAAGAAAAGCTTCCTGGGAAAAGCCTTGTAATTTCAGGGATCCTTCCCAGATTCAAGAGAAGGGATAATTTTTTCAACATCGACAGATTCTACAACATCGCATTCAGTAGTAACAACAGAGTAAAATCCCTCAAAATGCACGTTGTCAATTTCTGGGACAACTTCTACTTTGATAAAACACTGAGGAAGACGGTCTCCACTTGAATGTGGCCGGAGCAGCAAAGCGGAGTCCCCATCAACACCTCCGTAATAATGCAAAAAAGAAAAGTGACAGATATCAACCTCTTGTTACTTTAATGCTCGCAGCGTACGGAACAAATTCGAAGATGTTTAAATTCTCGGAACGACAGGTAACTATCACGTGATAGGAGCAACAGAAACGTGGTTGGACACATCAAGTCGAGATTTTATTGCAGAATACTGTTTGCCGGACTTCTCAATTTTCAGTTGCGAAAGAGAAAATAGAATAGGTGGTGGAGTAATCTTGTATGTTCATAACTCCCTCCAATCATCACTGTTAAAAATAGAGGCAGTAACAAATATTGATATATTGTCGAAATTTAAACAGCAGTATATCTAAAGTAATGATTGGACTTGTTTATAGACCACCGGATGAACTGCTGGAAAATTATGCAAAATTATTCGATTTAATCTTAGAAACTAACCAACACTGCGAGACGGTAATCATAGGAGACTTTAACTTACCGGTTAAGAGATGGGGCGAGGATTTGAATTCACATACAGGACGAGACTTGTATAGTAACTTACTCGAAAGTGACTTCCACCAATGCGTAAACAACCCTACTCGAGAAAATAATATCCTCGACCTAATATTTTCTACAACAGAGAATCTTGTCAATGAAGTGAATGTCGGCCCAATATTCAGTACTAGCGATCATCGTATAATGAAAATGGAAGTTATTTTATCTAAGATCAGCAAAGAAAAGTACCCGACTTCCGTAGAGCCAATTTTGATAGAAAACTCAGACTGGAGCAAAACTTCGAACGAGATTTATATTGATAAAGCGTGGGAAATCTTCACCACGGAGCTAAACAATCCTGCAAATTTCTGTGTTCCCTATCGTGAAAGACGTCCGGCAACAAATATACCAAAGTGGTGGAATAGGGAAATTAGTAACAACTTCTCTCGTAAAAAGCGTGCGTATAAAATGTATTTAACAACTAAAAGCCAAGACGATAAACTAACACTAGACAGAATTCGCCGCAAAACCAAAACACTGATAAAGCGTAGTTAGAAAAATCTTGAAGAGTATATTGCTGAGGCAAGCAAATCGAACCCTGAAGAATTGTAGAGTTATGCGAATAAGAAGAAAACCTTTACCTGCGGCATTGGACCACTAAACGACGATGAAGGTAAACATACGGATGATGAAAATGAGATGGCCTCAATCCTTAATAAATTTTTTGCATCCGTCTTCACAGACGAGGATTGTTCAGTGTATCAGCCACCAGAACATAAAATGTCCCAAAACGTTTTAAATCAACTTATAATTACCGAAAGTGATGCACAAGTAATTGATCAACTCAAAATAAATAAAGCCCCGGGACCTGACAAAAATTCACATAGGATTCTGCGAGAAGTCAAAAAATAAAATCAGTAAACCTTTGTGCATCCTTTTCAACAAATCTTTAACACTTGGTAAAGTCCCATCAGATTGGAAATGTGCTAACGTAACACCAATATTCAAGAAATGGGACACATCCCAACCAGGCAACTACAGACCGATTAGCCTGACTTCGATTGTGTGTGAACTGCTAGAGACCTTCATTCGCGACAGTGTAGTGAAATTTTTAGAAGAAAATAAAATTATAAAAGATTCGCAACATGGCTTCCGTAGCAAACGCTCATGTTTAACTAATCTCCTCAACTTCTTTCATGACGTCTTTAACAATTACGAGGAATGTAGATCTGTTGATATAATTTATCTAGATTTTTAGAAGGCATTCGATAAAGTTCCCCATAAACGATTGCTCGACAAATAAAAAACACACAGTATTTCTGGTAGTATCCACAAGTGGATTAAAGATTGGCTCACTGAACGAAAACAGAGTTGTACTTAACGGGGCTTCATCTAGCTGGCTCGACGTTAAAAGTGGCTTACCGCAAGGATCAGTTTTGGGACCCGTTTTGTTCTTAATATATGTAAATGATCTAGACGACGGCCTCCTCTGCAAAGTATCAAAAAAATCACCGGTAAAGTAACAACCAACAAAGAGAAAGCAACTCTGCAATCCGATCTAAACAGATTATCAAGCTGGACAAGCAAGTGGTAAATGAAAAATAACGTTAATAAATGTAGTCATGCACATTGGAAGTAACAATGATCACCTCCAATACTTAATTAATGGCGAAATACTGGACTCAGTAACTAGAGAAAAAGATCTACGAATTTTAATATCAAACTATTTGAAGCCAAGTCAACATTGCTCAGAAGTTGTTAAAACAGCAAATATATTGGTTGGCTTCATCGAAAGAGTCTTCGAAAATAAATCAGAAAAAATATTGCTAAACCTTTATAATTCCTTGGTCCGTCCCCATCCCGAATACTGTGTACAATTTTGGTCCCCATACTAGCAGAAAGATATTAGTAAACTAGAAAGAGGGCAACGGAGAATGACTAAAATTATATCAAGGCTGAGAAATCTGTCGTATGAAGAAAGACTTAAAAATCTAAATTTATTATCACTTTCAAAAAGGAGAATGCGAGGAGATTTAATAGAGGTTTTTAAAATGTTCAAAGGCTTTGACAACATCAATGTCGAAGATTACTTCTTATTAGACCAATGAAATACAAGAAGACGTCACGATTTTAAAGTAATTGGTAAAAAAAATTCTTCGAATGAAAGTAAGCACTTCTTTAACCGGCTTGTTGATATATGGAATTCGTTACCTTCCACTGTCGTTGAAAGTAACACAATAACATTTAAAAATCGCCTAGATAAATATTTGGACTCTAATCCGCAAAGAAAATATTATCCCTTACAATAAAAGATCTGACAGCCTGGCATTTAATTGTAATTGGATAGCATAGTGGCAGGAGTAGTGTTAGTTCATCTATCGCCTAGTTACCCTGTTTTCTTAACTGGAGCTTAGTTTAGTAAACACAAACAGCCTCGTTAGGCCCAGAAGGCCTGCTGTTGTTTGTTCTTCCTTTGTGTTCCTTTGTGTACTTCTCCACTTCTTGCTTGGGTCTTTGTTTTTATCAAAGATTTTCCCATCTCTCCTACCGCGTGTTGACGTTCGACCTGCATGCATGACTTCCGAGCCCCCCCCCCCTTTCTCTCTCTCTCTCTCTGTCTCTCTCTCTCTCTCTCTCTCTCTCTCTCTCTCTCTCTCTCTCTCTCTCTCTCTCTCTCTCTCTCTCTCTTTCCCCACCCTACCCTACCCCAGCATGGATCCTTGGTTCAAACATAGCTTTTTTTTTTTTTTTACCCCGGCAGCAGGCTACCCTTTTTCCCGTTCCAGGTCTTTTTGCTTTCCATGGTCTTTAGTGTTCATTGTTTTACTGTAGGATTTTTTATTTTCTCTCTCTACTGGATTACTACAGACGTTCAGTCTATCTATTCTGGTCAGTCGTTTGTTATTTTCTGTGTCTGGGTGTGTGTATGCGTGCGCGCGTGTGTGTGTGATATTCGCTTAGGTCTTGGTATTATATGCGCATGTTCTTTGTAGGTTTCTCCCATTCTTCTTGTCTTCTCTAACCAACTTCCTTTCTTCGAATCATTCTCTCTTCCCATCTCTGCTCTTCCCCTTCTCCCTTTCTCTCTTCATTTCCCGACCCCTCCACTTTCCCTCTTCCTTTCTTCTCTTCCCTTCCTCCCTCTTCTTTCTTCCCCACCTCTCCTCTTCCCCTCCTCCTCTCTTCCTCCTTCCACTTCCGTTCTCCCTCTCTTCCCCTCCTCCGTCCTCCCTCTCTTTTTAGGGAGAGCACATGTTGTCAAACCTTGGTCAGACATGTTGGATTTGTTCGAGTTTAGTTCATACGTGTGAACATCTGACTCCACCTCTAATGGGGCAGCACAGGTGGCGAAATATTGAAGTCATATGTTTGATTATATCATGATAAAACTGGAGGAATCGAGCGAAGATGTCTTGCTACGAAAGTTTTTTTTCGGCAAAGTACACAGAGGCAACGATGCCAAGTTTTGTGTTTTGGGCCACCAGGCGAACGACCCAACGGGTGCATTACAGTACTTTGCTTTGGTCGACTTCCGTAACTTTCTGGAAACTGTAGAACTCTGAGGAATTCTCTCTCTCTCCCTCCACGGTCTTAGAACACGTGTTGGAATCGTGATCGACAGTTATTACCTTCCAGGATGAAAGTCCAGAGCTTATATGTGGCCCGATCTATGGCTAATGCTATGAACTTAGGCGCGCACGCACACACACACACACACACACACACACACACACACACACACACACACACACACACACACACACACAAAAAAAAATATATATATATATATATATATATATATATATATATATATATATATATATATATATATATATATATCCTTGCCCACCAAAGTTAGGGTGCCGGCTCTCAGTGCAGAGATGCTTATTATTATTATTATCATTATCATTATTATTATTATTATTATTATTATTATTATTATTATTATTATATATTTTTCATATTTGTGCGGAACTCTGATCGCTGAATTATTGATCGAGAACGGTACCCTCGCACCGTCGAGTATGCATGTGTTTTTCCGATCCTCCAGAACGCTCTTTCCTTCCGGTCGTGATGCTCCGGTCTGGAGCTTATCCGGAGTCCGCCGGCGGTTCGTATCCGGTCTGATACGAAATATCCGCGGATCATCCGACCGGGGATTTTTCTGGGCATCCATCCTTCAACAGTGAAATGTATCCATTCGTATACGATGTGTCCTCTCGGCCTCTGTTGTCGTCGTCGTCTTTATTCACATCTATTCCTTCAAATCCACCTTCACCTCGTACTTAACCGCCCTCCCTCACCACCTCCTCCCACACCACCACCTCCTTCATTTTCTCTTTCTTTACCCCCTCTTCCTTTACATTTTCTTCCTCCACCTCTTCATCCACCTCTTCCTTCACCTCCTGTACATCCACCTCCTCCTCCTCCTCTTCATCCTCCTTCTCCTCCTCCTCCTCCTCTTCCTTCCCTGCTATTCTCTTGGGAGTCGGCCTCTGCCTCGGTGTTGTCCGATATACCACCCAATTCTTAAATCCTGACACTGTGTGGCCACTTTTTTCCGAGGGCGGCGTCAAGGCTGTGCTAGGGCGAAGCCTCGTATCTCCCTCCAACCCTCACTTCTTCTAATCCTAATCCTCCTTATACCCAGCCTCCTCCTCCTCCTCCTCCTCCCCCCTTCTCCTCTTCCTCCCCCCCTTCTCCTCTTCACCAGCTCTCGCCTGCTCCACCACATCCTTCGCTCTCTTTCACCTTCTCTTCCTCCTCCTCCTCCTCCTCTCTCTCCTCTTCAATTTGTTCCTCTCCTCCTCCTGCACCTCTTCCCTCTCCTCCTCTCCCGCTTCTTCTTCCTTTTCGTTTCGTTCCTCTTTCTGTTCTTACTCCTCCATTCCCTCTTCATCATCATCCTCCTCCTTCTCCTCTTCCTCTCTTTCCTCCTCCTCCTCTTTCGCCTCTTCTTCCATTTCGTTCCCCTCCTTATCCTCCTGCTCTTGCTCCTCTTGCTCATCCTCCACCTTCCACCTTCGCCTGTTCATCCAGCTCATTCCCGTCCTTCTGCTCCCACTCCTCTTCATTCTCCTTGTTCTCCTCCTCCTCTTCCTTTTCCTCTTCCCCGCCCCCATGCACTCCCCTTTATGCCGAGTCTGAAGCTTTCACCTCCGCGCCATCCCAGGAACAAATGGTCTTCCTTTTGATCACAGTGGTGTTGGTAATGGTGATTAATGTCCGAAAGGAGGGTGCTGATAGTAATAGTCGTGATCAGGGCTGCGGAGTCGGATGGTATAAGGTCCGACTCCGACTCCGACTCCGACTCCTTTGATTCCTCCGACTCCGACTCCCGGCTCCGACTCCCGACTCCTAACTCCTTGACCCCTATGTGGAAATCTATTCTGCAGATCCATATACCAGCCTCCCACACCTATTCAGCAAGCATTTTATAAATATTTTTCATGTATATTATTTTTTACGTGAAACATTCACTTGTATGATAAATATACTCACATATACACTCAACCAGCTTTATATATGTATATGCACACAAGTACGTATATTCGTATCAACATATATATATTAAATATATAATGGTATTATTTATGCTCATGATCATCTACCAGCTTATGAGCACTTTCAAATCTGTCATGGCAGAGTTGCCACTTCAAGCTAGATATTTTCTTTTTCCTTTGTGCCCCTCCCCTCCCCACCCAAAAAAAATCATCTGTTATTTTATTTGCCCAATCTCATAAACCTTCTATCACAATATTAGGAAAAAAATGTGACAAATCATGATGAGGAAAGGTTAATGGAGGATGCCCTATCTAGTACTTACTGCAGAATTAATTTCGCCATGTTATCATAAAAACCAGGAATCAGTTCAGGAAAGAGAGAGACAACCTTCCCCTGTGCACACTGTTCATATCTGCTGTTGTTCCTCCCCTTTTCAGTCATCATCAAATGCTGTGACATATGCTCTAATGTAATTCCTATCTGGCCTCTGAGACTGGTCAAAGTTTATCTCAGGGCACTTCCGTTGACTTTTACATACATGACATAGTGCATACGTAGTGGATATATACTATTGTCTACACTGTCATGTACGTGTGTACATGATGGAGTTCTAGATGTTAACATAATTTGAATTAATTAGACTGTCAACATAGGTAAAGTAGCTGGTTTAAATTATTTAAAGATATAAATCATCTCTGTCACTTGACAGTTGACAAATTATTCAGGAATTTGAATTAATAATTATATTTATTGAGTATTTATTAAAAATAGAAATAAATTTCACTGGCTATAACTCCCATAGTATAGAATGAATGAAATATTAATACAAACTACATTCTGGAAACTTCTATAAATGGTACATATCCTGTAACTAGCTATAAAACTATTCTATACTGGACGGTTATTAAGTTTTCTCAACACAAAACGTATCCATTTTTTTTAGACTTTTTAAACTTGGAATAATGAGACCTACTACTTTCTATTTGCACAATAGCAACAAATTATTTCACAGTGCACATCTATAGAAAGTATTTTATAGCTATTGTTGGCTTGCAAATTATTGTAATGGTAAAAATTCAGACAAAGCTTTCAAGAATATAACAAAATATATGTACTGTACTATACCTTTAATACACCCGTATTATTACGTTAATAACTAGGTTAAAAATTCAACTAAAAAAAATTCTTATAATGAAATATTTTATATGTTCCTTGAATCTACCAGTATTATTGCGTTAATAACGAGGTTAAAGCTAAAATCTATACAAATTTCTTATTTGTGAACATTAAAAAAATAGGCTTTATTCATAATTATAGAACTTATAGACTACTCAATTGAAATTTGCAAATAAAAAAATAGTAGTTTGTACTTTATATAAGTAGGGTAAACTGATATAATCTTAATGTGATGAAATGGTTGGTTAGATTAGCCTATGAGAAATATAGGTTACAGTCCTAGACTACCCTATGAATAGAGGCAGCCTATAGTCTAGGAAAAACAAATTCGACCCTACAATTTATGGTAAAAAGAAAGGTAAATGTGGATTATAAGGTTATTTTGGGATTATCTTTTTTTTTAATAAAAAATGAAATAAAATAAATAAAAATAAAACAATAAAAAAAATCATTAATTCATTAGTTTTAATCTTCTTTTCTTTATTTTTATCTATTTATTATTTTTTAAAGAACCCGATAAACAACATGTACAGCATTTATCATACAACAGGTAGGACCTTACAATTGGCCTAGGCTACATCACTGAGAAAAGTAGGAAACTTTGGCAAAGTAATCTAAATTGTTCTTACATCCAATGCTTATTGTTTACCAATTCCCACAAAAAGAAACATAGCCAAATCATGCAAACTGTATATCTTGTAGGTAATATTTAAGGTCCGGTAGTCACTCAATAGGCTACTATCAATAGTAGGGTTTTACAGACTATTCCGTATACCAGTATATCAATATTTGTCTTTACCAAGGTCACATTACACAATGTACAAGATTTGGCCCAAAATATTTTCTTTTTACTATTATTAAGAGATTAAAAGAGGAAGGGAAGTTGATTCAAGTAGGGAAGTTGATTCAAGTAGGGAAGAAAAGGTAAAAGGCAAAGATGAAAAGATGATAATGGAAAAAGAAGCGATAAGGGGAAGATGGGCAGAATATTTTAGGGAACTGTTGAATGTAGAGGAGGATAGGGAGGGAATGGTGATAGCAGTGGGAGGCGCAAAGAAAATGACAGTGATGGGTGAGGAAAATGAGGGAAAAATAAGAAAAGATGAGGTGGAAGTAGCGATTAAAATGATGAGAGCAGGTAAGGCACCTGGGTTAGATGGGTGTCATGCGGAGTGTCTGAAGAAGGGAGGTAAAGTAATAGTAGACTGGTTAGTGAGGTTGTTTAATGTGTGTCTAAGGGAGGGTAAAGTACCAGAGGACTGGAGGAGTGCATGTATAGTTCCGCTTTTCAAAGGAAAAGGGAACAAGTGTGAATGTAGTAGTTTCAGAGGGATCAGTTTGTTGAGTGTAGTTGTGAAGGCGTATGGGAGGGTTATAACTGAGAGAAATAGGAGAGGACCAGAGGAAGTAATTGGTGAAGAGCAGTGTGGGTTTAGGAGAGGTAGGGGCTGTGTGGATCAGATTTTTGTGATAAGACAGATTTGTGAGAAAGCTTTAGGAAATGGTAAGGATGTCTTTTGGGCCTTTATGGATTTGTAAAAGGCTTATATAGGGTAAACAGGTATTGGGGGAAAGCTGTTAAGGGCAGTCAAGAGTTTTTATGAGAGTAGTAGAGCCTGTGTTAGAATCAGAAATGGAGAGAGTGAATGGTTTGAGGTAAAGGAGGGACTACGTCAGGGATGTGTCATGTCGCCATGGCTGTTCAATGTGTATATGGATGGGGTGGTACGGGAGGTAAATGCAAGAGAAATGGGCAGGGGACTGGAGTTGGTTGCGGAAAATGGAGAAAAGTGTGAGGTAAGTCAGTTGTTGTTTGCTGATGACACTGCACTTGTGGCAGGGTCAGAGGAGGCATTGGGAGAGTTAGTGACTGAGTTTGGGAGGGTGTGTGATAGGAGAAAGTTGAAGGTGAATGTGGGTAAAAGTAAAGTGATGAGGTGTACAAGAGGAGAGGATGGTGGAGAGTTTGAAGTAAGTCTTAAAGGGGAGAGGCTGGAGGAAGTGGATAGTTTTAGGTACTTGGGGTCATATGTGGCTGCAAAGGGAGGAGTAGAGGTAGAGGTAAGCTGTAGATTGAGAGAAGCAAACTGATGCCTTGGGGGATTTAAAAAAGTAATGAGAAATAGACATTTGGGAATTAATGCAAAGAGGAGATTGTATGAAGGGGTGATTGTGCCGACAGTGCTGTGTGGGGCAGAGACATGGAATTTGAGAGCGGCAGAGAGGAAATGTTTAAATGTGTTTGAGATGAAATGTCTGAGAAGTATGGTGAGGGTTACAAGGCTGGATAGAGTGAGAAACGAGGAAGTGAGAAGGAGAGCTGGGGTGGAAAAGGAGTTGGCTGAGAGGGCTGATGAAAGACTACGAGTATTAGGATGGTTTGGACACATGGAAAGAATGGATGAAGGAAGATTGGTGAAAGGGGTATGGAAGGCAGAGATGGAGGGAGTGAATTTGAGAGGACGACCGAGGATGAGATGGATGGATGGGGTGAGAGGGGCGTTGAGCAAGAGGGGAATGTCTGTGGAGCAGGGAAGGGAGGTGGCAGAAGATAAGGATGAGTGAAGAACGGCTGTGTATAGATGATACTGTGATGAAAAGAAAGGGAAGGGATGGGAGGATGGGGGGATTTGGGGAGTGGGAAAGTGTGAATGATACTTTGACGCAGCCCGAAGGGACTTCTCCCCGTCCTCCGTTTTCTATGTGAGGGGACGGAGAGAAGGGGCTCGCCAATTAAGTGAAGCGGCCTTGCTGTGGATGTGCTGTGTCTTGGATTGCTTCTGACCCAGGGTGGTGGGCGGGATGCAGGGATGACCCGTCGTCCACGAGGAGCTAAGTTGTGAGGGTGGAAGGGATGATGGGTGGGAGTGGGTTTATGCCTTTTGACTTGGCTACCTCCCTGATAAGGGGGAAAAAGCCTTTTGTATATGGATAGATAGAATTATGGTTATGGGTTAAAGCATAAATATCTGGTACACTTAGGCCTAATTTACAATTGTCTTTATAGCATAATCAGTTTTGAATTAGATTAAAATGGTTCGTGATTTTCTTTACTCTGATTTCTATTTTTCATTGCTCCACTTGTAGGCCTATTGTATTCACTAGTAACCATGATCAGTAGCCTGTTTCTATTTCGTATATTTCAAACCACTAAATTTCTTTGATAAATGTATGATTTTCATATTCTGAAGTAGCTTTATCATAATCTAGCATATTTCTATTAAAGGAAAATGTGATAAAACTACCGAAAATGAAGGAAAAGAAAATTCACTGGGAGACACTGCTTCAGGCAGAATCTACAGCTGTTTGTTTACATTAGTTAGTACTAGTAGCACACAATGCCGTTATATGGTGGCAGCACGAATTGATGTTTATTTATGTTGAAGTAAAAGCATTGCAGTATAGTACAAAATATTATATATATATATATATATATATATATTTTCACTCTCCTTACAGGAAACAACTACAAATACATGACCACAAACACTTTTACCCAGACTGACAACGATAGCTTTTCAGTATTGTGTATTTTTATTATTTTTTATTATTGATGGATTGTTTTTTGTTTCCATCTGGAGAGACCATTTAAGTGTACATATACACTGCACACACTCACTATTGCCTCCAAAAATAAAAGCAAAACCATACAAAAACTGCTAAATTGTGCAACTGGTAAAACCAAACAGGGAAACCATGTTAAAAAAATAATTTTATTGGACTTAAAGGAGTCGGAGTCGGATGAAAAATTCCGACTCCGACTCCTAGTACTCTTAGAAATCCGACTCCGACTCCGCAGCCCTGGTCGTGATAGTTGTTTTAACAGTGACAAGGAAGTAAAACAGGACCCAGATCCCAATGTGAGGGTGAAAATTCTAGTCTGGAAGTTTGTGGGTAGGATGGGAGAGTGGCGAGAAAGAGACGGGGAGAGAGAGAGAGAGAGAGAGCGGGCGGGCGGGGAGGGTCAGGCAGGGCTATGAGGTATGATGTATGTGCATGTTTTGTATGGAGAGAGGAAACATAAATGGTTTATTCAGGGATCATAGGAAGAGGAGGATGGAAAGAGGAGGAAGAGAGAGAGGAGGAGGGGGTAAGTAGAGAGAGGACGAGGAGGAAGAGGAAGATAGAGAGGAGGAGGAGGGGGATAGGATAGAGAGGAACAGGAAGAGAGGGAGGGGGAGTAGGAGGAAGAAATGGGGATTAGGAAGAAGAGAGGGAGGGGGAGGAGGAAGAAGAAATGGGGATTAGGAGGAAGAGAGGGAGGAGGAGGACGGGGAGAGAAAGACAAGGATGGGGAGAAGGAAGAGGAAGAGGGGAGGAGTAGGAAGAAAAGAGGGAGGAGGAGGATGGGTTGAGGGAGGAGGAGAAAAGTGAGGGAGGAGGAACGAGAAGGAAGGGGAGGAAGAGCTAGAGGGAGGGGGAAGGAGAGAGGAGGAGGAGAAGGCGGACATTTACCTATGTGAAAGAGAGTGACGGAGTGTGGCGAAGGAGGAGAAGGGGCTCCGAGTCAGTCGGGCGGGGTCATCTGGCTGAGGCAATATAACGGTGATACTCACCTACTGAAGAAGGAAGGGCGAGGGGGACGAAGGCATGAGGGGGAAAACACACACACACACACACACACACACACACACACACACACACACACACACACACACACACACACACACACACACACACACACACACACACACACACACACACACACACACACACACACACACACACACACACACACACACACACACACACACACACACACACACAGAGAGAGAGAGAGAGAGAGAGAAACACGCAAACACACACACTTAGTGGAAAAAATGTATGCAAATTTACCATTGGAGAAACTTGAAGACATTTCTTTCGTATGGTTCATTCTCGCAGATTAATAAGGGACAGCAGGCTCAGTGCAACTCCCCATATCACTTTCCCTGGGTATATCTCACTTTATTTCTCTGAGGATATAATACACGAATGTATTTACTGTTTTTTTTTTTCTCCTGTGGAGATTTTGCACACGTGTATTGGGACATATTTGTTAAGCTTGTGCCCCCCCCCCCCTCCCTTTTTTTTGTGAGGTAGTGATGCAGAGAAATGTGGGAGATGTCGGTTTGCAGCGGAAACTTGTGGGTGGTCACTGACGCCAAGATCAGATTTCCAAAGGGGTCACTTGTGGGTGTTCGCTTCACACGAGTGGGGAGGATGTGTGTGTGTGAGTGTACAGAGGCCGGATATACATCGTTGACAAGAAGTCCTGATACGTCCAGAAATGCGCCGGATCCCATGACGTCATGAGGGGGGTGAGAGGGGTTTATTGAGCAGTATAGAATCGCCTGGCGCGGCAGTCGTGATTCAAATAGGATCCTCAAAATTATTTCGACTGTGGCTCAACGTCCTGCTATCCCCCCTTTTTAATTGTATTTATTTATTTATTATTTTAGAAAGACTCTATGGGGGATGAGGTTCACCCTTGGGGTTCTGAGGGTTCCTTCTTCAACTGGATCAAATCGCCTGACGGCGGTCAGCATGAATGCTAGTCTATAATAGACGCCGTGGCGTCAACTTTATTAACCTGTGACTCAATTTACAAAATTTGCTTTGGCATAAGCCTATTAGAAAGTTGCAGATATTTTCCTAACAAGTTTAATTTTCACATGAGCGGTTCCAACTCTTTTGTTGTATTAAAAATATGAATGAAGAATGGAACACGAAACATTGAGAGGGTGAGAGAGAGAGAGAGAGAGAGAGTAAAATAGATAACCCTAAAGACAGCGAACACGAGTCTGGCGAGAGGAATGTAGTTTTGCGTCGGCTTTGGACTCCTGGAGCTGTGAAGGGGGCTGTGGTATGGGGGAGGGTAAAGGCCAGGGATGGGGGCTAGGGGTAGGGAGAAGGGGGCAGGGTATGGGTGGGTTCCTGGTGTCCCGAACATAGTAAGAGCTTTTTTTTTTGGGGGGGGGGCAGAGCGACGGTTTGGAACGGTGTGGGTAAAGAGGAACCATTGTCGGGATGAGCTCCTGCGAGTGAGTGATGGTGTTTTGACTGAGGTGCTGGAAAGATCTGAACGATAGCGGGGCCCGGCCGCTGTATTTGTGGAGTTCTTTTAGTGGTTTGGAGGGAGGACCGCGCTGGGCTTTTAGTGGCGTCGGAGGTGATAGGGAAGAGCGGTCTAGTGGCATGACCCTTGTTTTTTTTATAAAGACATTGTTGTAAAACGTACTTAAGTTTGATTAGTGCGTGTTTTATATAAGTTTATATATGCATATTTGTGTATAGGTGTGTGTATGTGTATATATATATATATATATATATGTGTGTGTGTGTGTGTGTGTGTGTGTGTGTGTGTGTGTGTGTGTGTGTACACAACACATGAATAAGTGAAAAGAATAGAACACATCTTTTGTATACTGTATAATAATAGATCTTATGGGATTATTGTTGGAAACAAACCTAAAGAGAACATGATGATTGTTGAAAAATCAACACTAGGAATAATAGTAATCCAGGGAATGGGCTTATTGGGGTTAAAGATACAATGGAGGTAGTTAAGGAGCGGAAATGGAGTGTGGTCCTGACTGGACGCCACGAGATGGAAAGCGTGGAAGAGGGAGACTAGACAGAAGGTGGAGAGACAGGATAGAGAATCTTGCAGAAGTGGTATGAAAGAGGTTGGAGCAGTCGTTCGACTGTTGGTAGAGGATGGGAGAGGCCCTCGTGCAGCGGTGGAGTCCGAATGACTGATTGAATGTGGGGAAATTTGACAAAAAGAAAATTGTTTCTTTATCAGACTGTCCGTTTTACTCTGCGAATCTTCCCTGAATCTGAATGAAATAGTCAGTTTAAGAAGGAGAGTATCATTGAGGGAAAGGATTTGATGTTATTTTTAGTGCCGCCTTGATCCATTAAGGGCGACAAGATCACTGCCCTATCAGCGAGTCTGTTGATGGCGGGGACGATAGTGAAGAAATGGCCTAAAAGGTCTGATTGCCGGTGCCTGTCCGGTTCAGGGGACGGCTTCCTGACACACACACACACACACACACACACACACACACACACACACACACACACACACACACACACACACACACACACACACACACACACACACACACACACACACACACACACACACACACACACACACACACACACACACACACACACACACACACACACAGACACACACACACAGACACACACACACACACACACACACACACACACACACACACACACACACACACCAAAAGAAAGAAAAGAAAAACAAGTTAGAGAATATGAGAAGGATTAGATTTCCAGTGCTGAAGCAAATTTACATTGTTACTAATGCTACTTCTACCACCACCACTAATACAACTACTACCACCACTACTTCTACTACTATTTCTACTACGTCTGCTATTGCGGTACAATCAACAGAGGAAAGAAAGAAAAAACTTAACACAGGGAAACCTAACCGTGAAACCTAATAAGGTTAAAGTCCATCGACACCCCGTCAGTGTTGAGAGCAAGTCCTGTGGCGCCGCGCCGCTGGTCCCCGTTAGACAGGAACGAACGTCCCGCCATCGGTGCTGGCAGGACCTGTCCGACCACCCTCCGCCTAGTAGTCCCCGCGCCCTTCAGCTCACAAGAAACTTTAAAGCGTTTCGACATAGTTAATCTAATTTAATTTTATTCATTTGCCAGCTTAGGTGTTCATGATAACATAGATGTATAAGGAATATGTGTGCGTATGTGTGTTCGTGATTTAGTAACCATGTAGTGAGCGCTGAAACTATCGGTTGTTTTAAGAGAAGGTTAGATAACTTAATGTATGGGGATGGTAGGTGGTACATGGACATGGGACTGCTTAGTGTAGGCCTTATGGTCGCGTGCAGTCTCTTTCATTCCTAGGTTCTTATGAGTGTATGTGGTATCACAAAGCTAAAATCTAAGGGTCTTGACTCTGTAGAATGAACAAGATCATCTAGCGTTAGTTTCGACAAAGTAATTAAAATGACTAGGGGGACGTTTAGGTTCGCTAAGATAATTTAACAGAAGCCTCTTATTGGATCCGGCGCTCAGTTGACTCCGCCCCACGGTAGCTTTAGAGTCTTCTGATTAGCTGGTTGATCACGGCCTTTGTATGACGTGATGCGCTAGAAGGGACGGAAATTTGGTTTCGTGCGCAGACCCCTGATGAGGAGTTTTGATACGTTGTGTGGACAAAAGTTCAAAGGGAATGTTCTGAGGGGGACGAGCCGGTCTAATTAGAATTGCTTTTGCCTAATGTAGAACCAGATTTTCTGTGACACGCACTTACACATGCGCACGCTGCAGACACTTTAACCTTTGAAAGCGCCGGCTGGACTTTCTCTAAAACTGAATAGAATCTGTTGGCATGAGCAAGAACAAAATCATAGAGGTAAGGTGGGGTCAGGTCAGGTCAGGTAAGATGTTCTTTAACCCAGTGAAGGCGCGGAGGAGGAAGAGGCGTGTCTGTGGGGCGTGTCCGTAGGGCGTGGCGCACGGGGGAGGTGACCGTAGTAATGGCTTCCTCCCAGATGACGTTCTCTGCAGGGGATGGGATCACTAAGGGCCACCATGGGGTGACAGATGGGGAGGAGGGAGTAGGTGCAGGAAAAGGAAGGATAGAAGGTTGGTGTGGGGGAAGGGAAAGAGTGAGGAAGAGGAAGTCTTCATGGGCAGTATTTGATTGCAGATATATATGTATATATATATATATATATATATATATATATATATATATATATATATATATATATATATATACATATACATACATATACATACATATGTGTGCGTGCGTGCGTGCGCGCGTGTGTGTGAGAGAGATATGCACGCATACACAGCAAATGATGGCTAGCCAACAGTCTAGGGCCTAGATTCTTGGCATTCTTAACCTTTTTATATATTCCTTACTATTCCTTACGTATTCCTGGAGAAGGTCTCTTCAACACTAACTAAAGTCGCCAGACATCCATTACTCATTATCACAAGTTTTGTGAGTGTGGGGACCCAAGCACCAGCTTGAGAACCACGGGTCCAAGTTAGGACGTCCCCGTCTCCGTACCCCCCCTCCTCCACCTCCCCCTCCCCCAGGGCAATCACGGGCAAGGGTTCCTAGGCCAGAAATGACCCAGAAGAAGTGGTCTTGAGTGAATGAAGGTCGAATTGCTTGTTTATGGGCCGCTTACCACACGAAGCCAATTACCGACTTAATAGGAAGATAAGTTCTGAAAGGGATGTCAGGTAATTGCTGATGAAGGTCTGTGTTGGAGTAGGAGTTGGTCTGTGTTGGAGCAGTAGCTGGTCTGTGTTGGAGTAGGAGCTAGCCTACTTCAGCACAGGCTAGCTGTCTGTGCTGAAGTAGGATTTGGTCTGCATTGGAGAAGGAGCTGATCTGTGTTGGATAAGGAGTTGGTCTGTTTTGGCGTAGGAGTTGATCTGTGTTGGTGTAGGGGTTGATCTGTGTTGGAGTAGGAGTTGGTCTGTGTTGAAGTAGGAGTTGGCCTGTGTTGGAGTAAGAACTGGCCTGTGCTGGAGTAGGAGTTGATCTGTGTTGGAGTAGGAGTTGGCCTGTGTTGGAGTAGGAGCTGGTCTGTGCTGGAGTAGGAGCTGGTCTATGTTGGAGTAGGAGTTGATCTGTGTTGGAATAGGAGTTGGTGTGTGTTAGAGTAGGAGTTGATCTGTGTTGGAGTGGAGTAGGAGTTGGTCTGTGTTGGAATAGGAGTTGGTCTGTGTTAGAGTAGGAGTTGATCTGTGTTGGAGTAGGAGTTGATCTTTGTTGGAATAGGAGTTGGTCTGTGTTGGAGCAGGAGTTGATCTGTGTTGGTGTGGGAGTTGATCTGTGTTGGAATAGGAGTTGGTCCGTGTTAGAGTAGGAGTTGATCTGTGTTGGTGAAGGAGTTGATCTGTGTTGGTGAAGGAGTTGATCTGTGTTGGAGTAGGAGTCGGTTTGTGTTGAAATAGGAGTTGGTCTGTGTTGGAGTAGGATTTGGTCTGTGTTGGAGTAGGATTTGGTCTGAGTTGGAGTAGGAGTTGATCTGTGTTGGAGTAGGAGTTCATTTGTTTTGGAGTAGGAGTTGGCCTGTGTTGGAGTAAGAGTTAATCTGTTTTGGAGTAGGTGTTGGCCTGTGTTGGAGTAGGTGTTGGCCTGTGTTGGAGTAAGAGTTAATCTGTTTTGGAGTATGAGTTGGTCTGTGTTGAAGTAGGAGTTGGTCTGTGCTGGAGTAGGAATTGGTCTGTATTGTTGGAGTATGAGATGGTCTGTGTTGTTGGAGTATGAGCTGGTCTGTGTTGGAGTATATGTTGGTCTGTATTGGAGTAGGAGTTTGTCTGTGCAGGGGTAGGAGTTGGTCTGTGTTGTTGGAGTATGAGCTGGTCTGTGTTGGAGTAGATCTTGATCTGTATTGGAGTAGGAATTGGTCTGTGCTTGATTTGTAGTTGGTCTGTGTCGGAGTCTGGAGTTTGTGTTGTTGAAGTAGGAGTTGGTTTGACTGGCTGGCGTAGGTCTTTGTTAGATTAATTAAGGATTTGGTCGGCGTTGGAGTCATAGGTTTTATTTTGACTCCCCTTCCATACCTGTTGGCACTTTTATTTATACTGCCGCCAGGTGATTTTATTCATATGTGTGGAGTGAACACTTTAACGCAAGAAGCTCATTGCTCGTGCAGGTTGCGTGGCCGACCTGCCCTTAAAAGGTCAGAGGTCATACCTGGCCTGCAGGAGCACGAAGTTGCCTTGCTCTCAGAAATCAAACGCGTAGGAAGATTTAAAAAAAATGCTACTGCTGCTTCTCACATCTCAGTTGTACAGTACTCTCTCTCCCTCCCTTCTGCTCCCCGGCCTTGAGTCTCTCTCCTCTGCACCACGTCCCCATGAATCCACCTCTTCGGGGAGAGAGAGAGAGAGAAAGAAAGAGAAACACGGCGTGAAGCGCTCAGCGGAGTCCTAAACCGTTACCTCGTCTTCCGTGTGTTCGGACATACAGGGCAAGTGACAGTCACTGGTGGCCATTAAATATGGAGAAGTCCTTGTTTGCTATAGATTCACGTGATTGTAATGCATGTCACGATAGGTCAACTGGAATTGACAATATATATATAAATATATATACATATATATGTAAATATATATACATATATATGTAAATATATGTATATATATACATATATATGTATATATATACATATATATGTATATATATATATATATATATATACACACATTGTATATATGCATTAATGCCAAAGTAAAACACTAATGTCTCCAACGTTCCACAAAGTTAATAGTAAAAAAAAATTCGCCATTGCGACGTCCTCTTCCATTGAATAAAATCGTCTGTCGGCAGTCAAAAGAGAAGCCGGAAATTATTGCCGTAAAAAAGGTGTCACTGTAAAAATGAAATAAAATCTTCGCGATGTTCCACTTTAGTAAATAATTTTTTTTCATTATTATTTTTCTTTTAAGTCTGTTATTTTCATTATATATATTTTATCAATGAATAAATGGAGTTGGTTTATTTATTTATTTGGTGTATTAATTTGTTTCTTTGTTTGCAGGTGAGTCTCCTTTCTGGTCGTGCAGGACTCGTGCCCTTCTCGGAAGTCCCTCTCGAAGGTCCATCTCGGAGGTACCTTTTGAAGGCGCCTCTCGGAGGCGTCCTCCTCGAATTCCCCTCTCCCTGCACAGCTCCTGCTGGGGGTTGGGGGGGCTTCATGGGACCTTTGGGGTCGGGAGCGCCTTCCTGCAGAGGTTCTTCGTATTCGGTAAGGACTTGTATGTTTGACGTCTAAGGCTGGTGTAACACTGTCCGGCGTCCCCGTTGCGGTTTGTTGACTCAGTCTCCCTTATGAGTCATTAGACTCCAAAGGTTATGAGATTATTTTAACCAGGGGAGGGGAGATTGTGGTCGCTATATAGAGTTCTGGCTGTCGCCAGGTGATTTTATTAAGCTAACTGAACTTGCTCCCCATCATCTGGCGCCGCCGCATAGTGTGACACCGACATTAGCTAATGCTTCCCGCTACGGTGACTTATTTTAATGATTTTGTTTTGGCTAAGGCCGTAGTTCTCCACCTCGTTCTTGCCTTCGCATTCGTCCTCTACCTACTTGTCCTTCCCCCTCTCCTCTTCTTCCTCGTCCTCATCCTCCTTTTCTACCTCTTGCCGCTACTGCTGTTCCACTTCCGTCACCACCTCCACCATCACTTCTACCATCTATTTTTTCCATCTTTTACACCTGATCCTTCTCCGCAGCGCTTTTTGCGTGAGTAAAAAGCGGTGACGTCATGCTCCCGGCCTGGAGAAAACACGGCATTATTTAAGAACGGATCTTTCTTGGTGGTAATTACCTACTGCTCTACCGACAAGAGGTGCCACGGGGGGATGAATAGAATAACATGGTGGCAGCCAGAACACAAGGGAAAAGTGTAGCCTGATACTCGTCGGTCATTATCTCTATCTCTTTCTTCAGGTCATACAGAACAGAAGAAAAACAACCGTCGGTAACGTCTTCAATACAGTGACGTGGATACTTTCGTTCTGGCAAACTACAGATGATTTTTTTCCATGTGAAAGGGTCAGAGTGGAATCGAAAGCCTGATTTATCCAGATAAAATTGTTTGGCGTTTGTCAGAACGATGCGTGCACGTTCCCGTCATTGAAGGGTCTGCAGTTAAGCCTTGAGGGACTGCTCCTCCTGTGCCATTTCACTGGCGTTCCTTCTCTTTCTCTCGATCGCAATTATCCACTGAATAGACTCGCCCAAGGACTGCGGTTGCCTTCTGGCCAGCCAAGGACCTTCGGAGAGGTTAGGTTCCGCGAATTGGAAAACCCGGAGTGGTGTTCCTTAACGGGCTCCCGGTCCGTTTTGGGAACGCGGGATAGTCTTGCTTGTTCCTCATTTACAGCTCGTTATCCCTTCACCACGGTGACGTGGCTTATGGATTTTATTCTGGCTAAGAGCAGGCGATTTCTTGCAGTTAACTTGTGGACTCGGGCTTGAAGGGGGTCACGGTCGACGGAAGACCTCTTCAGGGAAGAGTCTGCCCTCTTGTGTGAATAGAAACGCCTGTCCTTAGCCGGGAGGATGTATTGGACGTGTGTAACCGTGTTGAAGGGGTCTGAAAATGGGCTTCTTCTTGAATGCAAAGACAGTGTGCAAACAGGGCCAAAGTTTCTTGTTTGCACACACACACACACACACACACACACACGCTCACGCTCGCGCGCGGACCCCGTCGCAGGACCGTGGCACCCTCGGCTCTCTTGCAGGGCGAGCGACGTGCCTCGGTGGTGGGCGCGCGCGGTCAGAGGGAGGAAGGGAGGAGGAGCAGGATTCAGTGTTGGAAACGAAGTTTATTGGCGAAGTTTCATATCTGCCAAGTTTTACGTTTGCGAAGTTTCACGTTGTTAAGTGTTAAGTCTGCTAAGTTTCACATCTGCCAAGCTTTACATTTACGAAATTTCAAGTCTGCGAAGTTTCATGCCTACCAAGTTGTCTGACAAATTTCACGTTTGCGAAGTTTCACGTTGCGAAATTTCAAGTGTATGAAGTTTCACGTCTGCCAAGTTTCAAGTTTGCGACTTACTGGTCTGTCTTTGCAGTTTCTCCAGAGTCGTGCCTGGCTCGTGTCTGGTCGTTAGACACGGGAGATGGGTGGCGGATGTTGAAATCATTCCCGAATAGAAATGTGGGCGGGAAATAAAAAGTGGAAGTCGTCGCACTGGCAGTGAAGGAAGAAAGGAATGACGCGCAGCACAGCCTTCACGTGAATGATTGAGAGATGTTGCAGTTGGAAAACTTTACAATTGTTAAAATAAACAAGGGGAAGGATTTGCAGCCCAGTGGCACTGTATTACTGCAGACCATTGGAAGTAAAACATAAAAATAAACGGAAGGGGTCGGATTTTGTCCAAACGTCCGCTCTACTTTCTTATTTATTTGTTTCTTTATTTCTTTTCCCTATGCTATATCCCATAGCCATCTGGGAATGGATGCTAAGATGAGGTTATATGAAGGAGTGATTGTGCCAACAGCACTGTACGGGGCAGAAACATTGAACATAAGAGAGGAAGAGAGAAGGAGTTTGAATGTGTTTGAGATGAAATGTCTGAGAAGTATGATAGGGGTTACTAGACTAGATAGAGTGAGAAATCAAGAGATGAGGAGGAGAACAGGGGTGGAAAGGGAGCTGGGAGATAGGGTTGATGAAAAAGTATTAGGATGGTTTGGACACATGGAAAGAATGAGTGAAGAAAGATTAGTGTGGAAGGCAGAGGTGGAAGGAGTGAATATGAGGGGGCGTCCCAGGATGAGATGAATGGATGGGGTGAAAGGGGCATTACAAAAGAGAGGAATGTATGTTGAGGAAGGACGGGAGAGGACAGAAGATATGGGTGAATGGAGAAGGGTTGTGTATGGATGATGCTGTGATGCATGAGGAGGAGTGGGTGGGGGATGCGTCTCCGGTTCGTGTGTTGTAATTACCTAGTATGTATGAGAAAAAATTGACGCAGCCCGAAGGGATTTCTTCCCGTCTTCTTTTCTGCATGAGGGGACGGAGAGGGGGGTCGCCGAACTTATGAAGCGGCCTTGCTGTGGATGTGCTGTGTCTTGCGACACTGCTTCTGACCCAGGGCAGTGGACAGGATGCAGGGATGACCCGTCATCCAGGCGGTACCAAGATGAGAGGAGGGTGGAGGGAAGTGGAATATGTAGGGAATGGAATGGGTGGGAGTGGTTTCTATGCCTTTTTCTTTATGGCTACCCCCCGTGTAAGGGGGAAAAAGACTTTGTATGTATGTATGCCATATCACAGCCCTATCATTCCCGTGTTAGGTAGATCGCTTACAATGTGGTCGTTCTCAACATGTTTACATAATGAGTTTAGTATTGCCGTTTGTTGAACCAAGTCAAAGACCCTTTCGTAATCAACGAAATCAGAGCACAAAGGCTGACCATATTCGGACTTAATCCGCTCTTTGCAAAACAAATGGGCTCGTTTATAGTGACTCTGGCCTCGAATCATTCAGAAAAAAAGTAGTAGCCTCCCAAAATTTTGTAATACGATTTTGTTACAAATGAAGTCCTCGCTATTAAAAAAAAAAAAAAATCCTCGGCTGAATAAAATGGCCTGGCCGCAGCCAGAATAAAGATGTAAGTCGCCAAGTACCTGAGGGTTAATCGAGATGGGCTTAACCCTTTAATTGTATAAAGGGGTTACCCTCGGCTGAGTAAAATCGTAACCGTCATATAAAGGGACAAGACGTTAACAGACAAAGAATTCAATTCAAAAGGACGGACGGGAATTAAGGACTGTACTTATAGTCTCTATATATTATTACACCCCTTAACCCTCTTCCCCCTCCCCCCTCCCCCTATCTCTCTGCCTGTCTGTCTGTCTTTCCCCCCTTTTTCTCCGCGTGTGTGTGATTCACCAGGGTCGTAGATCAGGTCCTCGGTTCGTGATCGACATCTATTACCTTCCCGGATGAGAGCTCATAGTTTATATATATATATATATATATATATATATATATATATATATATATATATATATATATATATATATATATATATATATATGGCCCGATCTATGGGTAATGCTGTCACCTTACACACACACACCCAACTCCTCGCCCACCAGAGTTAGAGTGCCGGCTCGCAGTGCAGCGATGCTGAACTTTTTCAGCCGTGGTCGGGGCTCGAACCAGGATCGCTGAATAAAAGTGATCGAGAGCGTTGGTGTCTCTTGACCGTCGAGCCGTGTGTGTTGTAATTACCTAGTTGTATTATACGGGAAGGGAGCTATGCTCGTAGTGACCCGTTTTTGTATCTTTCAGCATCCAGTTTGTTCTTAAATTCTTGTATAGTATTTGCACACACTGTGTATAGTAGTGCTTTATTATGCTCTCCCTTTTGTTTTAAGTTGACGATGGTTTCATCGCCGATGTTGCAGAATAATTGGTTTGCAGTTGACAGATTTAATTGAATAAGAATTTATTAATGTTTCTTTTGATAATGTAATCTTCGTTTCCAGTTTTCTATTCCTCTGCTGAGGATATTGTTCCAGTGGTTGGGTCTTCTCCCTCCTCTCCCTCCCTCCCTCCCTCCCTCCTTCCTTCCCTCCCGCCCCACGGATAGATTTAGGAGTAGAAATTATGGTGAACTACAACTACATTTCACGCCACTTTATTTTTGTTAGCTTATCTTCTCTTACAAAGTAAAGGGTGCCACGGGAGTGAATAGAATAGCCTGGCTACAGCCAGAGTAAGGAGAAAAAGTACCACCAGCAATAGAAGGTGTTAACCAAGGTAACTACAACTCTGTCGTGACCAAAGATTAGATGAATGAAATCGCCTAACGACAAAGCGAGTAATAAGAAAGGGTTTGAAAATAAATCATTTGTTGTCTTCCTAACGTTGTCTTGATTAGCTCTGTGGTGGCGGGTGACGTGCTAATGTAAATTATGTTTTGGGTCCCGCCAGGGGACCTTCATTAAGAAAGGGAGCAGCCCCCCCACCCACACCCACCCAAGAAGTTAGGCGAGGAGAAAGAATCAGAAGGAGTCATTACAAGGATGATTCGATCCAATTGAACCTCCGCAAGTCACGAAGAGGAGGATAATAATCCGTCGACCAAGACGGTTCCCTGGAGAGGGGGGACCCCTCGCCGCCCTTCTGCAGGATTTTCCGTTGCCATCCATTACTGTTCGCAGGATCTGAACATCTCCGATAGGAAAGTAGAGGTTGGTGTACAGTATGTTACGAAAGGAGGGAAGGCGAGAAAGAGATAGAGAGAGAGAGAAGGAGAAAAAGAGACAGAAGATGAGAAAGAGAGAGGCTTTCTCCTTCGTTCGGTCACTTACGCATTTACTCCCTCACTCCCACTATACCAGAGGCACTGGCGGTTCTTTCTTCACCTTCACAGTGCAGGCAGACCAACTCGCAAACTAGTTGTCCGTCAATCGAGAGGAATTGATGTCCGATGGGTGGGAAGAGCCCAAATTTATTTGGACGACTCTGAGCTACTCTCTGACTGCTGGACTTTGGTCTCTACGAGAACACGGTTCGCAATTATCCTCAAGAACCCTTCCCCGTGCATACCTGAGGTAGGGTACCAGGGCTGGAAGGTAACGGCGCCGGAAATAAATAAATAAATAAATAAATTAATTAATATTTAAACAGAAATTAATGAATAGATGATAAAAATGATATAATCCCAGCGCCAGAAATATATAAATAGATGGATAGATGAATAGAAATGAAAGAACGAATGGGCAAAAGTGGGAGGAAAGCCAGAAGAGGATCCATGTAACTGTTGCCCCCAGTTCTCCGATGCAAATGACCCGCCGGCTCCCAGGCAGGCAGCCAGTTGGAGGAAAACCATATTGGCAACAAATAAGACCGAATCGCGTTGGAAGTGCACCCTTCACAGGAACAGAACCGATCATTGTAACCGAATCAGTGATTAGATTAGATAAATGCTTATGTGCCTGACAGCCACTTGTGTCTTGTGTCTTGGGGTGGGGTGGGGGATGCTCGAGGGCCTTGTGGAGCTTTGGTGGTGGTGGCGGCGGCGGCGGCGGCGGCGGCAGAGCCTGCGACTGAAATGAAGGCTCCACCCACTGGGACTCTCCGAACCAGTCCAGCCAATAGAAAAGAATAGGGGAAAGGAAATACAGAGGGAGAAAGAGTATATTTTATTTATGTTCTGTTTTATTAATTGATTGATTTTATTTTTATTTTGTTATATATATATAATATTTTTTATGCTCCTCGAGGTATTTCCTTCCTGGATGTGCATGTGACAAGAGTGGAGACAAGCACGGTATATGTGTGGTTTTTCACTTAACGCTTGTGTTGGGAACGTGTGTGTTGTGTGCATGTTTGCACACGTGTCTTTTGGTTGTGCTTAAGTGTGTACGGTTTGCACACAAGCAAAACGAGTGCCACTTGACTGGGATCCTGCTCGATGCCCCGCGTCCGCTTCGCATTCTTTTAGGCCCTCGCCTTCCCCAGGTACGAAGGGAGTGGGAGGAAGGAGGAAGAGACCAAGGAGGGGGCGCTGGGACGGTTAACCCTTTGAGTATGAGGCAGTTGCTCTTAACTCGGTGAGAAACCCCCAATAGAGACGAATATAGACGCTAAAAGGTTAATGGAGATAAGTCTGTAGAGTTTGCTCTTGTTTAATAAAATCACATGGCTATCTATTTACCAAGAGCTTTATCCCCATTATAAAGGAGGTAGCCAAGTCAGAGGCACGTACCTACTCCCACCCATTCCACTCCTCCCATCCACCACCCTTTCCCCACTGTCATCCTAGCTCCTCCTGGATGACGGGTCATCCCCGTATGCCGCCCACTGCCTTGGGTCAGAAGCAATGTAGCAAGACACAGTACACCCACAGCAAGGCCGCTTCACTTAATCGACGACAGACAATAAAACGAATAGGTCGTTATAGACACTAAAGGGTTATGAAAAAATTACCACAGCAACGTCTAGGTCATATTTCGTATAGATGTGATTAATTAATAAATTATCATGTTAAAGTGAGTAGTCATCTCGTAATGACCGCCGTAAATTCATATAATTTATATTTTATATGTGTAGCCGAATGTACAGCGGGGCACACTATTGTGGGAGGGGAGAACGGTGCCGGCTTCTCCCTCTCCAGAGAGTAGAGAACCATCTCTTGATACACAATACTCCTCTTGGTCTGTATTTCGATCCCGGTTGAGGGTAGTGTGCTGGTGAGGGGATAAGGGTGTTGGGGAGGGAGAGAGAGAAAGAGAAAGAGAGAGACAGAGAAATGTGATTGTATGTTTGTGTGTGCTTGTTTGTGAGCGCACATGTACGTTTGAATGTGCATGTGTGTGTGGGTGTCTACGCGTCTTTGTACGTATCGGGACACGGGTGACTCATGGGTACCATGTCTGATGTTACACAAGTTGGCACCCGCGTCTCTCTCTCTCTCTCTTGCCCCGTGATGATGCTGCTGCTGCATGCGTGGTGTGTACTGTAAATGCGCTCACGCACGCACCCCTGTACTGTATCTGGCATCATTGTCACGGACTGTCTTTTCCTTCCAGTATTCCTCGTCTTCCTCCTCTTCCTCTTCCACTTCTTCCTCTTCCACCACCGTGTCTTCCACGTCGTCCTCCTCCTATACCGCCGCCCCCTCCTCCTCCTCTTCCTCCTCCTATTCCGCCTCCTCCGCCTCCTCGTCATAATCATAATCATTATCATCGTCCACACCTAACATCATTATCGTCTTCTTCCTCTTCCAAACTGAGTTACGGTTCGATGAGTTATTCTTACCTTGGGCTAGCATGGGCCAGTGGCAGTCACCGTGAACCAGGTATATGTAGTTGCGAGTCGAGGTCGAGCCTCAGCCCACCAATGCGGCGCGGAATACTCCTGTTAATAATTGCTGAAGCAGCTGCCCTTTAGCTTCGACATTTGAGCCTTTTCACACACACCCAGTGACCCACTTCATTGAGTTTATTTTTGCTGAGGGTCAGGCGGTTTTATACAGCTGAAATAGGTCTTGATCGATCGAGACCCCACGAGGCGAAAAGTCGTACCAATTAATTATTTGCTGGGGCATACGACTTTTTTATGTATCAAAAATTGCCCTACGTCTGTCACAATATTGTATTTCATGCACAGAATCATGCATTTTCCCTACAAAACCACTTTTAAAAATATCTTTCAATAAATGTATGATGAAACATTCAAATTTTTCCCACAAAATATTATTTTGTAGAATAAGGGTGCGTCTTATGCGATGCGAGGGTGCTTCTTATACGCCGGTTAATTCGGTAAATAGATAAAGTCTGCTCTTGGCCAAGACATCGATCAAGTGTGTCACTGCTTGAAAAAGGGGGATAACCAGCTCCGTTTCGTGGTCTTGTGGAGCGTCTGTATCCTCCACCTCTTCTACTCGTAAGAGTTTCTAATCTCGGGTACTCGACTCCCGGGTTGAGCGCCCGGCCGGGACCGTAAGGTCGTCGTAATCGGATAATTCGGTCTGATCCAGTGTAATTTACCTCTTGTGTCGTCCTGTGTGAGCTGCTAATCCCCTCTCTCTCTCTCTCTCTCTCTCTCTCTCTCTCTCTCTCTCTCTCTCTCTCTCTCTCTCTCTCTCTCTCTCTCTCTCTCTCTCTCTCTCTCTCTCTCTCTCTCTCTCTCTCTCTCTCTCTCTCTCTCTCTCTCTCTCTCTCTCTTTTTTTTCTGTGTGTGTTCGCGTTACCTAATTGCTGTATACAAAAATGGAACAACGCTCGCGAAGTACAGCCTCATACTCTACAAATGTCACGTAGCTTCAAAGTCATGCGTTTACGAGCACTCGCACATGTGCGTGTCTGTGTGTATTCATCCAAATGTGTGTGCGTGTGTGATTCACCATGGTCTTGGATTGGATCACGTGTTGGACTCATGATCGACAGTTGTTACCCTCCCAAAAGAGGGAGTGTGTGTGTGTCTGTGTGTGTGTGTGTGTGTGTGTGTGTGTGTGTGTGTGTGTGTGTGTGTCTGTTGATTCGTATTCCTTGACCCCGTGGTTGGAGGAGGCGAGGCACTTAGCTAGTAAGCTAACCTCCTCCTCCCCCCTCCTCCTCCTCGTCCTACCCCCTACCCCCTCCTCCTCCTACTCCCCCTCCCCCATGCCCGTCATTCTTTCGGTTGCAACCATCTTGCTTCTTTCCACACCAACATATTTCTTCCCTCCCTCATTCCATTTTCTTTTATTTTATCCCCTACTCTCTTCCCCCTCCCATCCCTCCTGCTCCATTTACCCTCTTATGTTCCCCTCCCCCCCCATTCCATTTTCCTTTTTTTTTTTTTATATCCCATCCCGCCTGTTCTTTTTAGCCTCTCACATTTCCCCTTTTCCCCGTTCCCTCCTCACCAGTTTCTTGTCACCTTTTTCCTTTTCTCTTCCTCGTCCTCTTCACTCTCCCTCTCCTCTCATTTCTCGTATCGCCTGCTCCTCCTACTTTCCCCTTTCTCTCATTATTTCCTACTTCTCTCCTTCCCCGTCTCTTCTCCTTCGATTTCCACCTCCCTCCATTATACATCCAATTTACTATTTTGGCCTCCACGCACATACATATCTTCAGCTTCTCCCTCTCTTCTCCCCTCTGTCCCCCTCCCCCTCCATCCCTCTCTCTCCTTCTCTCCCTCCTTCCACCTTCCCCCTCTCCCTCCTTCCACCTTCCCCCTCTCCCTCCCTTTAGGGTGCCTGCCTCTTGACCCTCACACAGATATCTTGAGCCCCCTCCTTCTCCCCCCTCTCTCCCCACCTCCTCCCCCTCCCTCTCTCTCCCCTATCCCTCTCTCCCACTTTCCCTATAGGGTGCCTCTTGCCCCCCCCCCACACAAACATAAAGACCCTCTCCCGACCTCTCCCTTCCCTCCCTCCCTCCCTCCCCCCTCCCTACCTCTCCCCTCCCCCCGTCTATCCCCACCTCTCTCACTCTCCTCCTCTCTCCTTCTCCCTACTCCCTCCCTCTCTCCCACTCCCTTTCCCTGCTTCTTACATGGGCTCACGGGCATAATGTCAACTCAAGACCTTCGAGAGTCGGGGGCGGAGTGACGTCACCGTGTCCGGGGCCCGAAGTTGCCAAAGGCTTCGTGATGTCATGTGGACCCTGAGGATATTTCTCAGCAGGATATGTACACTTGGTTAGACTGTGGCCTGTTCAACGTATAATGGAAGTCAAAAGTGTGTGTTGGCGCACACATAAGATACACACACACACACACACACACACACACACACATATATATATATATATATATATAATATATATATATATATATATGTGTGTGTGTGTGTGTGTGTATGTATATATTTTTTCACTGGAAATCCGCAGCCCCATAGCAGTTGGCAACGGTCCTCAGGTCCACCTACAGATCTCTTAGGGAAAGAACTTTGGACTTTTGTGTTTGTATTGTATTAGTGTAGGACTATGGCTTTCTCACTGGATGAATGTAGAAAGGAGAGGGGAACAGTCTTCGGGTGTTGGTTTTCCATGCGTGAAAAGGTGTAAGAAATACAACTGTAGTTTATAAGATTTTGGTCCCTGTCTACAGACTAAATGGCAGACCCTCAGGGCTGCTGCACTTTTTGATGGAGACGAGAGCCTTGGTCAGTTTTGAAACGGGGCAGCTTGGTTGTCCATCTTGCAGGCACATAACAAGCAGGTACCTGTCATTGGTCATAAATATATAGATTTGTTTACATATGTGTATGGATATATATGTGTAGTTAATTCAACATATATATATATATATATATATATATATATATATATATATATATTATATATATATATATTGCAAAGGTTTTTCGTTCAGTTCCCGATGGATGTCAGAGTAGCTCAGTTGACAAGTAAATGCATAGACATATGCATATATGCATGTATGTTTCTGCGTTGCCTGTATAGACTGTACACGTGCGCTCTGTTTTTGTGTTTGTGTGTTTTTTTGTGTATGTTTACCAAAAATATGGTTTACAGGAAGAATCGTGTCGTTACAGTTCGTCTGTTTTGTAATAATTTATTTATTTTATTATTGTTATTACTATTATTAATATTATTATTGATATTATTTTTATAATCCAGAATCTAATAATTGGTTGTCATAAGTCCCCCGAGTGTTGGGAGTACCATTAACTCGTTTGTGTGTGCATGTGCGCGCGCGTGTGTGTATACACGTGTTCAAGTGTACCCAATTGCTCTTATTTAATAGGCCATACTACAGTTCAATATGACATCCTGTGTTTATATTTATACCCATGTCTGTTTATGTATGTATTTGGGTTTGCCCGTGTTTGCGACACACACAAACACAAACTCCATCACGTGGGAAAATAAACCAGAGACGCCAGGCTCTAAGGGTCGTATCCCACTTACCCTTCTCAAGCAAAGGGTCACGCTTCGGAGAAGAGAGTTTCATGTGCCCAAGATGATGGAGATTCCCTTCCCCTTCCCAGGAATTGCAGCCTTCTTCTAACTTGGCACTTGTGGTTATGTCATTACGCTAAGGGCTGGGGGAATTGTATAACGAGTCCCTGCTTTCTTGCATTGGGTATTCCTCGCTCCGTAACTCGAAATTATGTGGGCGTATGTGTATATGTGTGTGTGCGTGCGTGCGTAGCGCAATGTTTGTGGAAAATGAAGCATAATTAATGTATATTGTTATTCATCGCCCAACAGGTTGTGATTATGAGTGTATTATATATGTGTGTGTCTGTGTGTAGGGCAATGTACAATTGTGGAAAATAAAGCATAATGTATATTCTTATTCCTTGCCCCGCAGGTCATGATTATGTGAACTTGTGTGTTTGTGTGTATAGGGCAGGGGTTCTTAACCCATTCAACTCCGATGACAAGATGTCTTGTCATTTGGTCAAATAAAACAAAAAATCATAATAAAACAACAAAATGTTTGATGATCAAACAGCACCAGAAAAATATGACGTCATCAGTCCTCCTCCTCGAGGAGGACTGATGACGTCATATTTTTCTGGTGCTGTTTGATCATCAAACATTTTGTTGTTTTATTATGATTTTTTGTTTTATTTGACCAAATGACAAGACATCTTGTCATCGGAGTTGAATGGGTTAACCTGGTGCTCGCGAACACAATGGTGCTCGTATGGTTTTAGACGGTGTTCCCCATAGATACCTAAAATAGTGCCCGCGAGCACTAGGTTTAATATTAAGATATGGCAGTGCTGAAATTTCTCGAAATCATGAATTTTGCTTATATACGGTAGTCATTAGAACCGTGTTCATCGCCAAATCATCGAGCTTGGAAGAACTGACAGGACCATCAATTTTTTAACTTGAAGGCCCCTGAATAAACGGCTTTTGAAAGCATTTCTTGTAGATTCGCAAGCTTCCCATTCTGAACTTAATGTTCGTGCCGAAATTCGTTGGCATAATCGTGATCGGGCATTAGCGAGAGTGTGGGGAGTATTTGAAGAAGTCAAGTCCTTTTTGATTGAACACAGGAGCGACAGTGTCTCTCCTGACATTTTTGCCGATGAATTTAAACCGCGTTTTGCTTTCTTGGTTGATCCTTTTCATCACCTGAATGTGTTGAATTTAAAATTGCAAGGGAGGCACAGTAGTGTCTGGGTGTTGTATGAACAATTTGCAGAGTTTCAAACCAAACTTCAACTCTTCAATTCCCAAATACAGAAAAGTAATTTCCTTAATTTCCCAGAACTACAAAAATGTTTGAGTGAAACGAGAAATGGATGTTGCCCTTCATATGTTGAAAGCGCTCTAACAGATCTTATGACAGAATTTCAAGAGAGGTTTGTATTTTTGAAGGATCAGGAAACCAGATTCCAGTTATATTCTCAACCTTTCAGCGTTCCAGTAGAATGTGTAATGAAAGAGCAGCAGTAGAACTTGAGGTTGCGGATATACAGTCCTCCATATCTGTGAAGTACTTCTTCCAGAAAGATGATATTTGTACGTTTTGGGGGTCAAGCGACGACCAGAGAACCTACATTGCAAAAGGAGGCTTTCAAAATGCTGTCAATATGTAAGACGACTTACATTTGCGAAAGTGCATTCTCTGTTCTCAATAATGTTAAAAATAGGGCTAAACTAACAATGAAACATTTGGAAGAAGATCTTCGATTAGCTCTTCATGAAGGACACTTGAAAACAAGGAATTTGGCCAATGACATGCAAAGTCAAGGATCACATTAAAAACTCATTTGTAAGAATTTTACTTGTATGATTATTATTTAGTCCTATGTTTTACATATTTATGTTTTTATTATTCATATTTTTTTATTTCACAAGTGTAGTACACTTATTTATAAGATCATTTTTTATCGTATATTACGCGTCCGTTGAAAAACGTAACTCATTAGGTGCCCTTCAGAGGGTGCTCGCTTGACCAGAGTTTCTTTGCTTCAGTGCTCCAAAAGATAGAAAGGTTTAGAACCCCTGGCTTAGGGTAATGTTTGTGGAAAATGAGCGGGTTAGGGCGTCGTTACTTGCGGCGAAGGTCGAGGTGAGGGCGGTTCGAATCCTGACACCGGCGAAGTTGAACCAAGGGCATGGTTCATTAAATTCCACGCTACAAAGCCCTCTGTGAGGGGCACCGTCCTTGCCTCCAGATAGGGGGGGGGGACGTTAAACCATATCATCATCACTTTAATTCCTTACATCAGTCTTACCAGTATATGCCCTGGTACTTTTATATTACAGTACATAGAGAAAGGAAGAGAGTGAGAGGGAGAGATAGAGATGCAGACCCTACGGAAGAACCGGGCGTGTGCCCCCCAACCTTTAAAAGAAAGAGAGAAAGCGAGAGAGAAAGAGAGAGAGTCAGGGACGGACACGCTATGCCCGGCAAAGATCGTGAGAAGTGCCACAAGGGGGATCATTACGGCCCACATAATCCTTCGCCTTGCGACACCGGCCGCCGCCTCTCTTCCACGCAACTTGAAGACCTCACTCCTGGAGACAAGAGTAAAAGTCGTCACTCGGGGCAGAAGCCATCGTGAGCTCTTTCCTAAACGGAGAAAGAACCTTTGGCATTTATATGCCATAAAGTTTCTAAGGTACTCGATCTGGTCCTTAAAAGGCTTGGGGAACTTTCTTGTGCCGGAGTGAGCGGTAAAATTGTGTCTTGGGATTATGTGATTCTTCATGCTCCACAGAAGGCGGACCACTGTTAAGTTTCTGTAGACAGTACAATAAAAATGTTTCGGGTTTTTCTTACATTTGTACGCTCACGCTCGCACGCACAGTGCACACAAACACACACACACACACACACACACACACACACACACACACACACACACACACATATATATATATATATATATATGTATATATATATATATATATATATTTATTTATATAATATGCGACGGAAAAACCACAAAAGAAAATAATAAACTAGGGTCCATACTTTATTACTTTCCTTTGTGGTTTTCCTCATACTTAGTCACGAATCTGTGATTTCTCGTGTGTGTGTGTATATATATATATATATATATATATATATATATATATTATATGTATAGATATATATATTTATGTATATATATATATATATATATATATATACACACATCTATATATGTTATACATATATACATATGTTGAAGAATGGACGACAAAATGAGTGGTAGGGTGGCGATATAAACACCGAGAATCGTTGAAGTTTTAATTACTGACGTTTCGCTCTTAACAGAGGTACACTCTGAAGAAGCTCTGTTAAGAGCGAAATGTCACCACCCACTCTCTCTCTCACACACACACACACACACACACACACACACACACACACACACACACACACACACACACACACACACACACACACACATATATATATATATATATATATATATATATATATATATATATTGTGCGTGTGTGTATACATACGAGGGGTGATTGAGAAATTCGTGGCTTACAGTACAAAAACTTATTTCATAATAGATTGATTAATTTATTTTTCAACATAATCCCTTTGAAAGTTTACACACTTATTCCAATGGTTGTGGAGTTTACAGATCCCCTCTTTGTAGAAGCTTGACTCTTGGTCCTCCAAAAACAGTAAACCTCTAAGGCATCAACGACGTCATTGTCCGTGGCGAAATGTTGACCGCTGAGATCTTTTTTCTTCTAGGGAAATACATTGTAGTCTTAGAGAGCCAAATCAGGTGATTAGGGCGGATGTTCAACTAGCTGGAAGCCGCAATCATGTATGGCAGCAAGAGCCACGGCGGATGTGTGTGCTGGCGTAATCTCCTGATGGAAAAGCACCTCTCATGACAGCTTTCCACGCTGTTTTTTTTTGTTTTTTTTTCTTAATTTTCTCTCGGAGCTGCCTTATTAAGTTGGCATTGTATGGTCCAGTAATGGATTGACCCTTTGTCAGATAATCCACCAGTAGCACCCCCTTAGAATCCCGAAACCCCCCTATCCATCCATCTGCCCTACCATCCTATCCATCTGTCCTACCATGCTATCCGTCCATC
>NC_134781.1:38828645-38841145 GCF_046742065.1 Oratosquilla oratoria | reverse complement strand
CGAATCCTTGACATAGAACTGAAGTGAATTGTGGTTGATAGATGTGAATCTGTTCACTGTGACCCATTCAGTGTCGTACACACACACACACACACACACACACACACACACACACACACACACACACACACATTATATATATATATATATATATATATATATAATCATATACAATACAGTATAATGTAATATGCATGCATGCATACGTACAGCAAGAGGAACCCCTTCAGGGAGCGAGCAAGCCGAGCAGATCAGCCAGGAGTTGGACAAGCCGGCCCTAGGAAGCCAGCTAGGCAGGCTGATCGACATCTCTCGAGAAGGTAGAAGTACGATGAAACACCATGGACAAACAAACCACCAAGAGATATTTTGGCCCATGGCAAACGAGGAGGTAGAGAGAGAGTTAGAGAGAGAGAGGAGGTCTGCTTGTAGTTAGAAGGTGGATTCTTGAGCCCTGGAATTAAAAGGTGTTTACCGCTGTTCATGGATGGGATGTGGTGTTCTTATTGTTGTTGTTGATGGTGGTGGTGGTGGGGTTAACGAAGGAGGAGGATGAAGATGGTTGAAGAGGAAGTGGTAGAGAAAGAAGAGGAAGAACAAAATAGGAGAAAGAGGAGCGTAGATAATAAAAAGAAAGGAGGAGGAGATGGTGGTAGTTGAAAAGGAAGTGCTAGAGAAAGAAGAACAACAAAGGAGGAGAAAGAGGAACGTAGGATAAAAAAAAAGGAGGAGGAGGAGATGAGGGTGGTTGAAGAGGAAGTGGTAGAGAAAGGACGAGCAAAGTAGGAGGAGAAAGAGGAGCGTTGGGTATGTAAAAGAAAGGATAGAAGTTAGGAGGCAGGATTGCAGTCGTGAAGGACGGATGAAGGGCCGACAGCCAAAAGTATGTGGGGGGCTTGAGTAGCACTTCACCTTGCGAGTTGAGACCGAGGCTCCTTAGATACCAGCCGGGCTGTGTGCCTGCCCTCCGGCATGCCTGCCTGCCTACCTGCCTACCTGCCAGCCTGCCTGCCTACGGCTGAGTGTCAATCAATCTTGCCTTTTCCTTCACCATGTGGACCTCACGCCTTAGCGGTAACGTCGTGGCACTCACCGCGTCCAACTATTTCGAGGTGGCACACCTTCCTCGTTCCCCGCCCGCTCGCCCAACCGTAGGCAGGCCAACTTGGCATGACGCCGCCCTTCTCCTTCGCTTCCCCTATTTTCACTCTTCATCTTGCTACCTCCCCCTTTCCCCTTTCTCCATCTTTCACCCTTCCCCATCTACTTGCCCTTCCTCATCCCTCTTCTCTTTCCCATTTTCTTCTACTTCCCCTTCCTCTTCCCCTTCCCCTACCATTCCCATTCTTTTTTCCCGTCCTTTCCTTTTCTTTCCCTTTCCCCTTCCTTTTTTCCCGTCCTTTCCCTCCCTTTCCCATCCCCCTTCCCCTTCCTTTTTTCCCGTCCTCTTTCCTTCCCTTTCCCCTTCCCCTTCCTTCTTTCCCGTCATCTGTCCTTCCCTTTCCCCTTCCCCTTCCTTTTCCCCTTCCCCTTCTCCTTCCTTTTTCCCGTCCTCTTCCCTTTCCCCTTCCCCTTCCTTTTTCCCGTCCTTTCCTTCCCTTTCCCATCCCCCTTCCCCTTCCTTTTTTTCCCCGTCCTCTTTCCTTCCCTTTCCCCTTCTCCTTCCTTTTTTCCCGTCCTCTTTACTTCCCTTCCCCTTCTTTTTTCCCGTCCTCTTTACTTCCCTTTCCCTTCCCCTTCTCCTTCCCCATCCTTTCCCCTTACCTTTTTCCTTCCTCTTTCTCCTTCCTTCCCTTTTTCTTCCCATCTCCTGACCATGTTACCGTTATCCCCCCATGCCCTTTCCTCTTCTCCCATTCCCACTTTCCCCGTTGTCCACCCTTCTCTTTTCCCTTTTCCCTTCCCGCGTCCCCTTTGCCCTTTCCTTTCCTCTTCCTCCTCCCATTCTCATCTTTGCATCTTTCTTCTGTCTTTTTTCTTTTCTTTTCTTCCTCTGCCTTCCTCCTCTCCGTCTCCTCTCCCATGCACTTGCCTTCTCTCGTCTATGTGTCACCCTTAACCCCTTCCCCACCCGCTTCCTCTCCCTTTCCCTCTCTGTTGCTCTCCCTCCCAAATCTCCCCCCTCCATGTGGGGTTTTATGCAGTCGATACTACAGACTTGGGTGACATCCCTACGGACCGGAGTCACGTTGGAGACTCGTAATTTCACTTGGAAAAAGAAAAAGAATGGTGTGATCACTTTAACGTCCCTATCCCCAAGGATAGAAGTACTGGTCATTGCTAAAGAAATATCGTCTCTCTCTCAATCCCTCTCTCTCTCTCACGCTCTCCCTCTTCCTCTTACTGTTCCACACCCTCTCCCTCACCCTATCCCACACTCTTATCTTCACCTTCATCAGTATCTCTATCACCGTCACCCTCTCTCACCCTCTCCATCACTCTATCCCAACGCTCTCCCTTATCCTCTCCCTCACTCAATCCCACACATCTCATCTTTACCTTCTCCATCACCCTCACCCTCTACCTATCCCAACGCTCTCCCTTACCCGATCCCATAACCTCTTCCTCACCTCCATTACTGTCATCTTCTCTCTCACCTTCTCCCTATCTCTCTTCATTACCCTATCCCAACGTTCTCCCTCACCCTTTTCCACACCCTCTTCCTCACACTCTCCCTCACTCTCTCCCTCATTCTGTCCCACATCTTCTCCTTCACCCAATTCCACGCCCTCTTCCTCAACCTCGCCCTCACCCTTTCCGTTTCCCTCACCGTCACCCTCTCTCTCACCTCCTCCTCCTCCATCCAAACTCTCACCCTGTCCCTCACCCTCTCCTTCACCCTCACCCTCTTCCTCTCCCTCACCCTATTCCACACCCTTTTTCTCACCCTCTCCCTTACCCTCTTCCAAACTCTCTCCCTCAACCTCACCCTCACCTTCTCCCTCACCCAAACCCTGTCCCTCACCTTCACCCTCACCCAAGCCCTGTGTAACCAACCTATATTATAGCAACATCGCCCGTGGAAAACCACATTGCAACACACATACGAACATACACACACGCCCCTAGGCTCTTCCTTCACGTGATCAAATCCTTAAATAATCAGATCCCAAACAACGCCTTTTCCAACGTACACGTTAGATATATTCCGTGTTTAGATTAATACGGATAATAATTTAATCACAAGAAACAACTAACTCCCATGTTACTAGATTTTATTAAGAATAATTTTAAGGCTACCACTCCCCCTCAAAAATGCTTTGTCATAATTTCCGCTGGTACAAACCAGAAGCGAGCCAGGAGGGCGGCAGTCAGTAGGTGAACGTAGATCGAGTATGATCTGCGAAATTGTATTTAAAAGACCAATATAGGCGATAAAACCGTCGAGTGTTTAAATACCCACCGAAGGCTCACACCCTGCCCCTCACCCTCATCCTCACCCTATTCCGCACACTCCTCTCTCACCCACAACCTCAACTTCACCCTCTACCTTATGCTCCTCGCCTCTTTTTCTCTCTCTCCCATCCCCTCGCACTCCAATGCCCTGCTCCTCCTCCCTCGTTTCCGTACCCTCAAACTTGCGTAATTCCGTCTTCCTCTCCCTCATTCTCCTCTTCGTTCTCCTCGTTCTCCAGTCTCATTCTCATTTTGCTCCTCCACATCCTCTTCCTTTTGCTTCTCGTCATCATTATCAGACCTCCTCCACTCTTCTTCCTCGTCCCTCTCCTTCTTGTCCTCCCTCTCCTCCTCCTTTATGTTTCTCTCTTCCTTCTCCACCTCCTACTCCTCACTCTCCTTTACATCTTATCTTTCTTCCCCCTTCCTCTTCTTCTTTACATCTTACCTCTCTTCCTCCTCCTCTTCCTTGTAACCTTGTTCTCTTCCTTGTCCTCAGAATCGGAGCCAGTGCCTTTGGCCAGGTACCTGAAACGGTATCTCCTCGGTTTCTTGTTGACGTGGCTCTGCATTTGTTTGTCTGGCTATGCACAGTGGTGCTTAATTGTGTACTTGTTTGCGTGGATGAGCTTTTATTTGCAGAGCGAACTGTGCGCTTAAGGTTGTCCGATTTTACTGTTTACATTTTATTTGATTTTTTATTCTTCTACATTCTCTTTTTCTTCTCCCGACTGCTCCCCCCCCCCCTCTTTCTCTCTCTTGTGGTAGAGTGCTTTAAGGAGCTCTAGCATAGAATACTAGCAGGGCGCCGTAGTGTTGTGCCGTGTTCCGACCGTCAGTGACGCTTCTGGTACAAGAATTCTTTGTTACGGCCGACAAGGCCTCATTCATGTGTTTACTAGGCATGGCATCGTCTCGCTCTGCGCAGCTAGCGACATTTGCCCGCACGTCTGTCATACTGTGAGCACATAGCGCTCCATGTACGCCTACCCACAATAAAGGCGTCATCGTCCCCCCCCCCGTGTTTATATCACCTGTTGCAGGAAACATAACATGGCGCAGTGAGTAGGATTCGATGCAATTGCTTGCAGCTTGCAACAGTGAAAATGGGACGATACGCGAATCGGTGGCGCGTACGTTAACAGTGCAACGGAACTCGACGAATAAGCAACAGTGTATATGCTGGACTGTGAATGCAGTACCGGCTCCATTGTGCATCCTGGACCGTGAAATGCTGTGCGATAGTGTGACGCGCCTTTGTGGGCACGTAGTGGTGCGAAAAAAGGGGCCTTTCATCCCACCGCTTCGCTCTACCCGCCGCGAACGCAACCCCGTACGGAGCCCAGCTGATCACGCAGGCCACGCCCACCCAACCTAGGAACTGGTACAACGCCTCTGCTTCCTCGCTGTAATTACGTCAGTGCAGGAGGTAGCGACCAACTGCCGCTCACACGAGACATTGATGGTGACAGTCTCCGACGTCAAGTAGGACCCACACACATGCGCCGTGTCGGCATGCCAGAGGGTTCCCCGCCAGACGCACGCACCCCCGTCTCAGCGCCCCCCGCCATCTTCTCCCGGGAAGTCTGACGCCTACTGCCCCGGTGTCTGACGGCCCTGACCCCCCCCCCCCGCCACCTGTCGGCATACGCATCTGTATGCTGCCTGGCACAGGTATGGACATCACGGGGATAGGCACTCGGCACCTAGGTATTTTGGAGATATCCATAGCTTACTTATAGCTGCCGCTCTTGGTGCCGACGTTCGTGGCCGACATATCTCGCATGCCCCACGCAATGTGACGCTTCCGGGCTGCCTTGGCGTTCGGATTATCGAGGAGGTCCAAACACCCTTCTTCGGCTTGGCTATAGTACCACCCGACTTCCCGGAGCCCGGCCTGGCGATGACATACATGAACAAGTGCGCCGAGCTAACATTGCCCATTGACAGCTAACCGGCCACTTACGGGAATTTAGCGACGTGCTTGTCCCCAAGGATGATCCCCACACCGCCCCCCTAGGAAAGATGGTGGGTCTCTCCCCCTTCCCATGAGAATCCATCTGCAAGCCGACGCGACTCAAGGGTACAGCAAGGTATCATCACGCCTGTCGTCGCCGCAAGTGTTGGCACCCGTCGACCCCGCCCTGCCAGTCGTACTGCAGACGGATGCGTCGCACCTCTACAACATCGGTTACGCCCACCGCCAAGACCACGGCCAGAGTCACTTACGTCTCGTCAAATGTGGCTCGCGGTTTCTGACGGACACCGAAAACCGAGACGCCACTATCACTGGAGATGCTACCACCTGTGTCGCATCCAAATACAAACCATCGTCTGCTCCTCACTTCAGGAGCGTCGTCATCGGCAACGCCGGTGCTTCGCTGGGACAACCCGTCACCCTACGCCGACGCCAATAGGGCGCTGTAAAGACTCCGGGCCGCGGCACGGATAAATCCCGCTTATGGCCACCTGCTTACTTGCGTGTCCTCTGGGTTCCCGTCCGACCGCCTCGCCCTACTCAACTCCGTCCCTCCGTATTGGAAGCTCCGGGACGCCCTCTCTGCCGAAGGGGAACTGGCGCTGTACGACCAGCGCATCGTCATCCCCGCCGCCCCGTCGTGTTCCATCTCTCGGTGGATGGCCTGCTGTTCCCGTGCGCGGATCCCCTCAACTCCGCCCCCGCCGCTCGTCTCGGGTCGCCAATAGGCATACCTCTCGCAATGGTCATGCGAGCGCGGTGTGGGTGGGTATGTGTGTGTATAGTGCTTTAAGGAGCTCTAGCATATAATACTAGTAGGGCACCGTAGTGTTAAGCCGTGCCCCGACCACCAGTGACCCTTCTGGTACAAGGACTCTTTGCTACGGCCGACAAGGCCTTATTCGAATGTTTACTAGGCGTGGCATCGTCTCGCTCTGCGCAGCGAGCGACGTTTGCCCGCACGTCGGTCCATACCCATCTGTCATGCTGTGACATAGCGCTCCATGTATGGATACCCACAGTAAAGGAGTCAGTTATCCCCCCCCCCTTTTTTTATATCACCTGTTGCAAGAAACATAACATTCTCTGTACACACACACACACACATCCGTCCATGATAATGATGATGGTATTAGTCTTCAATATTTTCTTTAGCGACATCTCGTTTTTACAGATAACGCACACTTTATTTTCTGTTATTGTTATCTTAATTTGTTATGTTTTTTTTTTTTTCCCGAAATGGTTTGCCCCGAGGTGGGTCAATGCCCTCCTGCGTTGGAATTCTTCCTGACGTGGAAGAAACACGCAATATGTCTCGTCCTGGTCCGGCACGATTCGGCAGGAAAACCAGGTGTTCGTGTGTGTATGCATATTTCATATATATATATATATATATATATATATATATATATATATATATATATATACATAATATAGATATATACAGTAGATAGATATGTATGCATGAGAAATCACATAAACTCGTGATTCTAAATATGCGGAAAAACCACCAGTTTATCTTTTTCCTTGGTGTTTTTTCCGTATAGATATGTGTGTGTGATTCACCACCATGTTCTTGGATCATATGTTGGACTCGTGATCGACAGCTATTTCCCTCCCGGAAGAGAGCTCAGAGTTCATATAACCGATGTATGGGTAATTATTTGACCTTACACACACACACACACACACACCCAACTCCCCGCCCACGAGAGTAGGAGTAATGACTTGCAGCGCAGCGATACCGAAATTATTTCAGCCCTGGGCGGGATTCAAACCCGGACCGCCGTAGTGGCGGTCGAGAACTCTACCACTGCGCCACTGCATGTGTGTGTGTGTGTGTATGTAGGTGGGTCAGTTTACATCTTAGGGTCACGTGAGGACGATGACGAAGTCGGTGAGTAATGTCGCAGTGAATGAGTGGTAAAGTATGTTGACAGAAAACTTCGGCCTACCTACCACGAGGCCAGATGTAAAATAATAATAATAATAATAACAGTAATGATAATGACAGTAATCATAATGTTGATAATGATATGATGATAAAGTTAGAAATAAACACACATGAACGAATAACTAAACAGAGAGACAAAGAGACAGATTGGGGGAGCGAAAGAGAAAGGAGAGAGAGGGAGGGGTGTAGGACCTGTTGAGATCCTACAGCGTAGCAGCAGCTATCGGGTATCCTGGCCTCACTCTGTTGTTCTGCCGTCGTGTTCTCAGATTGCATAACTTGTGGTCAGCGGTTCTTCGTGAACACGCCTTGTGGGCGGGCGGCAACCCGCGGTGTACCTTCTGCGCCCCCTTCTGGATCTCTCCCACCCCCCGTCGTCGCGTGGTTGAGGACGACCCCTCAGACTCGAACTTCCTTACCCCGTCGTGCCTCGTTTACACGGGACAAGTTGAGAGGCAAGTCAAATGTGCAAGTTATTTGAACTGGAAGAGGAAAGCGAGCAAGTACATACAGGCCAAGTCAGAGACAAGTGGTTTGTATGAACATTACAAAGGAGGAGCATGCCGACAGGAGACCCTTTGGTCCATAACTAGCTTCAAACTCTTTACCATTTAACTATGTCTCGGTTATTCCTATCATATCGAAATTTTCACTTTTGACATTTGCCTGTATTTCTTGAAATTTATTTCTAATACTATGAGCATGAAAATACATGGTATTAAGAAACTCGTGATTATTTCTTTTTCACACGTTTAGTATTTCAACATGATGTCTTTCATTATAATTTTGTTATTTATTGAAACATCACTCTATAATGACATTTGGCACTTCACTGACGTTCAATGCCTCATGGACATTTGCCCCATCACGGACATCTGGTCCCTCTCGGTCATTTGATCTCTTGTGTACACTTTGCCCCACTACGTCATCGCGTTCCACACCGGCCACCTGTCGTTCGCTGACATTCTGTCCGGCATCCCTTCCTAAAATGATATTCTGTCCTCCACTGGCATTATATCCTAAAGTGATATTTTGTCCTCTTCTATCATTGTATACCATCGTGATATTTTTCCTCCCCTATCATTATATCCCATCGTGATATTTTGTCCTCCACTATTAATATATCTCATAGTAATATCCCAGTGTAATATTTCGTCGTCTACCGACATTATATTCTAAAATGATATTTTGTCCTATACTGACATATTGGTCTACATTATTACTATATCCTACTCTGTTTTCCCCAATACACTCTATTTCCCCTTTCCTTTGAGTTCCTACCCCAAAAAAGGAACAAGTTCACTACAAACTCCCACAATGAGGTTTGTAAGAAAATCTTTGCCTCTGCGAGTAAAGTGGATCCCATCAGAAGCATAAAAGTCATGACGCCTGGAAAAGAGATACCAAGGATCAAGAAAGTGGTCTTCCAGTTGCGTGCACAATCGTGATATCCTCTCATTGATCCCTATGGCTCTACTCTTCTAACACGTGCCAGCGTAGATCCTCGGAAGGATCCCACTGACTACGTGACGGCTCCCACGCTCCTTCATCTCCTGAAGAAGGACCTTGTAATTCCGAACAAGTTCCTCTGATCTCACCTTACCCACATCGTTACTTCCCGTATGAACAATCGTAACCGTGTTCGTCCGCCTTTGCTTCCTGGTGGTCTGGGTACAATCAGCGATCCCACGGCCCGGTTGACATACAAGTTTGCAACGTCGTTTAGTCTTCCGCTGCAGGATGTCGTCATAGCCTCGCACCATGGAGTCCCCCACCACAAAGAACTCCTGATTTTCAGCCACCTCATCCTCCAGCAGAGCAAAACGATTGGCTAGGGCCAGCTTACCGAACGCAGGCTCGACAAACGGGACCACACGGAGCGCCACTCGCTCACGGCAGTGTCAGAAGTACTTACTCGCTTTCCTCTCCAGTTCAAGTAACTTGCACACTTGATTTGCCTTTCAACTTGCCCCGTTTAGACGAGGTTTTAGTGCTGTAGCCTGATTGCCCCGTCGGTAAGGCTAGAGTTTCACTCTAAAGAGGCACAGAAAGGTGTGTGGGTGTGTTGGAGGTTCCTTCCCATATGATGAAACTGCTGGCGCTAACCAGAATAAAAACCAAAGACTAATCCGGTCGGATTCAGCAGTTTATCCAAGACTCTATGTAAACCTTTCATAGGACCTCATGTGGAGTTGCTTTCCGTCGAATAAAATCGTCTAACGTTAGCTAGAATGATGGTGCGTGCGTGCGTGCGAAAGATTTCCGTTCGAGCTTAAAGGAGGAAGTTTCTTCATCTGAATAAAATCACCTGGCGGCAGTCAGGTAGTCTACGTAAGGATCCCTCCTCAGCACGAGTGAGACGGAGACAGACTAGGTCGTTGAGGGGAGAGACGCCTTCTCGAGTTTCCTGAACCGGAAGTGAGCTTGTAGCTCTTGAAGAAGGTGTGTGTCGAGGAGGAGCCCCTTTCCCTTCAAGACTCACGTCTCCCGGGGCGCCTTAAACTTGATTAACACACTCGGAATATTTGTGTGCCTTTGTGTGTGTGTGTGTGTTTTCTTACGGACAAGCACGAATGTAAAGCAAGCGTGCCTTCGCTAGACAAGCACGCATGCACTTCGACTCTCGCTCTCTTTCTCTCAGTCTCGCCCAGGGATGAAATTTTCAGTATCGCTACACTGCGAGACGGCACTCCAACTCTGGTGGGCAAGGAGATGTGTGTGTGTAACGTCACAACCTTACCCAAGGAGTGTGTCATATATGAACTCAGAGCTCTCATCCGGCAGGGTAATAATTGTCGATCACAAGTCGAGCACGTGGTTCAAGACCGTGATCAATCGCGCGCGCGTGCACGCACATACACACACACACACACACACACACACACACACACACACACACACACACACACACACACACACACACACACACACACACACACATTCATCAACTGAATAAAATCGGCCGTCGTTAGCCTGAACAAACTATGTATTACATTTGTGCGTGTGTGTGTGCGTATATATATATATATATATATATATATATATATATATATATATATATATATACATACATATATACATACATATATACATACATAAAAACACTGGTATTTGCTCTACATTTCTCCTCCCATGCATAGTTAATTTCCCTTGGCTGCACCAGAACTCTCCAAAGACATTACCTGAAGTCCCCAACTAGTAGTTAGACTCCTTGGATCTTGATGTTTGCCTGACCTTGTGACGAGGCTGTACACGATATGTGGTATTTTACGCGATATATGTTGTTTCTCTCTCTTTCTCTCCCACTGTCTCTCCCTCTCTCTTTCTCTCTCCTCATTCCCTCTTCTCTCTCTTCTCATTCCCTCTTCTTTCTCTCTTCTCATTCCCTCTTCTCTCTTCTCATTCCCTCTTCTCTCTCTCTTCTCATTCCCTCTTCTCTCTCCCTTTCTCCCCCTGTCTCTCTCTCTTCTCATTCCCTCCTCTCTCTCTCTCTCTCTTTTCTCATTCCCTCTTCGCTCTCCCTCTCTCTCTCCTCTATCTATCATATGTTACTGCTTTCGTTCTTTCTTGTGGCGCATACATGGTAAGTCATCGTGTAAAATCTACATTGTTCGTATGGTTATCATTGTCTAGTCACTCCTGGGCTTTCTATCACATCAGCTCATTGTGTTCTGATAGGGCGCCAAGAGATAGTGTCGAAGAGATGAAGGGGTAAGATAGTGAAGTTTGCAGGATTGACATGGCAGAGCCTTGAATAGTTGTGCGACACATGGAGGAGCTTGGGGGAGGCGTTTGTTCAGCAGTGAACTCCAAATAACTGAGGATACGAGTCTTTGGAGGAGAGAAGGAGAGGGTGTAGTGTCTTGGATCACGTGCTAGACTTGTTACGGCCAATTACTATAATTTCGTATGAGAGTTCAGGGCTCATATACGACTGTATGGGTCATGCTGTGACCTTATACACACACACATGCAAACGAGCGCGCGCAAACACACACGCACACACACACACACACACACACACACACACACACACACACACACACACACACACACACACACACACAGTTCATTGCTCACCAGACCTAGAGTGTCGACTCGCGTTGTAGTGATGCTGAAATATTCAGCCCTAGGTGAGGCTCGTACTCGGATCACTGAATTGTTTGTCGAGCCATGCAAATGTTGACTAATGAGGAAGATGTTATTTGAACCAGAACCTCGGGTTCTGACTTGACCTGACCTGTTGTCCATTAATATTACTGTATAACAAATTTCAGGTAAAAAAAAAAACAGTTCTCATGTGCATTTTATTATGAAGTTCAGTGTGCTGAATTCGAATTTGACCAAAATTTCATATCACGTCACATGTTCCCAATGTGCAACAGTACCGCTTTTATGCTGTAAAGGGATTCATCTATGAATAGCCTCCACTCATTTGGTTCATAGGTCAGTTCAAGGGTATTGAATAGGTCTCTAATATCATTACAATGAGTCAAGTTGTTTTCCCTAGTGAAGAATTGCTGTAGATCTGCAGAACGCTTCCTAGATACTGTAATTCGAGCATCTTCATCCAACAGGTTCCATTGTTGCAGACGTGAGGCCACGAGTTCACTCTGTTGCTTAGTAAGTGTTAGATCACGAACTAGATCATTGAGTTCCGGTTGGGTGATGAGGTGTGCTTTCTTGTCAGATTCAAGCTGTGACACGTACGTTGTATCTTGAGATTCTGAATCGTCTGAGTTGCTCGTGTCATCGCTTGTTCGTTCAGTCGAGGGCGGCTGTGGTACAGGAATATCACTGGAATCTCGAACTGGGCGAATAGCAGACTGAAGGTATGGATACATGATAGATTTCTTGCATTTTCTGTTGTGACCTGCAGGGAAATAAAATAAAATCGGACTAAAATGGGTATTATTGGTTGTGATCACGTGCAAAAATAGTGGAAGTACAACATATTATGTATTTCGATATTTTTTATTGATAATCTCTTGAAAATACTTTAAAAAAACACAGTAAAGAATACACATTGGATACCCATCTTTAATGTCTGTTAAGCAGAAGTAACAATCTGTTGAATGGTCTTTTGGCTCCCTCCAGACCATTGGCCAAAGACGAGGCCAGGCCCTTTACCTTTGACCCAAGTAGAAAGGGAATTTGTAGTACACCTGACAA
>NC_134781.1:38823645-38826145 GCF_046742065.1 Oratosquilla oratoria | reverse complement strand
GAGGCCGAGCGGTATACACGACTGAGAAAGTGGCTCCTGTGTCAACGATCCACCCTTCAAAACGGCCAAGAAATTCATCAGAACCGTCAATAACTCAAATGCAAAAAATTGAGTAGTAGTAGTGAAGAAAAAAATAACAGCACTGGTTCTGATGTTGCAGAAGAGTTTCCTCTCTTGAAACAGAAGTATCACGCAACAAAATCTGCTGCCAAGCTGGTATCAAAAGTGTCCTTGTCAATAAGGAAAGCACCAAATGTTTTTAAAAAATTGGCTGAAGAAGGAATAGATGTCCCCACATCATCACAAACGGGAATTTGGCATCAAGTGATCAAGGATGAAGAAAGAGTCAAGAACCGACTGAAAGAAATTATTAGTGCAGAGAAATTTTGTTTGCATTTTGATGGGAAGAGAATTGACAATAAAGAATAAAAAGTGGTCTGTGAAAAGAACCTTGGCATTTTGGCGTATGAAAGCGACACAGCTGAGGACATCTTTATCCCACGGCAAACCCTGCTAGACGAAAACAATGACGTTGTTGTTAGACTTCAGAGACAGTTCGGACGAAGGGGACTAGAAGAGCCTCAGTTTATTGGATGCCAGCATCATATTCTCGACTTGGTTCTACAGCACGTGATGGATTCCTTTTTCTCAACAAAATCACAGTCACCCAGCATCAACTATTATTTCGTTGATGATGTTTTTGGCAGGCTATGAAAATTTTTACAAAAAAGCTATTCTGGTATAGAAATGATGCCAACACGAGAAAACCCTGGATTGGGAGATAACTAAAGGTTTCTTTTTGAACTCTGTGAAGCATATAAGTACTACCACATGGAGGGAAAATAGCCTCATATGAAATGGCGGAAGCTGCCATCCCTTTATAGTGCCAGGTGGAATTCACGGGCAATCTTTAGATTGATTACTTTTTTTTCTCATTCCGAAATGGAAAGATAAACTAAAAGCTATCTGTGATTTCATCGCAGCTACATGGGCAAAGGCATGGTTCTCAAATCAACACTATTTAGAAGACACAATGAATTGCATGCTGCTATCCCTAAATTGAGGTGTCTTAAGGCTTTAAAATGTTTTTCCACCCACTGGATAAAGGAACGATCAGTGCTTGATGTGCCACGCTCAAATATGGTGCTCAAGCGAGCTGTGAAACTGATGGAAGTGTCACAGCACTCGCAAAACTGACAAATATCTCGACAGCAAATTCATAAACAGTAACTCACAAACATTTGCAAATAAATGCTTTTGTAAACGGTAGATTTTTCTTTTGATACTTCAGCCCAATACAAAAGTGCGGGAATTTTTTTCTCACAATTTGACAAAACGACATTTTTGTGAGTTTTAGACAAAAGTTCATAGTTTGCCACTACAGGCTTTTAAAACTAAAACAGTCTTATCCACCCCCCCAGAAAAAAAAATTATATATATATATACACACACACGAGAGAACTTCGCTAGTGACAGCGACATTTATCAGTAGGTTCGAGTCCTCCATGCGATTGTCATAAATTATCTGATATATATATATATATATATATATATATATATATATATATATATATAAATATATATATAATATATATATATATATATATATATATATATATATATATATATATATATATGTATATATAAATCTCTGTCGATTGTTATACTTGTGCTACGACCGTGAGCCTCGCCCACCATCCCTGGGACTCCCTCAGGACCCGCCGACTGCGGAGTGCCATGTACAAGTATCAGCGCCACGGCCTTGGGATTTGATTTATGAACAAGACAGGTAAATACCTGTGAGCTGGGAACGTGTTCCTTGCCTCCCGGGCCACAAGTAATGAACAATTGGAGCAGCGGGGTCTCTCTCCTCCCTCACTTCCCCTCTCTCCCTCTCTCTCTCTCTGTCTGTCTGCCTATGTAGGCGAGGCCTTTGATATGTTATGAAACCAAGCGAAAGAAAGGGAGGCGTTGGAATTGTCATGATTCTCACGTTCATTCTCTCTCTGTCTATCATCTCCCTCTCTTTCCCTCTCTCTCTCTCTCTCTCTCTCTCTCTCTCTCTCGTCTCCTTTACCTCCTACTTCACATCCTCCTGTACTTCCTCGTTTCCTTTCTATTCCCCCTCCACCACTTCCTCCTCCACTTCCTTGCCCTCCACCTCCCGTTCTCATCCTTCTCCTTCTTTATGCCAGTCTTTATATATATAATTTATACATTCTTTTAGAACCAATGTTGTTATAATGCTCGTTCATTCCTCATTCTCTCTTTTGTCCTTGCTCGCCTCGTTTATTTTTCTACCCAGCACGCCTTTTCCTTATCTCCACACCCCTTTATCTCTCCTGGCCCTTTTCTTTTCACCCTCCTCTCTCTTTGCTTTAGGACACTCATAATTCGCAACTAGGAAAGGAATCAGTTATTCCGAGCTTAAGAATCTCCCTCTCTCTCTCTCCCTCTCTCATTCTCGTTATCTCTCTCCCCCTCCACCCTTCAATGGAGT
>NC_134781.1:38691145-38813645 GCF_046742065.1 Oratosquilla oratoria | reverse complement strand
ATGCGCACCGCACTGCCTTGCACGATCCTATTGTTTCTTAGTGTACATTGTCAAGTGCACAGGATCACTCGTCAAGGACAGTTGCAGTTCATAGGACCAGATCTGTGTATGGTGACAGGGGACTGGCCTCGTTATCATACACTTCTGGCGTACCCTGTGGGAGAAATCTGTAAAAATATCTAATGCTAAATAAAAATATTTTATTTCAATCCTTTGAGAAATCTCCAAGATTTGTAAATGTCTGCTGGAATGGGGACACTTTTGGGGACCGTGTAAGAGATCTTGGGGTTCGGAAAGATTTTCAAGACATGGAAGATGACGACGATAATGTCGAAGTCGGTTCAAGAATGCCAAATTATTATGTTAGGCGTTTTTTATTCACTCAAAGACATATTTTGACATTCTTTTTTTTTCCACCAAAATCTATTCTTAACAAAGGCCGATGCTTGTATATATAGAAAATGGATTATTGTATTGCATTGTGTAAGATGAAAGAGAAACCCGCACTCAGAGAAACGGGTTCCAGAGATAAGAAAGGTGTGAGATAGCAAGTCATATCGGAACTGGTGACACATTAAGTAAATCATCATGATGGTAAGCTATGGTAATAGACAAATACGTAAGTTGTAGAACTAAAACGGCCAAAATCAGAAGTTAGAATAGAATTAATTTTAAAGTATGACAAAACAAATGAAATAAAAGCAAATGAGATTATTTTATAGAAATGGCTAAAATTGTAGAGCAAATGAAATTTATATAAAATGATATTGGTCTGAAACAACCCGTAGAGGAAGTCGTGCTGGGAACAAATGAAAGAAAATGGGTTCGTATATGCACACGCCACATGAGCGCTTGTGAGATCATGGCCGCTAATAGAGAGCTTGAGGATGTAGCGAGGACATTTTTACCAGCTGACACTATCACTGTCATCACCACCACTCCCATCGCCACAGACACTACTACCATTACCTCCGCCACCACTACGATCATTGTTAATGCCTGAGCCGCCGCCACTACCACCACCACCAACAACAGAAGCAGCACTATCACAGCTGTCACCACCACTATCACCAACCTCAGCCACAATCACCAACCTCATCCACTGCCACCACTACCACTTTCACTACCACCACCAAAAACAACCTGAGCCACCATCACCACTATCACCACTGCCACTGCTACACCACCGTAGGCCAATTAAGAGATCCTTCTGGGCGCTCTTTCCACACGTGCGACTGGATCAGCGTGTCGCCATTGTTCTGTGTCAAACACATAGACATTTATGTTCATGCTCATACAACATTCCTTCAGGAGAGAAAGAGAGAGAGAGAGAGAGAGAGGAAATCGAAGTACATCACATGCCGCCCGCTGGCACCAGGCATCGGGTGAGTCGTCCAGTAGCAGCCCAGGCATTTCATTAACATAATGACTTAGGTGGACGGACAGCCCATATCTCGTTTCCAGATTTTTTTTTCTTTTCCATTTTTCAACCTCCGATTCTCAGTAATCAATGTTGCGCTCTCTTCTCCATAATCCCCCCCTCCATAATCCCCCCTCTCGCTTTACACACACACACACACACACACATATATCCTCCTCTGACTTCCCCTCTCCTCCCTCCCTCCCTCCCACTTCTCTCCTCACCTCCCTCACCCTTTCCCCTCCACCCTTCTTCCCTTCTCTGACATCCCCTCTCCTCCCTTCGTCTCTCTTCTCCCCATGCCCGCTCCCCGCATCTTCCCTCTTCCCCATTCCCTGCACACTCCTTCTCTCTACTTCCCTCTCCTCTGTCCTATCCTTCCCCTTCCTTTCCCCTAACCACCTTCCCCTCCCCTCCCCTCCCCTCGTTTGCTTCCCCTCCCTTCACTACCTTACATATGCATTGAAAACTGAAGTTCTTTTTTATGTGTTTACTTATATTTCTGTAACCGCAGCACTGCCCAAAAGTGAACCCCCATTTTTTATGTTGACAGTTACGCCCCCCCCCTTCTTTTAATACAAATATTTACAGTTAAAATAAAAAATAAAAAAAGGTGAATGACAAATGAGGAAATGCACAATTTCCCCCGTGGCCTCTTTCCTCACAAGGGAAGTGGCTTAGTCAAATCTTGTTTCGGCTCCTCTCGAGGAAATCATACTCAAGGGGTGTGTGTTTGTGTGTGTGTGGGGGGTATACCCAGTCTCCACGCTTCGCTCCGGTATTCAATGACGGTATTCTTATTCCTCCCTGCACAGGAACATTAGAATATATATATTTTTTCTATTTGTTTTGACTGGTTTGGTAAAAGTTATGTTGCCATAAAAGTGGGCCTCTTTTATTTTATTTATTTGTTTATTTATATATATATATATATATATATATATATATATATATATATATATATATTTTTTTTTTTTTTTTTTCTGTTCTGTGGCAGATGAACTCTCCTGTCGTGGGCACGGCGCCTCTATCCCAATTTGAGAGCGGCCATGTTTTCTCCTCCTCTTCTTCCTCCTCCTCGTTCTCCTCCTCCTCACCTCCTTCTTTTCACCCTTGTCTCCCCTCCTTTTTCTCACCACATCGTTTCCTACTTCCCCATTCTCACGCCGCCTCCTCCTCCTCCTCCTTACACTCCACCAACTCCTCCTCCCTTCTACTCCTTCCCCCACTTCCTCCCTTTTCTCCCTCCCACCCCCTCTTCCCACAAGTACCACCATCTCATCATCATCATCATCTTCATCATCACCACCATCATTGCTCTCATTCCTCTTCCTTCTCCTCTTCCTCCTCCTCTTCCTCTCCTTCGTCTTCCTCCCTTTCCTCTTCTAAAATATGTTAGGCAGCTTTCTCGCCGTCTGAATTGCGAACTTTTTTTTTATACTTTTATTTATGTATTTATTCATTTGTTATTCTTATATTTCCCGCGTGTTATTCATCTATTATTTTATCTTTAGCGAATGTGAGGAAGCGGCGACCCGGCGCCAGTTTTAATTTATTCATCAAATTATTTTGCTCCCAGAGGCCGGCCCTCCGACATCTCTCAGGCAAGCACATGTAGCGTTGCGTTGACTTCGAGCGCGGTCTTGTAGTATGCATTATTTATTAATCAATTAATTTATTTATCTATTTATTTGTTCACTCGAGACGTAAATTGGAGAGATATAGTAGAGAAGTTTGCATGAGTGACGTGGCACGGTTGGGAGAGGACTGTTGAATTTGATTTAGAATGACTGATGCTTGACTGACACCTACCGGGTTGACCTGCAAAAGCCTACTTAGACCTCTTTTGACCCGCTTTAGCCAACTTTGACCTCGACCTAGCACCGCTCGGGATCACCGTGACGTGTAAACTTCTCACGGCACAGGATTACCCCACCCCCGGTTGAATAAAATCGCCTGGCGTCGTATTTGTCACAGACGTGTTTGTTCCTCGTTCGGAAGGCAAGGTACTTTGGGGAACCCTCAAGTACCCTGCAAACCATAGAGAGAGAGACTCCTGTAGGGTAACATCTTCACTTCTTCCATTTTATCTCCCATAACATAAAAACGTTTCCCTCTCTCTTCCTCCACGTCCTGCCTCCTCTTCCCCCTCGTCCTCCTCCTGCCCCAAATCCCCCCGTTTCCGAACGGCATTGAAAACGTGACCTGTGTCACCTTGTTAACCCATTCAACTCCGATGACAAGATGTCTTGTCATTTGGTCAAATAAAACAAAAAATCATAATAAAACAACAAAATGTTTGATGATCAAACAGCACCAGAAAAATATGACGTCATCAGTCCTCCTCGAGGAGGACTGATGACGTCATATTTTTCTGGTGCTGTTTGATCATCAAACATTTTGTTGTTTTATGATTTTTTGTTTTATTTGACCAAATGACAAGACATCTTGTCATCGGAGTTGAATGGGTTAAGGTTGGTTTAAGAGCCGGCTCTTGGTCATGCAGGATGCCCACTGCTCTCGAAGGACGACCTCGGTCTCTACAGGGCCTTGAGGGCGACCTAGATAGCTATGGCTTCGTGAGTCGTTGCCTTTGTCTGTCACTCGGAGGAGGATCAGGTTGCGTCTGACGAGCCGAGGACTTTTTTTTTCCGGACAGACGCTCACTCTCTTGTGTACCAAATGAGTGAATTCCTCTGATCTTGATTTGTGTTCATTCACTTGCTTGATTCGTTTTCGTTTTTGTTCGCATGTTTATTTTTTGTTTTGTTTATTCGTTCATTTGTTTATTTTTTTCGTGATTGAATGCATCTTTTTCTGCACTAAACTTGATCAGAGGTTAATCCACTCTCATTTAACCAAGCCTAGCCTAACCTAACCTAACCTAACGTAACTAACTTTAACCTAACCTAGTCTAGCCTAACTTTAACGTATCGTAACCCCAATCTAACCTAACTTAACCAACCCTAACCAAACTTAACCTGACTTAACCTAGCCTAACCTGACTAATCTTAATCTAATCTAACCTAGACTAACCAAACCAACCTTAACCTGACCTAACCTAATCTAACCAAACCGGAGAGTACGATCCTTGTTTTCACAACGAAAACTTAATTGGAAGTTCTAGCCTAGGGAGCGTGGAGAGGGACGGAGGGATGGATTGTGATAAACACTATCTGTCGGGGTTCAGAGTTCAAAGATAATGAAATTTGCTCGGGAATTCCAGGGATGCCGGCCGTCCTGTAGCCGGGAAGTGCCACCGATAAACAGGCGCCAAATGGTTGGCGTTATTGTAGAGCTGGCGCCGGATGGTTGACGTTATTGTACAGTTGACGCCAGGTGGTTGGCGTTATTGTAGAGCCGGCGCCAGATGGTTGGCCTTATTACAGTGCCAGCGCCGGAATAGCAATCACTCCCATCCCATGTCAAAATTTCCTGAATTTGGGATGAGAACAAGAGCGGATGTGGTCCTCCAAACTCTCCGAGGAGGGTGAGGAGGAGGTGGAGGATGAACCGTGGAAGTGTAGTTCATTATATGGGTTTCAGTGCCCGAACAACGGAACCCTTGTGCGCCAAGGAGGCCAGGGTCGAGGTGCTGCTCGGAATGTGTCTTGGGAATAGGGCAGCGGGGTCAGTCGGTGTATGTCGGCCAACCGACCGTCGTCCTCAGAATTGAGGCCACGTGGTGGACCTTGAACTTGCAATCTTATCAGGCGATGAGGGATTGCTACATCACAGTAATGTATGTGTGTGTTTGGCCGGTGTCACACTCCGGCGCCGCCGTTGCGGCTTGTTGTCTATGGTAAAGTCTCCCATATGAGTCATTAGACTCCAAAGGTTATGATAGTATTTTAACCAGGGGAGGGGAGATTGTGGTCGTTATACAGAGTTCTGGCCATCGCCAGATGATTTTATTAAGCTAACTGAACTTGCAAACTAAATCTGGTCGCCTCCGGTGCCTGCGCATTGTGTGACACCGGAATTACTGAATTCGCTTCATTGGGGCGGCTGTCTAGTCACGGACAAAGATGTACCAAATTCTTGTGTACATTTTTAATCATTGTAGACCATTGTACTCCAGAGAATTGTGTCATTGTTTCCGCCTCACAAAGGCTAAAGGGAAGTGATTTGTTGACTACATGTGGATGTAATGGGGAGGTGTGGAGTTATGTGAAAGCATAATCGGCTAAGGCCGCAAAGGCTTGAAGCTGTCAGGACGTGTGTTTAACCCATTAAACTCCGATGACAAGATGTCTTGTCATTTGGTCAAATAAAACAAAAAATTATAAAACACCAAAATGTTTGATCCAACACCAGAAAAATATGACGTCAGTCCTCCTCGCTTCGCTCGCGAGCGAAGCGAGGACTGACGTCATATTTTTCTGGTGTTGGATCAAACATTTTGGTGTTTTATAATTTTTTGTTTTATTTGACCAAATGACAAGACATCTTGTCATCGAAGTTTAATGGGTTAACCTAGAACAGGGTCACCAAACTATGGCCTGCAATGCTAATTCATCCGGCCCGCCGCCTCCCTGTACATGTTAAAAAGAATTGGTGGATAAATATGTTGTCTTCATTTTTTGTGTGTCTTTATTCTATGCATATTTTGTATTTTGTGTATTGGTAAATGAATATGTTGGTTGTATTCATTTGTTGTATATTCAGTATATTGTATTAAAATGACTATGTGACCCGCTCTCGTCATTCTCTCAGTTATCGGGCCCGCTGTGAAAAAAAAATTGTGACTCCTGACCTAGAAAAAGGTATATACCGTTTTCCTCGAACATAGCGAACGAAATGAACATTGCGCAAAGACATTATGAAACTTGTTGTATAAACACCAAAGAAATATGCTGTGACTTGCTCCATTTGTTTCGCCTTCTTATTTAGTTGACTTTTTTCCCGCATCCAACTTTGTTATAGAGACGATAAAAATAAATTTTGCTGGCAGTCGGGAAAAGAATCCTGTACGACGTCGCCATGGTCAGACTGCTCATGCGATGAGGAAGGACATACGGGGAAACAAGGTCCTTGTCCATTTTTTCTGTCACGGCAATCTTGGTAGGTACGTGTTGACAAGGACATAGAAGTGTCCATATTGGACGTGAACAAGCGGAAGACGCTTTTTTCATTTGTGTTTAACTCCTTCTCCAGCTACTAATATATCTCCTTCTTTTTCTTCATCTCCTTCTTCTTCATCTTGTTGTTCTTCATCTTCTTGTTCTTTTTCGTATTTTGCTTATTCACCGTCTCCTTCTGTTTCTCCTTCCCCTCCTCATTCTTCTTCTTGTTTTGCTTCTTCATCATCTTTTTCTTCTTCATCTTCTTGTTCTTGTTCTACTTCTGCTTTGCTTCTTCTTCCTCTTCTTCTTCTTCTTCTTCTTCTTCTTCTTCTTCTGTCATCATAGTATCGAAGAACAAATGGGTGAGGCTGCACCCAGAATGTGATTGTGCTCTTGTGTGCCGCCTTCGCTCCTCCGAACCGACGCACGACACGACTCGAAACATGAGCAGTGCGCTCGCGTTGTGAGATGCCTGCTTGTGGGATCTTCTTTGTCAGAGAGAGAGAGAGAGAGATCGGACGTATTTCCCTTTGCCCAAGGCACGTAATGTTCTGTAGTTAGCTCTGAAAAGACCTGGAAATTATACCTTGTGCAAGAGAGCTCAAGAGAGAATATAAAAGCAGAGGCGGAAGTGGGCGGTGTAACATTCGATGAAATTACTTGGTCTAGGTGACGTCTGAATGAAGCTCAGCTTGGTTTGTTGGTTTTATTTTGCGTAAGTGTGAGCGTCGGTCTCTGGGGCGGGCGGTCATCCGAGGGGTCGACCTTGACTGTGAGGCCTAGTGAAGCGATACAAGCACAGAGGAGGAATGAGCCTGGTTATAGGACCAGACTGTTTATATACACAGTCGACATACTTAAAAGTAGTGAAAATGACAGCCGCATAGAAAATGGGACTCGGTAGGGCCGAGATTGTGCTTTCATAAGGAAACAAATGCCAGTGGTACAGGCGTAATATGGACTTAATCTACACATTAGTAATATGAGGCCGAATGCCAGCGATTTTTACACAACCTATTAATTCCTTGGCCACCCACGTACTGCAATGACGATACTGTAAACCAGAATATCGCGTAGAAGTTCACGTGGGGGAGTTACTGACACCACAGGCTGGGCGAAGTAGCCAAAAACAAATCAATAAATAGATAATAATGGTCAGTAATAAGAACAGCAATAATAACAATAATAATATTAGAATAAAAAAAATTCTCTTTGGTTTAATTATGTCTCTCACTGTGTGCTGGTGGCGTCATCGGAAGCGTGCTGGTCTCGCATTCGCCCAAGTTGATGGTTCGAATCTCGCAGTAGTGATTATCTATTACCTGCCCCAACAGTCTCCCAAAGCGTATAATAGGACAAAGGTGACAGCTTCGACAGCAGCTACTCAGCGCCTCCTGGCGTAGGCTCCTCACCTTTACCTTCTTTTTCTAATTCTCTCGAGTTTTAGTGATTGGAAACCCGCGGCCCCACTCAAGAAAGCCACTGCTTTCAGCCTCATTCCTATAGATGATCTCTTTGGGACGACACGTTTGACTGCTGTCCGTGTTGTGTGAGTGTGGCTCTGATTCTCTGTGTCACTGAGGTGATGAGTGTATTGATGGAATTTGAAGATGTGCTGTGGGAGGTGATTGTTATTGACGTCCGTCTCAAGTGACCTAAATAATTAGGTATTCAACAATTAACCCCCCTACTCCCGAAAGGATAATTGATTAATTCGTTCCGTAACCGATTGGAATCCGCGCGATGGGAAACGTAGAGGAAAGCGAATCCGAGAAGTTTATTTTGTGAGGCTAGTTTGGGAGAGGTTTTCATTTAAGAACATAAGAATGAAGGAGACTGCAAGAGGCCATAAAACCTACACTAGGTAGTTCTATGTCCATTACCAGCTATCCATGAAATTATCTAATCTTCTCTTAAAACAACCAATAGTTTCATTGAAGAACATAATAATGAAGGAGGCTGGAAGATACCATAAAGCCTACACTAGGCAGTTCCATGTTCATTACCACCTGTTGCAAGATGATTAAATGAAACATTCAATCCCTTGGATGTCCAGCATGCACACGCACGCATTTTAGCTACAGGACGTCAGATTACCTACTCTCACGGGACCCCCTATTGTGTCGGACCTCATCCGCGGCCAGTTGGGCTGAGCTCGAAAGGACATTGCGTTCTCCTTTGCCAATTGCAAGTCGTCATACGATCGATACCATTATTACTCTTTTCACCATTGCTTGTATGTAAAAAAAATTGTATGAATACTGAGTGTCCATACTCAGTTCGTGTATTGTAGAAGTAAATTGAGCAGTAAATGGTAGAGAATAAATTGTACATAAACTGTACAATTGGCATCCGCCAGTGTTTTGCTCGTGTACTGATTTGAGATGTAGATCCGTCGGGTCACGGAGAGATTAAAGAGAACAAACCACAACTTCGTTTGTCTCAACGCCTACAAACCCAATGTAGACAACAAACAAGTCTACACACCTATCTTCGTTTCTAAAATTATCTAACCTTCTCTTAAAACAACCAATTGTTTCAGCGCTCACTACATGGTTACTAAGTTTTTTCCATTCGTTGACTACCCCACGTTAAACCAGTTCTTGCCTATTTCTTAAATCTAAAATTGTCCATTGGATTCTGAATGTCCGGTGTCTTGTAGGCAGAGACCGCAGCAGCCGCCCCTGCCGACGCAAGTGGAGGAAGAGAGACTGAGCTGAGGGCGTACGGTACGTGTAGTCAGCCGCAACCGCAGGCTCAGGTCCTCAGCCGTCCAGCCGCAGGGGCTGGTCACTGGTCACGTTTGACTCGACCGCAGGTACGCGGAGGCTATAAATTTTCCGGCAAGGTTCGGTAGCTTACACAGTGTGTGATTTGACTCGGCCACCTCCTTTGCAAAGGGAAAAGGGGCGCGCGCGCACACACACACACACACACACACACACACACACACACACACACACGCACACACACACACGGTGGCACGTTGGTAGAGCGCTGAACTGGGAAGCAGAAGTGCTCCCAGTACCCAGTTCGAATCCTGCCCAGGGCCGAAATTATTTCGGTATCGCTGTGCCTCGGGTCGTTACTCTGACTCTCGTGGGCGGGGAGTTGGGGGTGTGTGTGTGTGCAAGGTCATAGCATTACCCATAGATCGGACCTACGAGCTCTGAGCTCTCTTCCAGGAGGGAAATAGCTGTTGATCACGAGTCCAACACGTGATCCAAAAGACCAAGTGAGTGAATACACACACACACACACACATAATGGTAGATTTCCCGGCCGCCACTACGGCGGTCCGGGTTCAATTCCCGCCCAGGGCTGAAAAGAATTTCAGTATCCTGCGCTGCGAGTCGTTACTCAAACTCGTGGGTGGGGAGTTGGGTTTGTGTGTGCGTGCAAGGGCACAACATTACCCATAGATCGGTCATATATGAACTCTGAGCTCTGTTCCGGGAGGAAAATAGCTGTCGATCACGAGTCCAACACGTGATCCAAGATCATGGTGAATCACACGGCGTAGTGATACCTATCGCAACCGCTAATCCAGCGGTAAGTTCGATTCTCGCCCAGGGCTGAAATAATTTCAACACCGCTGCACTGTTAGCCGGCACTCCAACTCGTTTGGAAGGAATTGTGTGTGTGTGTGTGTGTAAGGTCACATCATTACTCATAGATCAAGCATATATGAGCTCTGAACTCTAATCCGGAAGAGTAAAAGCTTTCGATCACGAGTTCAACATGTGATTCAAGACCATGGTGAATCCACACAAACACACACACACACACACACACACACACACACACACACACACACACACACACACACACACACACACACACACACACACACAAACACACACAGTTCTTGTGTGCGTCTGCCTCAGGTGCCGTAGTCAAGAACATGTGCACCAGACGCCATCGAGCACATGGTAATAACAGATAACGTCTATTTTTAGTGGTGGTGAGTGGTGGTCCATGGTGGGTGGGTGGGTTGGTGGTGGTGAGTGACGATGGTGCTCCCTCAACTAAATAAAACTGTATAACATCTATAAATCAATCACATAACACATAAGTATTGGTGCAATTGAGCCTCGGAAATAACGCATACGCATCCTCTTCCGCTTCTCGAAAGGGAGGGAACCCGCACCCTGCGCGTGGGTGTGCTACAGCGCATGCGCACAACTCCGCGAGGATGGTGTGTCTCATAAGGGTTCGTGTGTCTTAGGTTCGATCACGGATTGGCGGTTCCGACCGCTGACCTCGGAGAAGGGGGCGCGGGGCTGGGGGCTTGCGGTGACTGTTGTAACTTTTCTGTCGGGGGGGGGGGCTCGCCTATCGGGTCAGGAAATCTTCTCTTGAGACGTCAGTCATATAACTGGATCCTCGGCCGAAGCACACAAGACCATGGTATGGGGTCTTACACTATACCCCTTTCTCTCTCTCTCTCTCTCTCTCTCTCTCTCTCTCTCTCTCTCTCTCTCTCTCTCTCTCTCTCGTGGGATGATGGCTCAGAACAGTAGGCCAGACAAGTGGCGCACATCTTCAAAATGTATCAGTCAGCATGATTTGCTTTGAACCTTCAAAATTGCTCCAAGACTGATGAATTCTGCTTACTAAAGCGTGACTTGTGTCGATCTCATTTTGCACCTAGCGGAACCGAGTGTCTACCACCGAACCTAAATTCCTCACCTTCAATGTAGGAAGCATGTCTGGTATTCTTGAATTCTTCCTTATGATGTGCGTGATATGGTTTACTTAATGTTTGTATATTTTTACTGTCACGCAAATAATTTCTTACAGTCGCCCCAGGAATCGAACTGAGACCAAGCTTAATGCCAAGCCGTCACCTTACCAATCAAGGCATCAAGCTAGGTCTCGGTTCGATCCCCGAAGCGACTGTCGGAAATTATTTGTGTGATCTTGCTGTTACTAGCGATTCACTTCAGGTTTTTACTGTCACGTTTATAGAATTGTTCCTTAACTTCATCATAGTAGTTGAATGGCAATGCAAATAATTACTTTCTTATACAAAGTTTGTTGAATGTGTCATCACTGTCGTGTCTCTTAGTTCAAGGCTATTCTCTGCTAGAAATATAAACAAAATAAAATTAAGATAAGATGAAAAGTCCGTACTTCACAACGAAGGTAAACAAACAAATGTCAACATTTTTTTTTAGTGGACCGACAACGTAGTCAACTGTTCTCTTTTGTTTCAACAATGTCAGCAATTTTTTCTTCTGTTCCAGGTATGTGCCCTCCCTTTCCCAGAACGCGATCGGGAATAAGGTCAGTGGGGGGTCTGTTGACCTTGATCGGGAGAAGATGAAGGTGAGTCATGCCGGTGAGTGCTGCAACGAGGTCACGTCAGATCATGTGGGGTTCACCGGCACAGACATGAACCCAATATATATAGATCATTTGGACCCTAGGCGTGAAGATTGCAATAGTCATTAAATTAATATGACTCCCCTCCTTTTCCCTCTCCCTCTCCTCACTCCCCCTTCTCTCTCACTTCCTCTCTCTCTCTCTCCCCTTCCCTCTTTCTCTCTCTCCCTCACTCCCTCTTCTCTATCTCTTTCTCCCTCCTCTTACCTCTATGTGCGTGTGTGTGTGTGTGTCCCTCCCTCTCCCCCCTCTCTTCCTCCCCCTTCCCCCTCTCTCTCCTCTTCCACCTGTTTCTTCTCTCTCTTCCCGACTCCCCCTCTCTTCCCCTGCCCCGTCTCTCCCAAACATTCCCCATTTTGTGTGTGTGTGTGTGTGTGCGTGCGTGTGTCTATATCTCAATTTCCTTTTTTCTCCCCACTCCTCTCCTTCCTCACTTCCTCCTCCTCCTCCTTCCGCTCTCCTTCCCGCTCTCCCTACTTCGTTCCCTCTCCCTCTTCACTGAAAGGTCTCTATACTGGTATGTTTTCCCCCCATTGTCCATTGTGTCCATTGTCGGCGGGACGGAGAAAACACCTCCGGTGTTGACGCGGCGTGACAATAAAGGAGAAGCCACACGTGCAACGAGGAAAGGTAATTGCTTGGGCTCCACCCTTCACGAGAACGGTCCTGGTGTCTTCGTCTCCTATGTGGCAACGTTAAAAATCTAACCCAACAATTCTCTCTCTCTCTCTCTCTCTCTCTCTCTCTCTCTCTCTCTCTCTCTCTCTCTCTCTCTCTCTCTCTCTCTCTCTCTATCTCCCTCTCTCTCTCTCCCTCTCTCTCTCTCTCTCACTCACTCCACCTCATACACATTAAAACCCATTAAGCATTCTTCCCAATAGCACCTTGTATAACACGATGTTATTGACTGTAGGTATAGGTAGGGAGTCTGTATATAGTGTCAGTGACACTGATCTTGTAGAAGGTGAGGAGGGTACACCAGGAGACGCTGAGTAGCTGCAGCCAAAGCCCTCGCCTTTCTGTTTGGAATCGGAGATTACGGGACTCGAGCCTACAAATAAGCAAATGTGAGACCAGTACACTTCCGATGACGCCACTAGCAAGTGGAAATTCGATTGGAAGGGCGTCTTGTGTGTGTGTTTGTGCCTGTGTGCGTGTCTGTGTGTGTGTGTGTGTGTGTGTGTGTGTGTGTGTGCGTGCGTGCGTGCGTGTGTGTAAAAGAAAAATATAATTGCGTCGTTGACCTTGAAGAAACGCGATTCCCTCTTCCCCCTCATATCTCTCTCTCTCTCTCTCTCTCTCTCTCACACACACACACACACACGCGCACACACACACACACACACACACACACACACACATACACGCGCGCACACACACATACACGCGCGCACACACACACACACGCACACACACACACTCACACATACACACACATACACACACACACACATACACACACACACACACACACACACACACACACACACACACAAACACACTTTCTCGCTTTCTCCTCTCTTTCTCTTCCACTCTCTCTCTCTTCATCTTTCTCTTCATCTACCTCTCTTTTCTCTCACTCTTTATCTTTATCTCTCTTCCTCTCTCTATCTCTTCATCTCTCTCCTCTATCTTTTCATCTCTTCTCTCTCTCTGTCTCCTCTTCCCCCTCTCTCTCTCTCTCTCTCTCTCTCTCTCTCTCTCTCTCTCTCTCTCTCTCTCTCTCTCTCTCTCTCTCTCCCGCCCTCCCACTCTCTTCATCTTTCTCTCCCTCTCTTCATCTTTCTCACTCTCTCTTCACCTTTCTCTCCCTCTCTCTCTTCATCTACCTCTCTTTTTTCACTTTCTCTTTATCTCTCTTCCTCCCTCTCTATGTCTCTTCATCTCTCTTCTCTCACTTTCTCTTCCTACTCTCTCTCTCTCTCTCTCTCTCTCTCTCTCTCTCTCTCTCTCTCTCTCTCTCTCCCTCCTCTTCCTCTCTATCTCTCTCCCTCCCTCTCTCTTCATCTTTCTCTCCCTCTCTCTTCCTCTTTCTCTTTTAATATCTCTTCTCTCACTCTTTCTCTTCTTTTTCTTCCTCTCTCTTCCCCCTCTCTCTTTCTCTCCTTATCTCTCTTTTTCCTCTTTTTCTCTTCCATTCTTTTTCTTCCTCTCTCATTTCGCGTGGGACGGACGTGACGACGGGTGGTGACATCATGCGACGGATGGAGTGGCTGCGGCGGCGGGGGCGGTGGTGGTGACTTGCAATGATATAACCTAACATAGCCCCCCCCCCCTTCAATTCAGTGGCCCTTACTGAGACGGGCATTCGTCGTCTGGCGTTACTCAGAATAAAAGTAGTAAAGGACGTCAGAGAGGGTGGGTTTAAGATAGTTCATGCCCACCTTCTGAATGAACTGCCAGACTAAAATCCTAACAATAAGCGTCACCGTATTGAAGATGTTGTTTGTGGCTTCCATGCGGCCGTAGGCGGAGGCGGTGGCGGCGGCGTAGGAAGCTTGACGAGCAAGGACACGGACCTTCTGGTGGGGAAGGTGTCGTCATGTATATATATATATATATATATATATATATATATATATATATATATATATATATATATGTATTGGGTTACGTCAATGTAACTTTGTTACAGGTTAGCTGGGTTCGAATCCTCGGCACGTCCACGTTTCAATTTCAAACGGATACCTCCTTCGAGCGATTCTCAGTCTCGTTTGCGATGGTATGGAATTAAAAGTGATATGTGGTTGAAAAATATATTAATTGATCACTGGAAACCATTCAGTGTGTATGTATGTATATATATATATATATATATATATATATATATATATATATATATATATGTATGTATGTATGTATGTATGTATTACCTTACCGGGGTGCCGTATCGACTTGGACGTTGGCCAACATAGATCTCCATTCCTGTCTGCACATGGCTCTTCTTAACAAGATGGCATTTGTTATTTCTTCTCCTACAGACGTCCTTAATCCATCTACATATTTGCTGCTTGGTCTTTCTCTTGCCCTCTTTACTTTTGTTTTTCCAGTTAGGCACATATGTTTCATTGTTGTTTTCTCATGACGTGTCCTACAAAGTGTAACTGTCTTTTCCAGATAGTTATTATTTACCTCTGTGTTCCTATTTGCTGCAGTATTTCTTCGTTTGTTTTAAATACTGTCCATTAAATTTTCAGGATCCTTCTCCAGATTTACAAAGGATTACAAAGGCGGAGCATGCCGACAGGAGACCTTTTGGTTCATATCTAGGTCGGATGCGAAAAAAAATCATAATAATAAAATAATAAAAACTATAATAATGTAAATAACAAATAAAATACATAAATGCATAGGTATAGTTAAATAATAAACAAACAGGTAAATAGTAAATAATAATGAATTGACATATAACTAATGATAAATGAAAATCAGACAGACAATTGATAACAAAACAAAAATAATATAAAATAAATTATAATCATTACAGCATCTTGCTTAGGTGTTTATCTAAATGATTCTTAAAGCTTCGAACTGAACTACATCGCACTACCTGTGCAGGAAGTTTATTCCATTCATTAACTACACGGTTGGCAAAGTTGTTTCTATCTACTTCCAAATTGAATCTATTTCCGGACAGTTTGAGACCTTTGTTTCTTGTCTGATTCTCATTCAATGTGAAAATTTTGTCACTTTTGATGTTGTCAATTCCCTTTAAAATCTTAAAGACCTGTATCAAGTCACCTCTGAGTCTACGTTTTTTTAGGGAAAACAGATTCATATGTTTTAGTCGATTTTCGTATGATTTATTTTTGATATTTGGAATCAGTTTTGTGGCTCGCCTTTGTACTTGTTCTACTGCTTTTATCCTGTCCTGTATTTGTTTACTAATTGTCCAAGTTTCACATCCATATATAATACTGACCAAGTGTAACATTTTACAAATATATATTATATATATATTCATATATATGTGTATATGAGTATATATATATATGTGTGTGTGTGTGTGTGTGTGTGTGTGTGTGAGTATGTGTGTGTTTTGCTAGTAACCAATAAGAAAATTGGAAGGAAACAGTAATTCCCAAGCGCTTTCCTGTTATTCACATCTTCAGGAGAATACAAAAGTTGTGAATAACACGAAAGCGCTTGGCTTGGGAATCACTGTTTCGTTCCGATTTCCTTAGTGGTTACCAGCATAATTTGTGGATCACCTGTTGTTTTAGTGATCTTTCTGCATGTATGTATATGTATGTATATATATATATATATATATATATATATATATATATATATATAAAGTTGTAATTCAATTAACTGGTTTCCGGAAGTTTCTAATAGCCGCACTCTTCTCTGCCTAGGGTCGTATGCCCTCCTTTTATATCACATGGCCTAGATAGATTATTTCATTCTTTAAAAAATCACACTTTTTTCAGTTTAGGGATAAGTTTACCGACTTTAGCCTCGCCAATACGGCCTCTAAGTTTCGGAGGTGTTATCCCAAGAGGATCCGAAGACGACTACATCATCCATGTACAGAAACTCGTCTGTACCTTTTAACCCCGTCAATGCCATGTTCATCACCCTCTGAAAACATGTGGGGGCGTCTTTCAATCCGAATGGGAAGGTACTGTATTCATAATGACCGTCTGGCGTACTAAGAGCTGTTTTCTCTCTACTATCCGATGCCAGGGGAATTTGATGATATCTCTGCCTTGATCTGGACATGACAAAATTGTACCTTTCCCTAGTCTCCTTTACATAAGAACATAAGAATAAAGGAGACTACAAGAGACCATACGGCCTGCACTAGGCAGCTCCGTATCCATCACCACCTGTCATCCCCATCCATAAAGTTGTTTAATCGTTTTTTAAAGCAACTGATAGTTTCAGTGCTTACTACATGGTTACCAAGTTTATTCCATCCGTCGACCATCCTATTAGTAAACCAATTCTTGCCTATTTCCATCTTAAATCTAAATTTGTCCAGTTTATAACCATTACTGCGAGTCCTGCCCTGTTGTTTTATTATGATGACCTTGTTTGTATCACCCTTGTTATAGCCTTTGATCCACTTGAACACTTCTATTAGATCAATATTGGGTAGCGGGAACCTGTCATCTTCGATTACTTTATTCAAACCTCAAAAATCTAAACACAATCTTAGGGATCCATCTCTTTACAACTGGTACTAGGGGGCTGTTGTGAGGTGATCTAGATGGTTGTATGATACCCTTCCTACACATCTCCTTTATCTGAGCTTTCACTTCCTTTTGGTGTTTCATAGGAATAGGCTATGGACACTTGAAAACAGGTGGTCCGGTACACCGTATTTCATGAAAGAAATAAGGAGTTACCGGTAGAGGCTCGTCTTCTAGGGAGAACACTTGTTCATACTTTGTCACTAGCGCCCTCAACACTTTGTTCTCCCGACTATTTTGTTCTGGATTTTTTTAATTAACAACTTGAATCAATTTCCTTATACAAGAGTCCCTTGATATCAATCCTACAACTTGTTTCTATAAACTTAATATTTCAACTTGTTTATATCTCCTCTCCTTTCGAGATTGGTCAATTTGCATTTCCCCCAATAGGTTTACATCGCCTACAGGGAAACCAGCCATTAATTAGATTTTCCCTGGTTGTAAGGGGACGTATGGGCAGCGAAAAAATACACGGGAGCGACGAGCGATTTCGCTCGGGAAAGTTCCAATGTCGCTCTCGCAAATCCAATAGCGGGAGCGATCCCCCACAAAAAAAATCGCTCCCGCGGCAAGATTCAACGTTTTTCATGCATTATCCATCATTTAGCAATCCCTGAATCCCATCACCATTGATGAAAGGATCAGAGCAAACACAACTTACCCGTGATCAATCATTGCATTATCAATCGATATCATAAACGCAACGCATCAATCAACTTTAATTTGTTGATGTACGTACATATGTGTACGCGGTATAGCTCCTTGAGTTCAATGGCTTACCTAGCCTAGCTTCGTATCAGCTGCATGCGCGCGTATACTAGTACATGTTGACTAGACCCTACACGACTATCGTGCTAAATAATGTCGCTAGTTGCGAATTACATGGTACCTGTATGCAGGGAAGTTCATTGGTTGCATGCAGCTAGCTGCCCAATCAACACGCTGACTACATGTACAATGCACCATACCCAATACCACATCACCGCATGCATACGTACACTGTACATATGCAAACTCGCTCCGACATGAGTAATGAGATAGCCTTCCAATAGTTTGAAGGAAATCGAACCTGCAAAAACATGGCTCTGGAAGTATCAAAAATGGCTCTGGTGAAATTAAAAAAATTATGAAAAATGGCTCTGGAAAAAAAAAAAATCCCTGCGTACGGGGCCTTGAACCAAAAATGTCCTTAGGCGTTTTGTTGAAGTTCTACAATTCCACAGGTTAAAATCTGGCCACCCTCTGCTTTCTCCCAGGGCACGAATTCTGTCCTGACGTTTGGGAGTATAGTTCCGAAACTTTTGTTTTAAACTACCAAACCGACCGTCACACAAGAGAATCCAGTTATACTCTGGGCATCGATAAAACGAACGGGTAATGTACATTTGTGTGGCTCTATTATTTCCTTTGTGTTTGTTTCATATGGGTTGGGGTGTAACGACGTGCCTCCGCTAGGTTTCTCCTCACGTTGCAACGGTGTCTTGTTGCCTCTCTAGTCTGAGGCCATCACATACCCGTTTTCACACTAATTCTCCAAGACACGCTTCTCATCCTCAAGGCCCTCAATATTTCCGCTGGGACCCTCTCGTCTCATATATATCTCTAGTGGTGTTATTCTCTGTCTCACCTGGTTCTTTAGCGCGAAGTCCATGCCTGGAATTAAGTCCACCAGAAGTTTGGTTTCATTCACGACAAGAAATTCATGTTCAACCTCAATAGATAGAAAGGTTAATATGAGCAATACGGATCTCGTATGACGCAGTTAGGATCCGTTCACTGTTCGTAACTCGACCCCTCCTTTTCCGTAGTGGTTCCGTTTAGCGGGGGCCACCGCCACCCCTTGCGCTAAGGACACCTCCGCACCTGTATCTAACATAATCTTCCGTGTCTCACCATTAACTCGTGCATTCAGTATGATCAAGCCATTTCCCTTCACTTGTTTTGTTTGTGCAACTTGTACCAGCAAGGTTAAAGTCCCTCGGTTTCCTTTCTCTGTTGTTACTGGCTTCTTCTTCATTTCTTTTTTTGATGGTCTCATCTCTCCATTTTTCGGAACTTCCTGTGACCTCCCCCGTTTTTTGAAACGTTATATCTCTGGGTTGCCCTATATTGTATTAGCGCCCAGTTTCTTTTGCCTACTTTTCTAATAGAAGGGCAATTTGCCCTGTTATGTCCCCACCCCCAACACTTTAGCCATCGAGGTGTCGGGGCGGGGCTGCCCTTGCAACCAAGGGGTGTTCGCTGTGTATGTCCCCGCTAGGTATGCTTCATCTCTGAATCAGCATCTCTCCTTGGAATGGCCGGTACGACGGCACACTTCGCAGTAGGGCAAGAAACGCCTCCTCTTCTGCTCCCTTTTTCCCGAACTATGTTCTAGTTCCCTTTTCGTACTCCTACCAGAGCCAAGTCCATGTGCTCTGCTGGCCGTGGTTCTTCCATCATACCTTCTTTCAATCTTTCGCTTCCCTGGAACTTTAAAGTCGAGACCTAGTATTAACAACAGTGTTTTCGGCGGGAATCATGTTAACTTCTCGCGCTGCCGACTCCCTTAAAATATCTCTCCTACCAAGTTTGAGTTCCGGGTGGCTTGTGATATAACTGAGTGCCCTTGCTATTAATTCAGTGTCATTTTCAATAGCAATGTCCGACACAGATTCTGCAAATCCAGCCGGAAATATGCCAAGGAACCTCCTCCTAGCCAGCTAAACTGTAGAGATTGTAATCGGATATTGAAATACTCTAGTAGCTCACCCGCGAATCGCTTTGCTCCTAGCTCACCGAACAAATCATCACTCGAGGTTGACTGGGGGTAGAAACTTAAAAACATAGTTTTGAACCTGTCCCAATCATTTGGAAATCTGCTTTTACACATGTGGATAGCTTTTGCCATGGTCGACTCGGTAGAGTTCTCGAAATAACTACCCTCATACGCCCTACATCAGTCCAATCTGCTGATTGGCATTGGTTTTCAATCATGTGTATCCACGCATGTGCATCTGGGCAGTGTACATTCCCGACGCAATGAAATATGGAAGATCATCATCTCTTCCAATTTTATCCTTATCTCTTTTATCCAATTGGTCTGATAAGGTTTTATAAATTATATCCAAATTACCCTCCATGTGCCTCGACCCTTTTTGACCCCCCGGCGCATGTGACTCGTTTAACAATAAGCTCATCACCACCCCATTTCTAATGAACTCCATATTGGGGTCGAGAGTGCACTCTTGTTCTACTCGTTCTACGACGTTGTTGAATTCGGCCAATTTTGACTTCAGTTGTCTCCCACTGTAGATGTTGACCAACTTTAATTAATTTTTATTTACTTAACATCTAATAGTTTCGTCACTATATCACTTGTATGCCACTTATACACATGTATCACTTGTTATATACTACTGATTTTACACATGCTACGAACAGCAACACTTTTGTTCTCTCCCGTGTATAGGTATATATGTAGGTGATTTGTGCTGTATACTGGGCAGGTATCCCATCGCTGCCACCACTGCCGCTCTCCGTTTCAGCGAGGGGTTATGACCCCAGGAAGTTACGAACTTAGATTGTCCCTAGGATAAGAGGACAAACTAGCGGTATACGTTTCTTTGTTTATTAAGAGTGCTAGAGTGTGTATGGTTTGTGGGATTTCAAAGTTGGACTACTTGCCTTTTAGTCCAGTTTCTCACAGACCCCCCACCCCCCAATGAGAAACTGATTCTCACTGTTTCGGACGCACTAGCATAGCGTGAGTGCCCCTACTCGAGAGGAGCAAAACCATAACAAACTGTGCTAGGGTAAGGGCTTTCTAAAAACCTTTTTGAAAGTTCTTATCGGAGGACTAAATATATCACATGACACCGGTGACCCCTTCCTGCAATATGATTGGCCAAATGTGTCTTAGTGTTTAGTCCATAGCCAATCATGTAAATCCTAAGATGAAAAGTATAGCCCTAGAGGGAGGTGCCTAGCAGTACCGAGGGTAAGGTTTGAAGATAGAACAGTCTTGAGGCAGCTGCTCCAATATAATGTCGACTAAAAGGCAAGTAGTCCAACTTTGAACTCCCACAAACAATACACACACTCTAGCACTCTTGATAAACAAAGAAACGTATACCGCTGGTTTGTTATTTTAACCTAGTGACAACCTAAGTTCGCAACCTCCTGGGGTCACAACCCCTCACTAAATGGAGTGCGACAGACGAGAGTATAGACAGTCAACTTGCAGTCGGCAGACGATCTGGCAGATAAAATGGCTGCTGGCACCAGTCGAGCTGCAGACAACGATGGCAGACGATCTGGCAGATCAAGTGGCGGCTGGCAGCAGTCGAGCGGCAGACAGCGGTGGCAGACGATCTGGTAGATCAAGTGGTGGTTGGCAGCAGTCGAGCGGCAGACAGCGGTGATTATATTCAGCTGATTGAGGGGCGTGGTACTGGTGGACGGAGAGGGTTTGCTCCCAAACGGCGAATCGTGGCTGTCCAAGCACATAGGGCAAAGGTGATAGTACCAGCAGCTAAATGCCTCATGGCATAAAGTCTTCGGTTGTAAGGTTTGATGGCGTCAGTTGTGTCAGTGAACGCGAGTCAAGGGCCAACTGACTCCTTACCCTCCCCCCTCTATCTCTTTTGGGGGTGGGGGTTATTGGGAACGCCAAAGAAAAGAAAGGAAGGGGAAAGGAAGGAGGACCGGGATGTCATGAATAAGGAGGAGGGACTAAAGTGGAGGTATAGAAAGAAGAAAAGGAGTTGGTGAGAATGTGGAGAAGGTGGATGAAGATGAGAAAAAACGGGGAGTGCAAGAAAATGACAAAGAGATGTAGATGAAAATGGAAAATATGTCGTGCTCCTTGATTACGTATAATTATAAATGGGTGGTAGCTGTGGCCAAGATGGTTATATCAAGGAAACACGAACAAGAGTATCTCATATCACAAAAATGGTGATGTTGAATGAGACTAATTTCTCCTTTTATTTGTTTTATTAATAATTCAAATTCAAATTAGATAGTGAATGAGTGTGTGGGGTGTGCGGGTGTGGGAGGCTGGACTAAGAGACTAATCGGTACAGACCTTATATGAAAATCCTGGTTGTAGTTCCAACTGTGACCGCTAATCTGTGAGTGCTCAATGAACAACTTATAATTTAGCTCTCGGATTTAATACACTTTCTTCATGAACTGATAGAACTGAACTTGACTCTGTGATAATAGCTTAGAAACTGACTTGACTCTGAGACAAGACTAGACTTTAAGTTCTTGAGAACTATGACAGTTAAACCCCTCTACTTAAATTTAAACTGAATAACTTAAAGTGCCAAGTAAGACTGAATTTTACTCTGTTGCTGGCCAGGAGGAAACCTCTGGACGAGATAGATTCCTCCTACAACCCAATATGATTGGTTATGATTCTCTCTGTTTTACTATACTGACCAATGGGATACATGCCTTTTCGTAATCATCCTTCCTCCTTAGAGCTTGATTCATTAAGGGTCAGCGGAGGTCATGTGTCCATTACAGAAAGGTGACCTCAGCAAGACAGAAATGGTGTTTATGGCTCGAGAAGGTTTTCATGGCTCGAGAAGGGGCCCCGCGCGTGATGCGATGACGATGCGATGATAAAAACTAGTATCAACTAGTATCAACCAATGGTGATGTTGCCGACGTCAAACCAATCACCACAAATATAGATGTGGAGAAATAAGAGAAGGAATAAGAATGACGTAAGAAAAAGGATAGAAAATGAAATTAAGAATAAGAACTGAAGAGGGGAATTGAAAAAAAGAGAATTGTTGACCATTGTTATGTATTTAATATCGTTTTCTATTTTCTTATTGGACTTCCCTTTATTTATTTATTTGTTTTTTGTTTATTCGTGAAGGGATATATTGGACCTCCCTTTGGTTATTTATTTGTTAAGGGAACCTGCGAAACACTTGTAGAAGAAGGAAGAGGCGAAGGAGTGTGAGGAGAGTGGAGGAGGAGAGGAGAGCGGAAGTGAAGTTGGCACGGTTCGAGGATGGTCGAGGGAGCTGGCACTGGCACTGAGTACCACGCCAACGATGACGTGGTTCGATATGAGTATGACATCAGGACCTTTCTGGCGGAGATGGCTACAAAGCAGGTGCATAAGTGATGGGCGGGGAGAACAGGAGGTGCTTTTGCTGAGAGGGGGAAAGAGGAAGAAGAAGTGGAGGAGGAGGAACCGAAGAAGAAGAAAGGAAATCGAGGATGAAGGAGGAGAAGAGAAGGGGGAGGATGTGATGTTGGGTGGTTGTTATATGGTTATTTGCCCATAGTATGAACCTGGTGGCGTAATCGGAAGCGTGCTGGTTTCGCACACACCTAGTTGTGAGTTCGAATCCTGTACTTCTTTCCTACTTCCAGCAGTGACAGTTACCCGCCCCGACAGTCCCTTAAGCGCATAAAAGGGCAAATTTGTCGGCTTCGGCCGCAGCTACACACTCCTGGCGAAGGCTTTTCATCACGTGACAGGATTTTTTTTTTCTTTTTTTACTATAAGAGAGAGAAAAGAGAGGCTGAGGGGCCATCCTCCACCAACCAGAAAAAGGTCTGTAAAGTGCGCCACTTCAGCAAATATGTTGACTTTGTTTTGGGCACTCGTCGTTTGTTGCTGGACCAGTATATGCTGCGGACGCTGAAGAAAGAATGTGTTAGATAACAGACAGTTTCGTCCAGCTGTTGAGGCAGGAATGAACCAAAGCTGCAGCCTAGCAGGTGCACTGGTGACGTGCAAACCAGCGTACAAACATTGAGGCTGCATAGCAATGAGGCCGTGACGTCACCCTTCCCTCATCCCCTCACCCCTGCCTCACCCGTGCCGTGACGTCACCTTTCCTCTCCTACCCCCTCCCCCTTCCCCCACTACCTCACCCGTGTGCAACAAGTGTGGATGTGTTAGAAGGGCGTGACAGAGGAGCAGCTGCACTTCAGCTGCTGTGCTACAGAGGTCGAAACGTTATTGTATTTTTATATACATATATATAATATTGTATTTTTATCCCCGTTCTCCAGAGTGGATGTTATGAAAATAAATAAAACAGAAAAAATAAATAGATTAATGAATAAATACGAAATAGTGATTATAAGATAGAGAGGAGGGAGAGAAAGAAGGGAGAGCGTGAGACTCAGGATTCAGCTTCGTAATCTTAAACAACTAAATAATAAACGAAAATAATGGAAATAGTGGAGAGCGAGGGAGAGAGAGACTGAACTTCGTAAACTTAAACCATTAATAAATATAGTTGGAGTCTCCTGTTACTCGGATCTCGAGGAGGTGATGATGAATTTTGCCTTCCTCGGCACTTGGCACTGGGGAGGTGCCAAAGAAGGTCTTTATTCACGATGCCACGGACCTAGAGGGGGGGGGGTGTCCGAATACCTTGGAGCTCAACCCAAAGCATTAAGCGGGCCCTACACGATCGGTATTATTGCGCAATATTACGTACAATATTGTACAATATTATTGACAGAGTAGGGAAGGTATTCGATGTCTTCAATATATTGTGTCATTCTTTCATATATTCTGTCATTCTTCAATGCCATCCCTACACCGTCAGTAATATTGTACAATGCGGAATATTGCGCAATAATGTTGACTGTGTAGGGCCCACTTTAGGGTTCGGGTTTAATATAATGTGTCATTCAATACCATCCCTGCAAACAGTGTCAGTAATATTGTACAATATGGAATTTTGCGCAGTAATATTGATTGTGTAGAGCCCGCTTTAGGTTTCGGGTTCAATATACAGGTATTATGTCATTCTTCAAAGCCATCCCTACACCGCCAATAATATTGTACAATACAGATTATTGCACAATGATATTTAATGATCGTGTAGGGCTCGTTTTTGGGGGTCGATTTGCTTAGGTGTTTACCTTCACAGGGTGATACACTCCGTTTCACTATTTCTGCCGCCGCCGGGCTATTTTATGCATGTCCGTGGCAAAAAAAAAATAAAAAAAATAAAAAAAATACAAAAATAGAAAAATAAATCCTTCGGAGGTAAAGTAGTAAGAGAGCAAGAGCGTTCAGTTGTAAATAAGATATAAAAAAAGAGTAATTGTTTTGATTAAAATAACATTCAGTTGTAAATAAGATAAAGAAATTAATTTTTTTTTTTAAATATGAAATTGATATGATTAGGTATATCGCATTTTTTTTTTTTAACACGAAGCAGAACAGGGTTCAAGTCCGACAGGTCCCGGTGACCGTCACTTTCCCTGGCAGTACGTGTTCACGGAGTCTAGGTGAAGGTTTTGATCGTAGTTAAGCGCCTCCAGTCTCATTCGATATAGAGAGCTTTACCTTACTTGGAGCTCCTGAGGTCGGTGACTTTTCTCTCTCTCTCTCTCTCTCCCTCCCTCCCTCCCTCCCTCCCTACCTCTAATCTCTCCTTCCCTCTCTCTCCCTCTCTCTCTCTCTCTCTCTCTCTATATATATATATATATATATATATATATATATATATATAAAATATATGTATATAATATATGTATATCACAAATCAGCCATCCTGAGTCCACTGATGAACAAAGGCCTCCTTCATAACATGTAGTTCTCTGCAAAATCTACTAACATCTCGCCGCTGTCATTTCTTTCACCTACTCTAAACTTCCCAATACACGACTCATCTCCCATCTTCTTCCCCACTTTAGCATTAAAGTCCCCTATTACCAACATGTACTTACTTTTTTCTTGATCCATTACCTGACTTAAATCATCATAGAAGGACTCGATTTCATCGTCTGAACTCTGTGAAGTTGGTGCATAAACCTGAACTATTTTTAGAATGTACCTTTTACACAGCCTAATCACAATCCAAGCTACCATGTCTGATAAACTACTGAACTTGACTACATTACCAGCAACCTCTCGCTTTATCAAAAATCCTACTCCGCTAAATCTTCTTTGTCCTTACCATTAATAGTAGAACAGGTGGTGACCATCTTGTAATTGTATCAGCTTTTCTTCCGCTCTTCGGACTTGGCTGAATCCTACGATGTCCCACTTGATGTTGTCTAGTTCTTCCATGAAACTCTCCAAGCTGTGGTGTTCTGAGAGGATCCTTACGTTGTAAACATAGATCTCCATTTTCTTCATGTTGTTTAATGTCCAAAAATTGGATCTGCTTGGACAGTGCTTACATTCGGGGGCACATTGCCCGTAAGCACACAAGGCAATGCGGTTGGACCTTCAGGAGACGATGATCCAACAGAAACGCCCGGTTTTGTTTTGGTTATGCTTTTCATTGCGCTATGAAGGGATTTTGGTAATAATCTCACCTCCTTGCCAACAGGTTTCTGGTGAGATATTTCTCTGATGTCACTTTATTCATTATATTCGGTAAAGCCCTATAGGGTACCCAATGGTCCACGCCGTCATTATGACGGTACCCCATATATCTATGAGGAATTTCCCTGTTCGCCATCAGGGACGTGCCGGTTAGTAGTGGGTCCTGCGACTGTGTGTGTGAGCTGCGCTTTGTCTGATCTTTCTTACAAAACCTGTTCAATATGGGTGATCCTGTAGAGGTTTCCTCTCTATCGACATAGCTTTTGTAATAATTAAAATTCTGAAGCCCATCTGCTACGTCAAGGTGTGAACTCTCGGATAGGTATGTGTGTGTGTGTGTATATATATATATATTATATATATATATATACATATATATATATATATATATGTATATATATATATATAGATAGATAGATAGAGTGAGAAATGAGGAGGTGAGGAGGAGAACAGGGGTGGAAAAGGAGCTGGGAGATACGGTTGATGAAAGAATATTAGGATGGTTTGGATACATGGAAAGAATGAGTGAAGAAAGACTAGTAAAAGAGGTATGGAAGGCAGATGTGGAGGGAGTGAACATGAGGGGACGTCCTAGGATGAGGTGGATGGATGGGGTGAAGGGGGCTTTGGGGAAGAGGGGAATGTCTGTTGAGGAAGGACGGGAGAGGGCAGAAGACAGGGGTGAATGGAGAATGGTTGTATATGGATGATGTTGTGATTGCATGAGGTGGAATGGGCGGGGGGGTTGGGGGTGAGGTAGTATGTGTGAGCAAAATTTGACGCAGCCCGAAGGGATTTCTCCCCGTCCTCTCCTTTTATGCAATGGGGGGACGGAGAGGGGAGGGTCGCCGATTTAATGAAGCGGCCTTGCTGTGGATGTGCTGTGTCTTGCGACACTGCTTCTGACCCAGGGCAGTGGACAAGGTGCAGGGATGACCCGTCATCCAGGAGGTGCTCAGATAAGAGGGAGGGTGGAGGGGTGTGGAGTGTATTCAGGGATGGAATGGATGGAAATTATTTTATGCCTTTCCCTTTTTTGGCTACCTCCCTTGTAAGGGAGAAAAAACCTTGGTATATGTATGTATATATATATGTATATATATATATATATATATATATATATATATATATATATATATGTGTGTGTGTGTGTGTGTGTGTGTGTGTGTGTGTGTGTATGTGTGTATAATATCCCTCAACTCTCTCTTTCTGTCCTAGCGCACGTGACCCGTATTACGATGTAGTATCGGCGGTACCCGAGTAGCTCAACTCAGGACTTGACCTAAGGGTTACAATGGCCCGCGATTTGGAGCACAATAGGAGGTAATGGTGCCAAGGTAACCAGTCGTTACGTGGACGTTGCCCAAGCTGAATAAAATCGACTAGCGACGCGTGGAATGAAGAACGAGTGTTTGGGTGTAGTAAAGACGATGAAAGTTATCGAGAAGGAAATGCACACTTCACAGTAACGGTTGCTTAATAATAATGTTTGAAGGATGTATTCTCATTTTTCATTTTCAGTTGTGATCTTTAGATAGTGAGTCTGACGAAAATGAAGATGAAGCAATGAAACGTAATGAAGAGAGCAATGTATGACATGGCATAGGTTAAAGAGGAATGATGACAGGGCCCGAGCGCACTAACCCATAACCCAGCACACCCATAAAAAAGAGGCAAATTTCGGAAAACCCGCAGAAAACCCGTGTGTTTTCGGGTGCATTACAAAGTGAATTTCTTAGAGAAGAGTCGGAAAAACTGGAGGAGTCGGGGAGGGCGAAGCCGTTTCCATGAAGTCTGTCTGGCTGAGAGCTTCCCCAGCCAAACAAAAAAGGTGGAATTCTGGCGATGGATTTCATTGCAGCATGTGAAACAGGGCTCGGCAGAAGGGGAGAGGGTGAAGAAGAGACGAGGAGGAGGAGGAAGACGACGGCAAGAAATTGGGAAATAAAGATTTTGCGGAGGAGGAGAAGGAAGAAGATAGGAGGAAAAAAGAAGAAAGAGAGGGGATTGGTGGTGGTAGAGAGGAGGAGGAGGAGGACAGCGAGAAATTGGGAAATAAAGATTAGAGGGAAGAGGAGTAGGAGAAAGAAAAAAGATGAAAAAGGAAGAGAGGAAGTGGAAAGGAGGAGACGAAAAGAAGGAGGAGGAGTAGGACGGCGAGAAATTAGGAAATAAAGGTTAGTGGGAAGAGGAGTAGGAAAAAGAAAATACTGTAGGAGAAAAAAAAAAAAGGAAAGGGAGAGGTACTGGTGGTGGTGGAGAGGAGGAGGAGGAGGAGACGAAGAGGAAGACGGCGAGAAATTAAGATATCAATATTTGAGGGAGGAGAAGGAAAAAGAAGAAAAGGAGGAGGAAAAAAGAAGAAAAGGAGAGGTGGTGGTGGAGAGGAGGAGGAGGAGGAGGACGGAAAGGAAGAAGAGTTGGAAGGCGAGGGCGAGAGGGTTGGAAAAGGAAGAGAGGCGGTCATGCATTTTTATTTTATTCTATTTATTTTGTTTTTTATTTTCTTTTATTTTCTTATTATTTTTTTCACTCTTCTTGCCCTTCCACTGTCTTCCCAATTCTCCTCACTATTCTCCGCTCCTTCCATTTCGCCTCGTCTCTTCTCTTACTTTGACTTTCTCTTAATTTCTCTCTTCTATCTTCTCTTTTTCTCTCTTCTATTATCTCTTCCTCTATCTTCTCCCCTCCCATACTTTCTTCTTCCCTCTCTCCTCTTCTCTCTTTACATCTCTTTTCTTACCTCACCTCTCTTTTCTCTCCTCCCATCTTCTCTTCCTTCTTCCCCTCTCCTGCCTCCCTCACCCCTTCTCTCTCTTTCCCTCCTTTCCTTTACCCTCTCCTCCTCTCTTCTCTTCTTTTCTGCTTTTCCGTCCTCTCCTGCTGCTGTTCCACTCTCGTCCCATTCCTGTCTAGCTCCTGTCCCGCTCCTCTCCCGTTCCTGTCTCGCTCCTCTCCCGTTCATGTCCCGCTCCTCTCCCGTTCCTGTCCCGCTCATCTCCCGTCCCTGTCCCGTTCCTGTCTCGCTCCTCTATCGTTCCTATCCCGTCCCTGTCTCGCTCCTCTCCCGTTCCTGTCCCGTTCCTGTCTCGCTCCTCTCCCGTTCCTCTCCCGTTCCTCTCCCGTTCCTCTCCCGTTCCTGTCCAGTTCCTCTTTAGCATTGGCCTTTCCACCCCAACGGCCGGGTATAACATGTTAACGACCCGCCGGAAGCTGCTTTTCGACCCCTCCCCCATATATATATATATATATATATATATATATATATATATATATATATATATATATATATATATATGAACTCTGTCTGGACGGCCTCGCTCCGGCTTCGATGAGAGCCCGGATTAACCTCTTACCCCCGTCCCGGAACCCCCAAAGTTCCACAACCCCGTCACCATTACCAACACACACGTACACGCACACACACACACACACGCACGCACTCACGCACACACACCGCTCGTCCTCTTAAGCCGCGTCCACACGTGTTGCATTTCCACGTATCGTATCATCTTTGCATACCACCTAGTGATACGATACGGTGCAACAGGGTATTGTACCCACTTGTTGCGTATCATATCCTAATATAAAGTCTACTTCGTTCTTTGCTGTTCCATTTGGATTTCTCCAGGTCCATTTACGACCTACACGCTTTTCGAAGAAAGTGTTCATTATCCTCATGTTGTAGTTCTCTGCAAAATTGACTAACATCTCGCCGCTGTCATTTCTTTCACCCACTCCAAACTTCCCAATGCACTTGGCTGAATCCTACGATGTCCCACTTGATGTTGTCTAGTTCTTCCATTAAACTCTCCAAGCTGTGGTGTTCTGAGAGGATCCTTACGTTGTAAATATAGATCTTCCTTTTCTTCATGTTTAATGTCCAAAACATCTGCTTGGACAGTGCTTACATTTGGTGGCACACTGCCCGTAAGCTCAAGAGGCACTGCGATTGGATGATGATCAAACAAGAACGCCCGGTTTTGTTTTGGTTGTACTATTCATGGTTGCTATGATGGGATTTTGGTAGTAATCTCACCTCCCTGCCAACAGGTTTCTGGTGAGATATTTCTCAGGTGTCACCTTATATTCAGTGAAGCACCATATATCTATAGGGTGCCCAATGGTCCACGCCGTCATTATGACGGTACCCCATATATCTATGAAGAATTTCCCTGTTCGCCATCAGGGACGTGCCATTTAGCAGTGTGAACTGCGCTTTGTCTGATCTTTCTTACAAAACCTGTTCGATATGGGTGACCCTGTAGAGATTTCCTCTCTATCGACATAGCTTTTGTAATCATTAAGATGCTGAAGCCTATCCACCACATCAAGGTGTCAATCCTCGAATATATATATATATATATATATATATATATATATGTATATATATATAGTGTATATACATACATATATTTTTTCCTCCCTTCTTCCCTTTCCCTCCATCTCTCTCCCTCTGTCTCAATTTCCTTACCCTCTTTCTCGGTCGCTCGCTCTTTCGGTCACCCTTATGGCCATATTTTCTCGTTTCATACTTCCCCTGATTCGTAAACTCCCCTCGTGGATTGGAGTACTTATAACAGCAGTTCTCGCATTTATACATCTTCAAGATCACTTCTCTTAGTTTTTTTTTTTTTTTTTTTTTGTGTGTGTGTGTGTGTGTGTGTGTGTGTGTAATTGATGAATGGGCTATGCTTCGGATGCTCCTGCTACTCTTTGTAATACACACAGATCCCAATGTAGCCTTGAATTTAATGACCCGTGCCCTTAGTTCAACTTCGCCGGTGGCAGGGTTAGAATCGTCACCCCCTCGATCTTCACTGCAAGTAAGTAGCGACGCCCTCACCGCTCGGCCAGCAAGCTTCCTTCTTTGCGAATACTAAAGAGATAATCGATTTTGGGAAAATTCCAAGTGAAGAATGAAGCAGAAGTTGAAAACACAGGAACTTAACGAAACATCCTTAACCCCCACACCTTTACTATGGAAACACCTTAGGCCATGTTCTCTTGCAGTCATCCACCCCTACGCCACCCATCAGCCGCCACAAGCCACCCACCAGCCACCTCGATAACCTAGTTAATGCCCGTCGCAGCCAGCCACTCCACCTTGGTAACCGCAGTTAAGGGACTTCCACCCTTGCCGGTTGACAGCGCCCGTAACTCGGTGCATCACCTCTGCAATATGTGGCGCTATCATAACATCGGTCGGAGTGGAGTTTTGGCGGGTAAGGGGAATAAAGGGGTTAGGGCTCGGGGGAGTGGGAATGTCTTTTCGTCTTCGGTCCTCCTTTATCTAAAGGTCTCCCCCCTCTCCCCGTCTCTCTCTCTCTCTCTCTCTCTCTCTCTCTCTCTCTCTCTCTCTCTCTCTCTCTCTCTCTCTCTCTCTCTCTCCCTCTCTCATCTCTCTATATGTGTGTGTGTGTGTGTTTTCTCTCATCCATCCCCCTCTCCCTTCTTCCAACCCCTCTGTCAGTATAAACCCCCCCCCCCACACACACACTCACACCTCTTATTCATGGACACGTAACACCCTCCTTTTCTTACTTCACCTCCTTACCTCTTCCTCCTCCTCCCATTCGTCTTTGTCCTCCTCATCCTTGCCTTCCTCATTCTCCTCTTCCTCCTCCTCTTCCTCCTCATCTTCATCTTCCTCTTCCTGTCCCTCCCCTTCTTGCTCATCCCTCTCGTTCTCCTTCGTCTCCTTTTCTGTCTCGTCTTCCTCCTACTCCTCCATTTTTTAGACCTCCCTCTTATTCTCCTTCATCTCCTCTTCTATCTCATTTTCTTCCTCTTCCCTTTCCTCCTCCTCATCTTCCTTTTCCTCTTCCTCCTCCCCCCCTCACATTCCTCTTCTTCCATCACCCCTACTTGTACCTCTCCTCATCCCACTTCTCCCTCATCATCCCTAACCTCCTCATCTCTCTCCTCCTTCCTATTCCCCCTCCTCCCTCCTCGTTATTCACCTCGCCATCTCCATCTTCCTCATCATCGTTCTTGTTCTTCACCTTTTTGGATGCTCCACTATGTTTTTCTTTTTTCACTCATTCTTCCTCCTCTTCACCAGTCTTCTTATTGTCATTGTTTCTCCAACATTGTGCGCGCACACACACACACACACACACACACACACACACACACACACACACACACACACACACACACACACACACACACTACTCGTGGTGTCGTGGCGCAGTGGTAGAGTTCCCGGCCACCACTACGGCGGTCCGAGTTCGAATCCCGCCTAGGGCTGAAATAATTTCAGTATCGCTGCGCTACGAGTCGTTACTCCAACTCACGTGGGCGTTGAGTTGGTTGTGTGTGTGACGCATTACCCATAGATCGTCATATATGAGCTCTGTGTTCTCTTCCGGGAGGGAAATAGATGTCGATAACGAGTCCAACACGTTATCCAAGACAATGGTGAATCTTTCTCTCTCTCTCTCTCTCTCTCTCTCTCTCTCTCACACACACACACACACACACACACACACACACACACACACACACACACACACACACACACACACACACACACACACTGGACGCCTTGGCAGTTTCCTTCGCCACGGCACCCACCCTTTAGTTTGTGTAAACCACTTTACAGCGTAGAACTCCTCATAGCTGAATAAAATCCCCCGGCAGGAGCTTTGCGAAGAATTGTGGTGTCCCTAACCCCCACACGTACGTCTGCGCGATATTTTGGCTTATAGTATCGTCGTTGCAGCATGTGGGTGGACAAGGAACCTATATGTTTTGTAGAAATAGCTGGCCTTCGTGATCATATTATTATTGTGTAGAATAAGTTCACAATACGCCTGTACTACAGCCATTTGTATCAGTGCGGGTCCTAAGACTCACACGGTCAACTTTGCGGTCAGGCTTCCTTGAAACCTGACTGCCCGACCCAGCCTAGGCCGACACTCGTATTAACCAGAATAAAACCAGCAAACCAAGCTGAGCTTCATTCACTCCATTGGCACCATAAAGTAACACACTATCTTTGTTACAGAATGACACATCCCTCCTTCACCACATGAACCCTCCTTTAACAAATCCCCTAGTCCCCAGTGTTGGATCTCCCATTCTTCCCCTATCTCACCTCGGCGTCGCACAGGCTTGGTGCACCCAGGATCTACGTGGAAGTGAATGAAATCGGAGGGATTTTCCAACCAAACTAACTCTTACCCACCCCAGGACTTCCAACTCTGGCTAGAACGGGTTTGTACCTAGAGCCTGCTGTCCTTCCTCCACCCCTCCACCCACCACTCCAACCCTCCGCTGGTAGCTCCATCCATTACATTGCCACCCCCCCCCCCCGCCCCCAAGCCGTAGCTGATGCAACCCCCACTCCCCCCCCACCCTTGCCGCTTCTTATCTCCACCCCAGCCGACGCGACGCCCGATTCCGTGGCCCACCCATAGCAACGCCCGTCACTTGCCGTCTGTTCCGTCCTGTCTTCCATCTCTCCAACCATCCATCCATCCATCCATCCACATATCCATTTAGTCCTTCCTCCCTTACACAAGTGTCCATTCACTCCTCCATCCTCTCTTACTCCTTTTCCATAACTATTCCAACTCTCCCTCCCTCCTACCTCCCTCTTTTTCTACTTCCCTACTTTCCTTCTTTTCCTTCCCCCCATCCCTCTTCTCTTCCTGTCACCCTGCCTACTTCCTCTCCCTACCTCCCTCCCTCCTTGCCTCCCTACCTCCCTGCCTCCCTTCTTCCTTTCCTCCCTTCCTCTCCCACCCTTTCCTTTCTTTGCAAACGTCGTTTCGTCGACCAACGGCATATGTTTACCGTCCATCATCTCCCCCTTCAACTCTCTTCCCTGGCCCCCTCCCCCCGTTGGGCGCGAATGCAACACCATCTGACGTAAACACGGCCCGGGGGCCATACGTGTATAAACACAGGACAACTGTGAATGCCAAGGGGGCGCGACCATCGAGCGCTCAATAAGGACCGGAGGGGGGGAGGGCGTGACACCAACGACCATTTTCAACGTTAAGTGTCTGTCTTTAGTACCAATGAAGGGTAAATAGTGTCAACATGACGGTTTCAATATATGAGACATTCTGTCTCACTATCATTCCTCTCCTTCCCCTACCCCCTCTCTCCCTCCCGTTCCCTACCATTCCTCTCTTCCCCCTACTCCCCTCTCTTTCTCTCTCTCTCTCTCTCTTATATATATATATATATATATATATATATATATATATATATATATATATATATATAATATATCATTCATCCACTCCCACTCCCTCCTCATTCTCGCCGCAGCACCGCAAGATCCTATCGTACGGAAAGGCGCCAATCTCGACCTTATGATATGCTGTCACCCGCTTTGATGGGCATCTTAATTATGCTTTAATAAGCACAAATGAGATTAACCACGTGCCTTCATTAAACCCACTTGTTCTGTGTGATACTCGTAACCTTCATCGATCCGAGGATCGCCCCCACCCTTTCCCTCTCTTTATGAATAAAATAATTTGGCGCTCGCCAGAATGAAATATGCGAGTGCGTTTGCAGCTTGGGTTGGGTTTAAGCTTTCAGTGCCACTGACATTTACTTTGGTGCCAAGTGGCAGACAGTGTCGAGGTTACGCGAATGGTTATTTGAAGTCTTGTCATCGTGGCACCCGATGGGTGGTGGTAGGTGAGTTAGGGAAAGGAAAGGAAGGGAAGGGAGGAATAGTGGTGGTGACAAGGTAGCAGTTTCGAGAGTAGGAAAAGGCCGAAACCACACTTAATTAACCACTGAAGCCAGCCACCAAGGATGTGTAGTGGGTTATGAGGAGAGGGGAGAGGGGACGTGAGGTGGCGAAGGAGAAGGGAGGGGGGCGGGAGGTGACGAAGGAGAGGGTGAGGGGGAGTAGAGGGGAAAAGGGGGAAGGGGAAAGGTGTCGAATTCCAAGTGGACACGAATTTTCTTTGAGGAGGACGTTTGTGACGATGGATGAGTTGGTGGAGGAGAAGGCGGAACGGGGATGGGACGGGACTGGAGGAGAGAAAGAAATAAAGAGTGGAGGGGAGGGAGTGGGAGATAGGAGATAGGTCACCTCCCCCCTCTGTTCCCTCACATTCTCTCTCTCTCTCTCTCTCCCTCCCTCCCTCCCTCTCTCCATGTCTCTATCTTTCCCTCCCTCCTCTCTTTCTCTATTTTCTTTTTTCCTTCCCTTCCCTCCATCCCTCATCTCCCTGCCACCCTACCACTCAGCCTCCCTCGACCTACAATCCCTCCAACCTTACCAACAGTCTCTCCCTCTCCCTGAAAAATGCAGTACTTTGAAATGCATGTCTGAACGTGTTAGCAGACTAGATGAAGACCTTTTGGTCTATGATTAAATTAAACTAAAGGATGGTGGTAGAGCGGGAAACATTAGGGAGTGGAGTAAGCATGAGGAAAAGGAGATGGATGAGAGAGGAGGGTGCAAGGGAGGGAGAGGGGGTGGGAGGTTTGAGTCTGGGATTGGCGAAAATGGGCGTGGCGCATATCGAGGTATGTGGAATGTGGATGTAAATATTAGTAGTAATAAACTATGATAATGATATAATAGAAGTAATGATAATAGTAATACCATTAATAATAATATTTATAATACTGTAATGGTACTACTATACTACTACTAGTAGTAATATTGATGATAATAACATAAGATGTAATGTATGGTAATGATGACAGTAGTAATGAATAATACATACACACATACATATACCAAGGCTTTTTCCCCCTTACAAGGGAGGTAGCCAAAAAGGAAAAGGCATAAAATTACTCCCACCCATTCCATCCCTGAATACACTCCACACCCCTCCACCCTCCCTCTCATCTTAGCACCTCCCGGATGACGGGTCATCCCTGCACCTTGTCCACTGCCCTGGGTCAGAAGCAGTGTCGCAAGACACAGCACATCCACAGCAAGGATGATAGGCAAATATATTTATACAATTCGTATCCTTGGGGTTCCATTACTAAGAAGCCTATAGCATCTAGAAAGTGGACAAGAATTACCGATTCAGTCCATACCAAGGTCCCTGGCCTGGTCTGGGGATCGAGTTACTTCTTTTCTAGGGAACATCTAGCTGAAGCTGAATGAAGCTCAGCTTGGTTTGTTGGCTTTATTCTCGTTAATGCGCGAGCGTCGGCCTCTGGGTCGGGCGATCACCCCAAGGGTAGATCTCGACCGCGAGGCCTAGCTGCGTACAGAGGAGGACTGGGCTCTGGTAACAGGACCCGGCTGTTTATAAACACTGGTACATACCAAAAATTAGCATCCAGGAAAGTCGCACACAAATGGCTCGGAAGGGCCGAGAATTGTTCTTTCATGGCTGTAGTACAGGCGTAATATTGATGTAATCTACACAATGGTAATATAATGCAGAAGGCCAGCTATTTGTACACAGTATATAAATTCCTTGTCCACCCACATGCTGCAACGACAATACTATAAGCCAAAATATCGCGCAGAAGCTCATGTGAGGGAGTTAGGGACACTAGAAGCTGAAGTTATCGCTTGACAGTAATGGTGACGTCGGTATTACTGTTTTATTATTATTATTATTATTATTATTATTATTATTATCATCATCATCATCGTAATTATCATCATCACCACTATCATTACCACCACTATCATCACCACCACCACCATCGTCATCACCACCATCATCATCATCATCATCATCATCATCATCATCATCATCATCATCATTATCATCACTGCCATCATCATCGTCATCATCATTACCACCACCACCATCATCACCACCACCACTATCGTTATCATCATCATCTTCATAAAAAGATTAGTATACTCTTTATTATTTTTCTTTACAAGGTAAAAAGGACACGTTTTGGTCAAGCGAAGGGGGCTGGGTACTGAGGCGAAAGCCCCCAGTCGTAATTCAAAAGGGAGAATCGGAATCCTAATGAGAGACGGCGAAGACCCGACTCCAGTTGTTGCCTCGCCGAGAGCCTTCGATGGTTGACCCTGGTTGAGGCGTGTTGTAATAGTTGTCCACGGCAAATAAAATAGATGTATATATAAAGAGAGAGAGAGTAAATGGAATGGGCTCGTGTTATCGCGTGACACCCCGACTGACTGAAGAATAATGACCCACTGATTTAATGGGTGATTGTACACTAGATACACTGATTAAATGATGGAGTGGTTTAATGCAGGGTTGTCTTCACTGACTGTTGAGTCAGCCTGTGGACAAACGGACTGACTGATGACTGACTGGACTCGTCAGTTTGTTATGTTGTTGGTTTGTGCTTTTTCTTCTTTTCTTAATTGTTTTTCTTTTACTTTAAATTTATTCGTTTATTTTCACTCACATTTTTCTAGCGTTGTATCCCAGAGGATAAGTAAACATTTTGTGTGTGAACATACAAAATACATGACATGCATAGATATACAATTATACATTACTTGCATACATGTATACATACATGTGTACACACACATAAGTACACACATATATACATTCCGGTATGTTTTAGTCTATTATCTAAGAGCCACGTCACGCACGCCATGTCACTGACGAGTGTCAGGACTTGCACATACCTAGCATGCCTTCATGCATCACGGCAGGCAGAGCATCACAAGGTGGTCGGCCGATGCTTACCTCAGCATATGCTTGGCTTGCCGCATGTCGCCGGCAATCCAGTAGTGAACAGTAGCGGTGTATGTGAATAATGAACATAAGAACATAAGAATAAAGGGGACTGCAAGAGACCATAAGGCCTACACTAGGCAGCTCCGTATCCATCACCACCTGTCATCCCCATCCATAAAGTTGTCTAATCGTTTCTTAAAACAACTGATAGTTTCAGCGCTTACTACATGGTTACTAAGTTTATTCCATTCATCGACCACCCTATTAGTAAAACAATTCTTGCCTATTTCCTTCTTAAATCTAAAAATTGTCCAGTTTATACCCATTACTGCGAGTCCTGCCCTGTTGTTTTATTATGATGACCTTTGATCCACTTGAACACTTCTACAGTATTAGATCACCCCGCACTCTACGTCTTTCCAGAGAGTGTAAGTTTAGGTGCCTAAGCCCTTCTTCGTAAGGCAAATTTCCGAGTCCATGTATCATTTTGGTCATTCTTCTCTGTACTGATTCTAGTGAATTGATGTCCATTTTGTAGGACGGAGACCAAAACTGTACCGCATAGTCAAGGATGGGTCTAACTATCGCTAGATAGAGTTTAATAATTACCTCTGCGCTTCTATTCGTTACCGTCCTAGCAATGAAGCCTAATGCACTGTTAGCTTTATTTCTGGCAATAATGCACTGCTTCCTAGTTTTGAGGTCCGGACTCACCAGAACACCCAAGTCCCTCTCGCACTCAGATTTTTCTAAAAACGTGTTATCTAAATTGTATCTATTTTCGGGGTTGTGTAGCCCTACGTTTAACACGCTACACTTAGAGATATTGAAGTTCATTTGCCATTTCACCGACCATGTTAACAATTTATTAAGATCATCCTGCAGAATCTCTGCGTCGTCTCCTGACCTACAGTAATTAGGCGTCCTATTTAAGTGTCGTCTGCAAACTTCCTAACATCACTATTTATCCCATCGTCTAAGTCGTTTATGTACATAATGAACAATAAGGGACCCAAAACCGAGCCCTGGGGGACCCCGCTAGTAACATTGCCCCACCTAGATTTTATTCCATTTATGGTGACCCGCTGTTTTCTGTTACTAATCCAAGCTCTAATCCATTCTAACACTTTTCCTCCTATTCCATGGGCTTTGATTTTATTTAGTAGTCTCCGGTGTGGTACCTTGTCGAACGCTTTGCTAAAGTCAAGGTAAATAACATCGTAATTTTCATTGTTATCTGACGCCTTATATACTTTAGTGTAAAAGGATAGAAGATTAGTCACACATGACTTACCCTTGGATAATGAATATTTGTCATTTAATAGTTTCTTGATAATTAAATATTTGTTTAGAGAATGTATAATTGTATATATTTTATAGTTAGTCCATATGCTTTCATATAGTTGTATAGTAGTTGTATAAAATAATTGTAAACATGAATAGTTGCATAATATATGTAATTTGTTGTAATATATGTGGGTTATGGAAGAGATGTAAATGATCATAATGTCTGCAACATCCCTTTGGTAGAATTGTTAAACAACAACAACGAGGACACGTGCGTGATGGCGTGCAAGCGAGACTGTTGTACATGTTTCTGAGTATTTGAGTATAAATATTTGTAAATATATTTGACTTTGCATGTGAGCAGTTATCTGTGCGTGTTTGGGTGGGTGCTTGCATGTGTCATATACATACGTTGCGTGCGTATGTTTGTGTGCTTGTGTGTGCATATGTGAGTTTGTGTGCTGTGTTAATGCGTGCTGTATGTATGTGTGTGTGCTTGTGTTAATGCGTGCGTGCGTTTGTATGTGCATATGTGTGTGCGTATGTATATGCGTGCGTGTATGTCCGCGCACGCAAGATAGGGGGGAACGGGGGTGGTAAGGGATGGGAAGGATTTGGGAGGGGAGGAGAGAGGGGGGGCATTTCGAGCTGAGCCGGTAATCTACATGATGACCACTCGCTTTTACAAGGAAGCTGCAATTAGCGGAGCTGTCTTTATTTCGGCCTAAAGCTTCCAACACGTAATGACCAATTGCTTTTTATTTATGGTCCGTTCCGAGCCGTTCTTTAAGGTTCAACGGCTAGGGCAGGGGTTCTTAACTTCGTGCTCATGTTTTTAGATGGTGTTCCCCATAGATCCCTAAAAATATTGCTCGCGAGCACTACGTTTGATATTAAGATGTGGGACTTTCGTGCGCAGAAAATGTTTTATAAGGCAGTGCTGAAATTTCTCGAAATCATGAATTTTGCTTATATACGGTAGTCATTAGAACCGTGCTCATCGCTAAATCGCCGAGCTTGGAAGAACTGACAGGGACCATCAACTTTTTATCCTCAAGGCCCCTGAATAAACGGCTTTTGAAAGCATTTCTTGGAGATTCGCAAGCTTCCCACTCTGAACTTATTGTGCGTGCCGAAATTCGTTGGCATAATCGTGGTCGGGCATTAGCGAGTGTGTAGAGTATTTGTCAAGTCCTTTTTGATTGAACACAATAGCGACAGTGTCTTTCCTGACATTTTTGCCGATGAATTTAAACCGCGTTTTGCTTTCTCTAATGTGTTGAATTTAAAATTGCAAGGGAGGCACAGTAGTGTCTGGGTGTTGTATTAACAATTAGCAGGGTTTCAAACCAAACTTCAATTCCCAAATACAGAAAAGCAATTTGCTTAATTTGCCAGAACTACAAAATTGTTTGAGTGAAACGAAAAATGGATGTTGCCCTTCATATGTTGAAAACGCTCTAACAAATCTTACGACAGAATTTCAAGAGAAAAGCATGACTCATTAGGTGCCCTTCAGAGGATGCTCGCTTGACCAGAGTGTCTTTGCTTCAGTGCTCCAAAAGATAGAAAGGTTTAGAACCCCTGGCTTAGGGGCTCAAGTCCCTCTCTTTCATTTGAGGGTATCTATTGGGAAACATTTAGGATTTGTTCTTGTTTCAGATTGTCGTGTAAAATGTATGCTTCGATGTTTGTATTTGCATTTGTTTATTAGCCAGCTGAGAGATGCGCGCGCGCGCACACACACACACACGTGTGTATGTATGTGCGCATGGTCATACCTTTGTGGCTTGTTTCTTCAGGAACTGTCAGTGCAGCGAGGAAAAGGGTTCTGTCCTTTTTACATGGGAGCTATTGGCTGTTGTTCTTCTAACAAAGAATTTTTGCCACATCTAGGTTAAAGTGCGATGCCTACAGTGTACTCGCAGTACAGATGATAGACTAGTATCGCTAGCGTGTGCTTGATTGCATGTTACAGCTTTGTGTCGATAACGACACCTGACAACATCTTAGAACACCTAACAGGATTTTATAACAACTGACAACACCAACTTGTTCCAAATTCTTTGAAGTTAGGGTAACGGTAGGAACAGAGGGAGTTGGTGAAGGAAGTACTGTACACTAGCTGGATGATACCCAACTCTACACCTAAGCCCATCCTCTGACCATAAGCCCCACCCATTGCAACCAATCGTCTCACTTCCTGGGGTGTTACGTCATTCACCTTGTGGTAACCAGCCAGTAATGGGTATACAGGTGGGAGGAGCTCTCTGTGCACTCATGGATAGTAACAACATATATATATATATATATATATATATATATATATATATTGAAGAAAATAGCAGTAGATGCATTGATGATCTTGTGGATATTTTCTAGACGTCTGACTATAGAGTTGGCTTCTGTAGGTAAGGTCGCTATCGCTGGTTCGAAGGACGTAATTCAAACTCAGGAAGAGGAAGAGTGGAGTTTAGTGAGGCTTGACGTCTCGTTCACTGTGTACATTTTCAAAAGCAATAACAATGGTCGAAAAACATGGTCTTATATACTAACATGGGATGAGAATAGGAAGTAAATAGATAACCAATAGGGAAGAGGGTAGTGGAGAGAACCAATGAGGTAGCTAGGCGGCCTTACGAACGCCCACCAATCAGGAACGTCGAACGAGGTGACGGGCAGGTGAGGTCATCAGTTGCGCAGGAGGCTTGGAGAACGCATCGCGGCCAGCAGACGGGATGACCATGAAATCTTGTGTTTGGAGATTCATTGAAAGCATTTTCTCTCTGATATAGAGGGCTTCGATAATTTACAGTTTTCTTCTGTCTTGTGCTTGTCCTATGATTTTAGTGTTTTCGACCATGGCTGTCTAGTGAGAATAGTGTTGTGGTGAAATTCTGTGTGTGTCTTTGATGTGCCGTTCTGTAAGTGTAGGTTGATTCTTGAAAGTTTAGTAATTCAATATCCTATGTATGAAGAATGAAGGGACTCACAGTTCCCTTGTTTACAAGAGTATACACGAGATGACTGCGATGTAAGTTGTTCTTGAGTAGGAGATTTGAAGTTTTCTTGTTTTTGTAATAGATAACGAAGTCCACACGGTCGACAGGATTGGCAGGTTTGACATGACGTTTAATGATTTGCTTGATGATTTTTTCTACGGTTTCGTATTCTGTAGTCATGTGGGATTTATAGAATAATTTGACGATTTCACCTAAATTGTGGCGGTCTGGAGCTTGGTCGTGCTATTTGTTGAGTTTCTTCTTGAAGACCCTGGAAACTTCATGATTGGAATAGCCCTTATTTACTAGGGCCTGTGTGGCTCTTTCAGTTTATTGATTGGCGCTTTTCCAACTACTGCAGTGGGGAGGTGGGTGGTGTTGATTTCTCTCCGGCTACATCCGAGTCAGGAGTTCGGTCGTCGCGAGTTCGATTTTCACGAACTCGGAGGTTCTTCTTCGGGGATGGCTCATGGTAACTCGAGGGAGTTCGTGAAGAGAGACCCCTATTTTCTTCTTTTCCTCCTCGGGATCTGACGCGGGTTGGTACACCGGTGACTGGCAGCTCCCTTTGTGGGCATCAGGACCTTTTGACAGCGAGGGCAAGTCAGGTCATGATCCTTTCCCCTGATCCCTGTTTACTGGTGGCATACGGGTATTATGTTCTTTATGGTCTGTTATGGAATGAAGACGTGAGGAAGCTGATAAACAGTTTAATAAAGTAGATGGAGAACAAGCATGACCATCACATGAAGGATAGTGAGATTCGCATCACGTTAAAAAAAAAAAAAAAGTGAGAGGTTCCGTGTCCAAGTTCACTCTCCCACTTGTCTCCAGTCGTGCTTGAACAAGTCTGGTCGAAGAAGGCGTTGCCGGGGCCGGTCGGTGTACCCTTCACAGGAACGCCCCAGAGCAGTGCACGTGATGGCAATGATCATATAACAGTAAAATATTAAAAATATGATAATTGTAATGATAATGAGAATAGTAACAGTAACAGGCAATAATAACAATGTTAACGAAAATAGATATAGTGTTATCACATCGATCATAAAGTGCGTTGACTGGAGGGTGTTGTCAATCCGAGGGAAAGGAGGAGGGGGAGGGGGAGGGGGTTCCTGTTGTAGGAGCGTGTGTGGCAAAGGCACGTGCCATTGATGGCTGAGGCGGTCGTTTGGAGTCGTCGTCTTCATAGTCGTTGTCTTCGTCACGGTCTCGGTGGCCGACTTCCGCGACTGTTGTGTCACGGCCAATTTCCCCGGCAACACGTCGGTAAACCCAACAATCCTTAAACGTGTAAAATAAATTAGTAAAACACAACTGTCCTTAAACAAGGACAGCACATTTTCCTCCTTTTAAATTATTTGTGGATCATGTGTTGGACTCATGATCGACAGCTATTACCCTCTAGGACGAGAACTCAGTGCTCATATATGGCCGGATATATGGGTAATAAACCTTACACACACACAAACACACACACACACACACACACAAACAAAACACACACACACACACACACACACACACACACACACACACACTCATCTTGGAGGGTAATAGCTGTCGATCACGAGTCCAACACGTGATCCAAGACCATGGTGAATGGCGAATCACACACACACACAAGACCATGGTGAATGGCGAATCACACACACAGAAACAAACAAACAACTCTTTGGTCACCAGCGTTGGAGAACCGGCTCCTAGTGCAACGATGTAGGTTATTTTTCAGCCCTGTGCGGGACTCGAACTCGGACTTAGTGGTCAAGAATGATACTACTGTACTGTGTGTTTGTGTTCATACATGGGAAGGAAAGGAAAATACAGTTGTATTATAGTTGAATAAAATCGCCATTGACGGCAAATGTCAACCAAATAATTCCGACAGTCGCCCCGGGAATCAAACCGGGGCCTTGCGTGACGCCCATCAAGGGTTCGTACCAGCTTCACCACTGGCTATGAGTTGAGCTTAAGTCTTCGTAAAACGAAGTTAGGACGGCAGTTAGCAGTCGATTTAGTTCTTCGGGAGTTAGATCAACTTCCAAGTTGGAGACTTTTAGAGCTCCTTTAGCTCAGCCGGCTGATCTTCGGTCTAGCGGTACGCAAGGTCTCGGTTCGATTCCCGGGGTGACTGTCGGAATTATTTTATTGTATTATGATATATATTATATAATGTAATATATTATGATCATTATAAATATTATAAATGTAATGATATAAATATAATATATTAAACATTATAATATTAAATATATCAAAATATGAGTTAGATATATTAAGAAAATATAAACCCAAGTTCTCAATTTCCGACGACAGTAGCAGCCGGTCATGTGGAGGCTGCACTTGGCATGTAATATTATATCAGTATAATATAGCACATTTTGTTTTCTTCATTTAGCTAGAGAGGAGAAGAGTGAGGGAAAGAGAGAAAGAGGTAAGAGGTGAGAAAGAAAGAGGGGGGGGAGGGAGCAAGAGAAAGAAGGGGGAGGGAGAGAGAGGAGAGAGAAAGAAAGAAAAAGAGAGAGGGGGGAAAGGAGAGCACAGGTTTCCGCGTTCGCTTTGGCAAACTTCGAAGATTTTATTCGGCCTGAAGAAGGATAGAACATTGAGTTCACCCATCAGTATCCAAGTTGAATGAAATCGGCGGGCACAATATGCTGGATAATATATTCATAATAAAATTCTATCTTGGCTAAACTTTGGAAAAACTGGTATTATTTTTTACTTAATTCTATTTTATCCTATTTTACTTTATTATGTAATTATTATATCATTCGGCTTGATTGTTATTATTATATTTATCATTATTATCTCTACAACTCCAGAAGAGTTTCTTCAGCTAATGGGTGATAAAGAAGAGGGTATGTCTTGAGGTCGTTCTTCACTGACGGCGTCGCCCAAAGCCGTTGGTGGAACATCTCCTCCTCCTCCTCCTCCTCCTCCCCTTCCTCGTCCTCCCCTCCCCCTCCTCCTCCCCCCTCCTCCTCCTCCCCTCCTTCCTCTTCCTCCTCTTCCTTCTCTTCTTCTTCCTCCACCTCTTCCTCTTCCTCTCCTTGCTCCTCCCCATGCTCCTTCTCTTGATGCTGCTTATCCTTCTCCTCCTCTTCCTCCTTCACCTCTTTTTCCTCTTCCTCTCCCTCTCCCTGTTCCTTTTCCTCCTCCTCCTCCTCCTCCTGATGCTGCTGTTCCTTCTCATACTCTTCCATCCTCCTCCACCTCCTCTTCCTCACCCTCTCCTCTTCCTGTACCTTCTCTTCATGCTCCTCTTCCTGATGCTGCAGTTCCTTCTCCCTATGCCCTTCCTTCCCCTCCTCCATCTTCTCCTCCTTCACTTCCTCACCCTCTCCTCCTCCTTTACCTTCTCTTCATGCTTCTCTTCCTGATGCTGCAGTTCCTTCTCCTTATGCCCTTCCTTCTCCTCCTCCTCCTCCTCCTCCTTCTCCTCCTCCTCCACCACCATCACCACCTTTTCCTCCTCCTCCACCTCCTCTTCCTCACCCTCTCCCTCTTCCTTTACCTTTTCTTCATGCTCCTCTTCCTGATGCTGCAGTTCCTTCTCCATATGCACTTCCTTCCTCTCCTCCTCCTCATCCCCATCATCGTCATGTCTCTCTCTTCCCCCCCCTCCCCAGCGCTACTTGATCCTTCTCCTCCTAATGGACTTCATGCCGCTAACGGCTTTCTGAGCAACCCCCTCTTCTACCTACCTACCTCCTCCTCCTCCGCCGCACCGTCTCCCCGTAGCGACGACGCATGTCTACTAGTAGTACCCATCAACTCTGCCTTTTTGGCACTGTCGGCTGTCAGGGACGGCTAGCCCAGTATCCCAACCTTCTCGACACATTTGCTAGATTTGCGGTCCGAGTTCGAATCTCGACCAGGGCTGAAGTTATTTCAGTATCGCTCCGCTGCGAGTCGTTACTTCAACTATCGTGGGCGTGGAGTTTTGTGTGTGTGTGTGTGATTCACCATGGTCTTGGATCATGTGTTGGACTCGTGATAGACAGCTATTTCCCTCCCGGAAGAGAGCTCAGAGCTCATAAACTGTGTTTCTCGCTTTATTGCAGATCGTAATTTTGTTAATAACTTGAATTATATCAACAATAAAAGTTTGAAATTTTGCACACAGTGAGAGTACTCCTAAAAAGGTAAGCCACCAAAATATTTTTTCAAATCTATACTATATTTTCTAAGTTATAGGCATTTATGTATTTTGGAGTCATATTCACTGTTTCTCGCTTTATTGCAGGTTTGTAAAAATACAATATAAAGGTATTGAAATCCCAATTTAGCTGAACAGGTTTATTTAATACAATAAATCTAATCATAAGTAACAAAATTAATGACATGTAAGGAAGAATTCACCAGATATATTCCACAAAATCAAATCATTTATCAACATAACTCCCATTCCTTGAAATTACCCTCAGCAGTCTGCTATCAACAGATGAAGTCAATCTCTTGATTTGAGAAGGTTTTATGGTACTAGCAACGGCAACAATTTTATTCCAGAGGGCATCTTTTGAGGTAAACTGTTGTCCTCCCTCATAAACCTCCCTCTTCAAAATTGACCAAAGCTGCTCAATCGGGTTTAAGTCAGGAGAACAAGGCGGCCAAGACATGAGAGTCTCTCCCTTGATGCCCAGAGATGCGAGGAAGGAAGTCGTGGCCTTTGCTGCATGAGATGGAGCAATGCCGTGCATAAAAATTAGCTGACGTCGACGAAGTAAAGGCAGGTCGTACAACCAAGGGGACTGCTCATCCAAAAACGATATGTATGCTTGGCTTGTGAGCTTCACACCTTCTGGCACTCGGAAAGGTCCAACCAATGTATCTCCTATGATACCCGCCCAAAACATAACTCCCCCACCTCCTTGTTGGCGACGAACCCGATGTGGGATAGCAGCTCCAGTAGGACTCCAAACTTTAGCCCATCCATCCGGACCATCAAGTGTGGCTCTGGCTTCATCTGTGAATAAGATCTGTTGGAAGTTTGTTTTCATGTATTTTTCTGCCCACGCAATACGTTTTTCCTTGTGAGTTCTGTTCAAGGGAGGTCTGGAAATGGGCTTCACATTCCTGGCCATCTCATTCAAGACACTGCATCTGGTCTTTCTGGACATCGGATCAACGCCAGCTTTTGCAAAAATGGAGGCGCTGGTGCCATTGGGTTCCCTATTGACCTGCCTGCGTATTTTTCGCATATCACGAGGGGAAATGCTTCTTCTGGTGCCCTTATCTTTCCTTGGTGTGGTGCTGGGCTTCTCCACAAAAGAAGCCAAGGTTCTCTTGTCCCTTCCCAGTTCCTTGGCTAAATCCAGAAGAGTCAGTCCTTCTGCAAGGCCTGCTACAATCCTTTGCTTTTCAGTAGCAGTCAATCGTACATTTCTGGGCATTTTCACAAACCTGCAATAAAGCGAGAAACAGTGAATATGACTCCAAAATACATAAATGCCTATAACTTAGAAAATATCGTATAGATTTGAAAAATATTTTGGTGGCTTACCTTTTTAGGAGTATTCTCACAGTGTGCAAAATTTCAAACTTTTATTGTTGATATCATTCAAGTTATTAACAAAATTACGATCTGCAATAAAGCGAGAAACACAGTTTATATGATCGATGTATGGGTAATGCTGTGACCTTACACGCGCGCACACACACCCAACTCCCCGCCCACAAGCGTCGAACTCTACCAACTGCGCCACCGATTCGTATGTGTGTGTGTGTGTGTGTGTGTGTGTGTGTGTGTGTGTGTGTGTGTGTGTGTGTGTGTGCGTGTGTAAGGTCACAGTATTACCTATAGATAGGTCATATATGAGCTCTGAGCTCCCATCCGGGAGGATAAAAACTGTCGAACACGAGTCCAACACATGATCCACATGGTGAATCAACACACGCGCGTGCGCGCCCGCGCGTAGGGGACATATTATTTTCAAGAATTTATCCTGGCAAGACCATAACAAAGGTGATGCAGTAAACAAACCGTCGGCTCCATCAACTCGAGGCCCTTACGCACGCACCCCCCCAACCCCCATTTTCTCTCTCCCGCCTCTCCCTCCCTCTCTCTCTCTCCCTCGCCTTTTTTTGTGTTCATTCCATTTCCGTAGTTCTTCTCCACTTGGACTCTCTATTTCCCGTTCCGCCAGTGTCAGGCAAGGAGGCAGCTCTCCTCCGTGTCTCTTCCCTTTCTCTCCATCGTCTTTCGCACCTCTTCCTTTTCCCTTTACTCGCTCGCACTCTTATCCTCCTCCTCCTCTTCCTTCTCCTCCTGGTCCACCCCCCGTTATTTTCTTCCACCCCTTCTCCTCCTCCTCCCCCTCTTCCTCTCACACTCCTTCTCATCCTCCCTCTCCATTCCTCCTCTCCTCCAACACTCCTACTCCCTTCCTCTTCCCCCTCCTCCCTTCATCCTCCCCTCCTCCTAGCCTCCCACTGCCCCCCTCCTCCCCTTCTCCCCTCCCATTCCCCTCCTCCTCCCGTCCACACCCTTCCTCCTAGCCTCACACACTCCTCCCCTCACAGTCCTCCCTTCCCACACCACCTCCTTCCCTCCCACACCACCCCTCCCCTCCCACCCTGCCCCTCCTCATCCCCACCCTCCTCCCCTCTTCCTTTCTTCCTTCCCTTCCTCTTACTCCACCTCGTACAAAACCTCTCTCTCTCTCTTTCTCTCTCGCTCCAGCAGTTATTCCCTACCTCTTCATCATCCCCCTCCCCTCCCACCGCCGCCCCGCTTCCGAGTTTCCCCCCCAATTATGCCGGCCGTGTCTCGGCAAAGCCGTTATTGCTCCATCCAGCAATTTTCCGCTTAATGGAGTCGTTCTCCTCCAAGCGATTTTCATCCTCGCCCGACTTTTTTTTTTCATCTTCTTGTGCCAGGTGCATATCACAGGCTCCCCTTTCTCTCTCTCTCTCTCTCTCTCTCTCTCTCTCTCTCTCTCTCTCTCTCTCTCTCTCTCTCTCTCTCTCTCTCTCTCTCTCTCTCTCTCTCTCTCTCTCTCTCTCTCTCTCTCTCTCTCTCTCTCTCTCTCTCTCTCTCTCTCTCTCTCTCTCTCTCTCTCTCTCTCTCTCTCTCTCTCTCTCTCTCTCTCTCTCTCTCTCTCTCTCGTTTCAACGTTGAGTCGAACGTTCTACCGATAGACGTTCTTCGTTCGTGCGGCTAGTCATGAAGACGTCCGTTTTTCCGGACGCCCGGGTGTTCATCTGGACCTCCCTTCTTCCGGACGCCCGGGCGTTCATCAGCGTCTCGTCATATCACGTTGGCCCTCTTTCGCTCGTGAGACGAGTTCCTAAAGTTGAGTAAACTCGTTTGGCTGTAACCTGGAAAAGTTAACGAATCCTTTGACCAATGAAAGTTTACTTATTAATCGTGGTCATGTCTTATCACCATCTTTATCAGGCAGAGGGTTTTCGTTCAGTTAAACGAAGTCGACTAGCTTCAGGCAGAACAAAATGTTAAACTTCCAGTTGGGTCTCCTATTCCTTCTTTTTTTTTTTTTTCTTCTTCTTGTTTCTTTTTCTGTTCCTATTTTTTCATCTTTTTCTTAAACCACATGTAGTGCGTTTATGAAAAAATTCAAAGTTAGAAGTATTTACTCCTATTCACTTCCGAAAAGTTCTGCGAAGGCGGCAGCCAGAATAAAAATGGGGTGGGGGTGGGGGGCACGGCGCGTCGGAAAGCTGCCACCCGGTGTGTGTTACGGGGTTGAAAATCTTGCTCCGTTGCATTTGCCAAAACCACTTTCGATGTGTTTGTAAACACTGCCAGAATCCCCAGATCATGCTGTTCTTGTTCTCTGGTGAAAGTTCATGTCTCGGCTTTGATAGTTCTCCTTGATGGAGAACTTGGCTATTTCAAACACCGCATAGGTCTTGGTAGGTTGGTTGGTTGGTTGTTAGCGGGCGCAGGGAACCTCCATAATAGAATAAAGGTGATGTGGAGCCTACGCCAGGAGCTGAGTAACTGCGACCTTTGCCATATTATGCGTTTGGGGACTGTTGGGGCAGGTAACAGTCACCTGCTGGAAATCGTAGACATGCGGGATTCGAACCCACAACTAAGCGAGTGCAAGGCCAGCATGCTGCCGATGACGCCACCAGCGCCTCATGGGAATAAAGGTTGCCCAAATATGAGGTGTGTGTGTGTGTGTGCGTGTGTTGATGTGTGTATGCGTGTGTTTATGTGTATGTGTATGCCTGTGTGTTTATATATATGTGTGTGTGTCTGTATTGGGAGTTCGAGTCTCTTACGTTAGTGATCTAGGCTACGTCACGGTGTGGATGTGTGCTTGTGTATGCATGCGTATGTGTGTGTGTACGGAGTTCGAGTCTTTCTCACGTTGATGATCTACGTCACGATGTTGCTATGTGTGTGCATGCGTGTGATTCAACATGGTCTTGGATCACGTGTTGGACTCGTGATCGACAGCTATTTCCCTCTCGGAAGAGAGCTCAGAGCTCGTATATTACCGATCTATGGGTAATGCTGTGACCTTACACGCACACACCCTCAACTCCCCGCCCACGAGAGTTAGAGTTACGACTCGCAGCGTAGCAAAACTGAAATTATTTCGGCCCTGGGCGGGATTCGAACCCTAACTTCCGTAGTGGCAGTCGGGAGCTCTACCAACCGCGCCATCGAGTAGTGTGTGTGCGTGTGTGGGTGGGCTTCCAGGCTTTCTCACATTAGTGATCTTTGTCTCGAATACGAACGTGGGGTGTGGAATGTAACCTCCTCCCAGCTTATAGGTGTCTGTTGCGTGCTCCACAAAGTACCCTCGGTTCGGTGAGGAAGATGGTTCCGGCCACCACTCACCCAAGGAGTATAGTCGAGGGTATCTTGTCCCAAAGGCAGGGAATGAGTGGGGCAAAGTTTTGTGAAGCACATAATATAATACCCGCTGAACACCGCTCCGTGAAGAAGAGGAGAATTAGTACAAGAGTTCGACGCCGGGGGGGGGGGTTCTAAGATAAAAGCCTTGGACATGGAACTGCCTAGTGTAGGCCTTATGGTCTCTCGCAGTCTCCTTCATTCGTATGTTCTTATATTGTCCTCTTCCCGGGATGCGAGATCGACATCACGTGGTCGATTTATTGGATTTCGTGAACACCTACAACACGGTGATGGGATTTATGGATTTTTTTTCCTAGAGTGCTGCAGGCGATTTTATGCAGCTCTGGGGGAGGAGGTCTACGACTTCAAGGGGGTCTCAGTCATATGAAACCCCCTTCATGTCAGAGGACGTCCTTGAACGGCACAGAATGGGTCGTCTTTAGTCGGAGGAAAATCAGTGAATTGATGTCACCGTGTTGAAAGACGCGAAGGACTTGGGCTTGGGGGTTCACAGGTGATGTAGGGAGTGGAGGAGGAAAAGGGAAAAGGGGGATCACAAGGAAAAGAAAAAATAGCATTGAGTAAGGAGGAAATGGTGAAAAATCCTGACGTGAAAGAGGCTGAGGTTGTCGATGACAGGTGGAGAAGGTGGTGGTGGTGGAGAGGAGGAGGAGTAGGACAAAAAGAGTTGAGAGCTATTTATTAACCCGATGAAAGTGGTGTTCAAGGATGTTATGGTCGTGGGGTCTCGTCCCTTGATGGACCGAGCGAAGGTGTTTGTATTACAAGCTCGGCTCGACTTGAGTCGACGATTGCCGCGGAACTGCCTAGTGTAGGCCTTTTGGTCTCTTGCACCCCCCTTCATTCTTTTGTTCTAACGCATCTTCTTCCTCGAGTCCACGTCACAGTTTTAACTGGCCGTTTTGTTTCATCCAGTCTTGTCAGCTGACAGTTTTGACCGAATTTCGGTCCACCATTTTAACTGATTTGTTTTTACCGAGTTTCGACGGTTTAGGGAAAGTTTCAACTTATGGTTTAAGTGACAGTTTTAACCGACAGATATGAGTTTCATGTCGCTCATTCATTTCAACACTGACATAACTCAAAAAATGCTGCTTTTCAGGAGAAGCAAAATAAACTTTTAATTATGTAATAGTCTCCCATGGAACTTTTAAACGAGGTATTTAGCAATGAATTTTTATTTCATGATTAAATGTAGTACATGACATCTCATATTAAAAAATACATTTATTATAAACATGCTTTGTGCCTATTTGAAAAATAAATTTGGAATTATGACGTTATTGCCTTGAGCGACATCTAGCGGCCAGTTTTGCTACTAGAGTTATGGCGTTCTTACCACAAATAGATATAGAAAATGGCAAATTCAGTAGTATAAATAACTCAAAATCTTAAATTTTTGAGTTATGTCATTGTTGAAATGAATGAGCGATGTGACAGTTACTGCTTACAATTTTAACTTGATGCTGGTGACATTCTTACTTTCGAATAACTGTTTTGGCTGAATAGTTAGCCTGAACTAATCGAAGTGGGAAGTGGTGGTAGTGGTGGTGGAAATGTGTTGGTGGTGAAAGAGGGGGAGGGCTTATACTGTCAGTGAAACCAGTAGATGTGAAGTGGGCCATGGACGGATCCAGGCACAGGTGGCGGGTAGGTGGTTGAGGGTTGACTGGGGGGTTGCAAGGGGCTGCATGCCACGTCATGCCTGAGACCTTTCCCCGCGGGTTCCTTACTAGGGCACCGAAAGAGGGAGTGGAAGGATGGTCAGGGGAGGCCATGAGTCAGGATTGCATCAGATTGAACAAAACATGTTCAGTATTACTTGAAATTACTTGATCAACTCAAGTTGTGGTAGGAGTTACACTTGACAGTTGCTTGCATCTTTCTGGTGTTTACTTTATTAGGGTCCTCCTCCTTCTCTTCTTCCTCCTCCTCCTCCTCTTCCTCCTGTTTTTTTTTCCTCTTCCTCCTGCTCCTTCTCTTCTCCTCCTCTTCTTCCTCCTGTTCCTCTCCTCCTCTTTCTCCTTTCCTTTCTCCTCCTCCTCCTCCTCCTCCTCCTCCTCTTCTTCCTCCTCCTCCTCCTCCTCTTCTTTCTCCTCTTCCTCCTCCTCTTCTTCCTCCTCCTCTCCTTCCTCCTGCTCTTCCTTCTCCACATCCTCATCATCATCATCATCCATGGTCAAGGGACCTTGGGGTGAAGTGGACCCTGCATGACTGGGCCTCTACCCCGGCGGACATGGTACTGCCTAGATTTTTTTTTAACTCCCATTCTGTTTATTCATATCCCTATCCACTTGAAGTATCTACTTACACACCTATCCACTTACGGAGCTTTCTTCGTACTGACCTAACTAAGAGTACACCCTTGCCCATCTTACATGCGTATATACCCCTTCATCTACATGCCCATTTATTTGTCTACGAACATACTAGCTTACCTTGTAGTCCACCTACGTTCTAGCCTACCTACATATTTTATTAGCCTCTATACCTGTTTACCTATAATCTCACCTGGTTGCATACCTATCTACTAGCTTACATGTCTGCCTACCTGCTAGCCTCCCTACATACTATAACTTGCCTACCTACGATATGCTTGACTATCCATATATGTCCCTACATTTTATAACTACATATCTGTTTTCCTGTGAGTTTCCATGTCACGATCTGTCATAAAATTCATTTAATAGTCACTGTCATGTTTAGTAAGAACTTGTTGTATTATCAATAGATAATAATCCCGGAACGAATGATCTAATGACAGAAATTATAAAAAATAAAGTTTACTATATTTAACTCTATAATTTTTAACAACTTATGACCTTTCAAAACACTCAACGGAATTGTTAATGAAGAGAAACTAATACTTTCACAAGATTACAGTTAAGATAACAAAACAAAACAAAAAACGATTAAGAGCGGATTAAAGACTCCCGCTGCAAATAGCTAATTCAAAGGTTGCCTAGTTTAAGGTAAAAAAAAAAATCCTGTCACCAAGCGCAAGCAAATCAAAGTACAAAAAGGTGACACGGACACAAAACTGAAAATTAAGATAAAAAGTCTGGTCACCAGGCACAAACTATGAAGTACAAACAAAAAAGTGACAAGGATGCACTTAAACACAGGAACTTTTACCTTAACTTACGGTAAGCGGAAGCTTCATCTTCGGGGCAAAGAAGCGGAAAAAGAAAGCCAAGACCCTCGTCTGGTCTGCCCTTACATAGTCTGACATGACCACGAGGTTGCCAAAAACCGCTAGGGCCTGGACTGGCACCTAAAGGCAAAACGTACCTAAACCTTACTTACTAATCTTAAACCTATTCAGAGCCCATTACAATACTTGTGGGTCTTACATCTTAACCTAAAATGTCAAAGACATGAAATAGATACATATATACTGTAATCCGGCAGTCACCTTGGATTGCCGAAGGAACCAAAAATCCCTTTAATTTCTAGACAGGGAAACCGTACGTTGACCTGAACACAAATATAGACAGGGGTATATAAAAACAAGTCTCCTTAAATCCACACCGTACTTTTAAAGAATTACATACAAACAATTTGAAATAGAAAAGTCTACACATACTGATTATAACGGCTTAGTCCCCCGCCCCAGTCGAGTGGAACAACAACTCTTTTAGGCTTGGGTGATGCTCGAACCTTAGGAAGGTCGCTAGACGCCCGCCGGCTCGCCATAAATAACGTCAAAATGTCATCGAGCTTCGTCTTTCTGGTGTTGACAAACACAGAACACAGGCTGGGCACTCGAAAACGACGTCGAGTGTGTGAACGGGAAGTGTGTATATATATATATATATATATATATATATATATATATATATATATATATATATATATATATATATATATATATATCACATATCTGACCCAGGGCAGAGGACAAGATACAGAGATGACCCGTCATCCAGGAAGTGCCAAGATAAGAGGGAGGAAGGGAGGGGGGTGGAGGGTGATAGAGATGGAATGGGTGGGAGTGGTTTTTATGACTTTGTTTTTTGGCTACCTCCCTTGTTAAGGGGAAAAGCCTTTGGTACATGTATGTATGTATATATATATATACATATATATATATATATATATATATATATATATAAATATATATATATATATATATACAAATTGGGAATCGTGAAAACGTGACACCATATCTCCCACTTAATTTCGTATAAACTTAGGTCGACGTAACTACACGTAGCTAACTTTGTGCCAGTCTATTAATTTATTGCTCTATTAGGGTGTCTTGAACTATTATACCCACCTACCAAGCTCTCCCCCTGTCTGCTTACTTGCATGTCTACCTACTTACCACTCTACCTGCGTTTCTGTCCACTAGCTACCAGTCAACCAACTAACATATATACTTACATTCTTGCCTACCTACCCACCTACCTACCTTTGGACCTGTCTACGTACTTAATCGTATATCAGACTACCTACTTACCCACTTACTAACCTTTCAGCATACACGCCAGTCCATATACTGATCTACCAACCTCCCTACCTTCATACCTCTCTGCCTACCCACATACCCGCCCACATTTTACTACCAACCAACCTGTTTCCTACCAACTGACCTACTCACGTACCTATCTACTTACGTCCCTACTTAGCTACCCCCTTCTACCCACCTACGCACGCACCCAACCCACGTACCCACCCCACCCACTACGAAACCCCAACCTACTTACCTACCTGCATACCTACATGTTTATCTACCTACTTACATACTTATATGCCTACTTACCTGCCTACGTACAGACTTACCAACCTACTTACGTACCTACTTATCTCCCTATTTACCTACCTATTTACCTACTTACCTGACTACCTCCTGCCAACCCGCATACATACGTATCATTGCCATGTGGCTCCATCTGGTGGGCGACTTGCCCGTTCTCCGGTGCCTCAAGCAAGTCGATCCAACCATAATAAACCAGTCCAAGTCTCTTCTTGTGTGCTCGCGCTCCCTCTCTCCCTCCCTTGCTTGATCTTTACTCTGTCCACATGCTTGTTCAGCCAGAGGCATGTTTTTCCAACGTTAACAACAAAAACATTTGTTATCTCCGGGTCACTGGTTATCACGGGAGGTACAGAGGAATGTCAACACTGTGTCGGTTGGTCAAGAGGGGGGATGGTGGTGTCGCAACAGTCTTCAGATACTCGTGTGTGTGAGTGATTCACCATGGTCTTGGATCACGTGTTGGACTCGTGATCGACAGCTTTTACCTGAGAGCTCAGAGCTTATATATGCCCGATCTATGGGCAATGCCGTGACCTTGTATCTTTTCTCAGTGTGTGTGTGTGTTTGTGTGTGAGTGTGTCTTCGTCAATCTCATCACTTGAGTATTGGTCTGGGAAACCCTTTTGCTCTTTCCAGTTTCGGCTTAAAAGCTCAGAGAACGTTACATAACCTTATTGAAGATCTTACCTCTCCCTCAAAAAAAGGCGGGGAGGGGGCAAGTGAATACATCCGTTAAGACAGCGTTTTCAAACTTTTTTTTTTTTACTGCTACCCACAGCAAGAACCAGTTTACATCGCGACCCATAATACTTAGGTGTAATAAGATATATATATATATATATATATATATATATATATATATATATATATATATATATAATTATATAAAAAACTAGATATAGTACGATATCTAAAGTGCGGAGAGTAAGTCTGAGTTCACTAAAAAATAGTAAAGACTGACAGGAATATAAAAGGTAAGCATATGAAATTAGAAAAGACAGAAAAAAAGATGTTTGGTACGGAACTGTCGACAACTCTATTCAATCGTTACTCATCAAATAATGTTGTTCCAACATTGGAACAACCATATATATATATATATATATATATATATATATATATATATATATAATATATATATATATATATATAGTGTGAGAAAGAAAGGAAAAGAAGGGGAAAGGGAGAGGGAAAGAGAAAGAAATAAGAGATATTTCAGGAAACGTTTATTTTTCATCATCATCTCTTCTTCCTCCTCCGCCTTGCTCTCACTTGCGTATTTTTTATTTCCTTTCTTTTTTGTCGCGACCCATTTTATTTTTCACGCGACCCACTGAAGGGTTTGGACCCACAGTTTGAAAAACGCTGCGATAAGGCATGGTATCAAGTGTGGGTGGTTACTGTTTATCATTTGGTCGTCAGCTCTCTCTCACGTGGTTGCCTTCTCTAATGTGGTTGTCAGCCCGGTACGTTGTTAATAAATCCCATGTAATTACCGGCTCGCCATGGGGTTGCCAGCTCTTGCTGGTTTCTTTGTGCTGCTGTCAGTTCTCAGGTAATGGCCATATTGTTACGCGGTTGCCAACTCTCACTTGATGACCAATATTTCACGTGGTTGCCAAATTTCACGTGATCAAAATTTCACGTGCCTACTAGCATCTCTCACGTGATCACCGGCTGTCAGTGATTACCAGTTTCTCGCGTGGTCCCAGGCTCTTACGTGATAACCCGTTTCTCACGTGGTCCGTAGATTATCCACCGTAAAACCGCTACGCGTGCATGACGCCCCCCTCTCTCTCTCTCTCTCTCTCTCTCTCTCTCTCTCTCTCTCTCTCTCTCTCTCTCTCTCTCTCTCTCTCTCTTTCTCTCTCTCTCTCCAGTTCATTTTGTGAATGTGTGTATAAATTTGGGTCACGATCTGGACTCGTGTCGACAAAGTTACCCACCGGATGAGAGCTCAGAGGTGGTATTTAGACCAATCATTGGAAAAAAAAGCTGTGACATTACACGTACTTACACCATCCCTTTGCCCTTGGGGTACAGTAACAGTTTGAAGTATTAGTGAAACTTTAAATCCATGTATATTTGAGAGAGGGGGAGAAGGGGAGGCGCCTGCATGCACGACCCAAGCGTCTGTGTTATGTTGCACCAGTCAGTGTTTACAAAATTGCGCAGCACGTTCGACGTAGCAAGTTGTGGGTTACCCGCTTGCAGAGGGTGGCAGTTTGCGGGTTGTGCTCTCTCCTGACGTGTTTCCAGAGGTTTGGGTTAATGGTGGGGGGTATCAAAGGGAGTGAGGGAAGAAAGAGGAGAAATGAAAGTATGGTGTGTAATTAGGTTTGTATCAGGTTGGTTGAGGGGCCAAGTGTAGTTAAAGTGCATAGAGCAAAAGCGACGGCTTCGGCCGCAGCTACTAAGCGCCTCATGGCGTAGGCTCCTCACCCTGTGATCGCTAAAACTTTTGAAAAAAAAAGAGAGAGCAGTGTCCTTCCCTCTTCTTCTTTCTTCTTCCTCTTCTTCCTCATCCTCTTCTTTCTGTTGTTCATATTTTATTTTTTGTTTTTGTTCTTTTTTGTTTCTTGTGCCTGGTTTTCCTCTTCCTCTCTCTTCGTCCTTTTTCTCTGTCAGTGTGGAAGGATGTAGGAGAGAGTCGGTCGAGTCGAGGCCTTGCAAGTCCAGCCTTGGTCGGCCGCTAATCGGACCTTAGCCGGTCTTTGGTCGGGCGGGTCCGGTTCATACCAAACATAAGAACGAAGGAGACTGCAAGAGACCATAAGGCCTACACTAGGCAGTTCCATGTAACGCGGTCGAAAGCAACCCGCCAATGGGTATGATAGTAACCTATTCATTTTAAGTTGGTAGAAACGTGACATATAGAAACTGTATCATCCATTGGAGGAAAATTATCTTTGCGAAATTAGCATAACTAGAGAGAGGAAAGAGACAAGGGAGAAAGAGAGAGAAAAAAGAAAGAGGTAGAAAGATATATAGGAGAGGGAGAGAGGAAGAAAGAAAAGAAAGAAGAAAGTAGAGAGATGGAGAAAGAGAGAGAGGGAGAAGGAGAGAGATACAAAGAGAGAAAAGAAAAGGAATAGAGAGGAGAGAGAAAAAAATAGAGGAGATTATGGAAAGTTATACTTAAGTGGGATACGAGAATTACAAATGGCCTGTTAGCACAATTAGTGCAGAAAACCTCCAACCTGTTAAACAGGTGAACAGAGTATAGTGGAGTCGTTCAGTGAAAGTCTATTATTTTTGTTCCTAGATCGCTCGTCATGGGTTTTTGCTTCTTCGCCGTTGGCGGTTTCAATATAGGTGGCGGTTGTGGTGGGCGCTGATCCGAAATGGTGCGAGATGTTCGTCTTTTCACTAAGTTCGTGTTCACAGGCAATGTGTGATTAACCCATTCAACTCCGATGACAAGATGTCTTGTCATTTGGTCAAATAAAACAAAAAATCATAAAACACCAAAATGTTTGATCAAACACCAGAAAAATATGACGTCAGTCCTCGCTTCGCTCGCAGCGAAGCGAGGACTGACGTCATATTTTTCTGGTGTTTGATCAAACATTTTGGTGTTTTATGATTTTTTGTTTTATTTGACCAAATGACAAGACATCTTGTCATCGGAGTTGAATGGGTTAATTGGATTTATGCGAAACCTGTTTCACCTGGTGATATAATTGGTGAAATTGGTCGGTGCCTACGCCGCAGTGGTGTTGAGTGGTGCTTGCACCGAGCCCCATCCACGGAATGTGGTTAATTGGATTTGTGCGAAACCTGTATCAGCTGGTGATAGAAGTGGTGAAATTGGTTGGATTCTCCGCTGCAGTGGTGTTGAATGGTGTTTGCACCGAGCCCCAGCCACGAGTGGTGGGTAATTGGATTTGTGGGTTGCTTGCAACGAAACATTGTGGATCCAACAGGAGCTTTGCAACGCCCCCCGGCTGTACCCTGGACGAACCCGAGGTCGATTCCTCACGCCTCTTACTCGTACTCCCAATGCACAAACTCGCCACAAATGAACGACGTTGAACACTTCCTCCTTCAGAAGACGCGGGACCAAGCCTTTTCCTCCTCTTCCTCCTCCTCCTCCTCCTCCTCCTCCTCCTCTTCGTCCTCTTCTTCCACATTCTCCTCTTCCTCCTCCTCCTCTTCGTCCTCTTCTTCCACTTTCTCCTCTTCTTCCTCCCCCTCCTCCTCCACTTCTTCCTCATCTTCCTTCTCCTCTGTCTCCTCACGGCACACTTGGTGATAGCTCATTCTTACCCTTCTTCCTCTCTCTGTCTCTCTTCCTCCTCCTCTGCATCCCTTCCCCCATTCCCTCCACCACTTTCTCATCCTCTTCCTCTTTCTCTTCCTCTTCCACCGCCAAAGAAAAGAGGTTTCTTCGAGACTTATGGTTACATGACCCGGTCATCTCCGCCCCCCCTTCACGCCCTCTTCTCTCTCTCCTTCAGGTTGTGGGGGGGGGGGGCGGGGGCTCTCTTTCAGGTTCTTGGGGCGGGGGTCCTCTGCTCCGGGCAGACCTTCTGCAGGATGCTGCTTCGTCCCTGGGGACGCTCTTGGGTCCTGCCGCGCCCTCGAGGGCCACTTGCGGACCTCGCTCTCCACATCCTCCTGCGTAGAGACAGATAAGAGTGCCAGTTCGGGAAACAAAAGGTAGATGGCGGAGGCGGAGGTGGTATGGTGGTAATGTTGGAGGTGGTAGAAGTGGTGCTGGTGATGGCGGAGGTGGTGGCGGCGGTGTAGTAGTATTGAAGTGATAGTTTGAGGATGGTGCCAGCTAGAGTACTGGTGGTGTTGTGACGGTGGCGGTTTGGATGTTCTCCACTGGATGGGGTCGATGTGACATTTTAATCTGTGAGGTCGCGAGGAAACAGTACATGGAAGATAAGAGGGGATTGGGAGGAGGAGAGAAAGGGAGGGGAGATGGAGGGAGTGAGGAAGGAAAACTGAAGGAAAGAACAATAGGAATGGGAGCATGGAGGAAGAATGGATGAAGAAGAAGTAGGCAATGGGAGGATGAAGGACAGGTAAATAGGCCCTACTTACGTGTGTATTAAAAAGAGGAGGAGAAGGAGGGAGAGGAAGGGGGAGATGAGGCACTAAGGTGAAGAGGGAGGAACACGGAAGTGGTTGGCCGAGTGTGAGATGGAGAGTGAGGGTGAAGGTGAAGACTCGAGAAGTGGGATCGAGCGAAAAGGATATCCGCATTTGGAGAAGGATATGGAGGAGGAGAAGGATACAGAGGAGTAGGAGGAGGATGTGGTGGTAGTGAAGGAGGTGGAAAAGGTGGTGTAGGAAGAGGCGGAGGAGGAGGAGGAGGATGTGGTGGCAATGTAAGAGATGGAGAAGGTGATGTAGGAAGAGGAGGTGGTGTTGAAGGATATGATTGCGTCGGAAAAGAAGAAGTAAGTGGTGATGATGGTGTAACAAGAGGCGGACAAGTAAATGGTGATGGTGAAAGAGGAAGTAGAAGTGGTGAAAGTGTAATAAGAGTTGGTGGAGGATGAGATGGTGGTTAACCCATTCAACTCCGATGACAAGATGTCTTGTCATTTGGTCAAATAAAAAAAAAAATCATAAAACACCAAAATGTTTGATCAAACACCAGAAAAATATGACGTCAATCCTCGCTTCGCTGCGAGCGAAGCGAGGATTGACGTCATATTTTTCTGGTGTTTGATCAAACATTTTGGTGTTTTATGATTTTTTTTTTTATTTGACCAAATGACAAGACATCTTGTCATCGGAGTTGAATGGGTTAAGGGAAAGGATGCGGTGGTTGTGAGGAAGGTGGTAAAGAATGACTTACGTTTGGAGTTGAAGATGGAGAAGATGGAAATACGATCCGGGAGGGGAGAGTTGTGGATTTTGTAGAGTGTCGTAGATTTCGTAGTGTTGTAGATTTTGTTGGAGATGTTGGTGAAAGCGGAACGAAAGGAAGCGAGAAAAGAGAATGGAGATAACAAGGGAGAAGAATAATGAGAAGGGCTGATGTAAGAGGGGAAGTAAGAAAAATAGAGAGAGAGAGAGAGAGTGAAGGATTATTGACCCTTTGGGGGGCAGCGCGGTTGAATCAGGTCGGCTGCCGACTGGCGGAAAAATGTTTAGTTAATAGTCCCCGATAAGAAGTGAAGAGAGACGAGGAGGTGGGGAGGAGGACAAGGAGGAGGAGGAGGAGGAGAGGACATGGTAGAGGAGTAAGAAGGGGAGGAGGAGGAAGAAGTACGGTAAGGTGGTGGTGAAGGAGGGGGGAGAAGGATAAGGAGGGGAAGGAGGAGGAGGAGAGGACAGGGTAGAGGAGTAACAAGAGAAGGTATAGTCGAAATAGGAGCTATGATGAAGTGGTGCTAAAGGAGGGCTAAAAAAGGAGGAGGAGGAGGAGCAAAAAGGAGTACGGTGGTGGTGGTGGTGGGGGGGAGATAGTGAAGGGGGCTAAAAGAGGAGGAAGACGAAGGAGAGTTAAAAGAAAAGCGAAGGAGGGTGAGGTAGGATGAAGAAGAGGTGAAGGCTGGGGAAGGGAGAAAACGTAGTTGGAGGAGGAGGAGGAGGTAGCAAACGAGAGTTATAAGAAAAGAGGAGGGTGAGGTAGGTTGAAGAGAAGGTGAAGGATTGGAAAGGAAGGGAGAGTAGTTGGAGGAGGAGGAGGAAAATGAGTAATTGGAAGAGGAATAGAGAAAGAGAAGACCATTGAATGAAAATTATTATTTTTGTTTCTTATCTAATGTACAAGGGGTGAAAGTGGCAGTAGACTGGAAGTGAGCATTAAGGGAGAGCGACTGGATGAAGTGGATAGTTTTAGATACTTGGGTGCAAATGTGGCACGGAAAGGTGGAGTGAAAGTGGAGGTAGAATGTAGATTGAGAGAAGCGAGTAAATGCCTTGGTGGATTAAAGAGTGTAATGAGGAATAGACATTTGGGAATGGATGCTAAGAGGAGACTGTATGAAGGAGTGATTATGCCATCAGCACTGTATGGGGCAGAAACATGGAACATAAGAGAAGAAGAGAGGAGTTTGAATGTGTTTGAGATGAGGTGTCTGAGAAGTATGATGGGGGTTACTAGGCTAGATAGAGTGAGAAATGAGGAGGTGAGGAGGAGAACAGGGGTGGAAAAGGAGCTGGGAGATAGGGTTGATGAAAGAATATTAGGATGGTTTGGACACATGGAAAGAATGAGTGAAGATAGACTAGTAAAAGAGGTGTGGAAGGCAGATGTGGAGGGAGTGAACATGAGGGGACATCCTAGGATGAGGTGGATGGATGGGGTGAAGGGGGCTTTGGGGAAGAGGGGAATGTCTGTTGAGGAAGGACGGGAGAGGACAGAAGACAGGGATGAATGGAGAATGGTTGTATATGGATGATGTTGTGATTGCATGAGGTGGAATGGGCGGGTGGATGGGGGGTGAGGTAGTATGTGTGAGCAAAATTTGACGCAGCCCGAAGGGATTTCTCCCCGTCCTCTCCTTTTATGCAATGGGGAGACGGAGAGGGGGGGGGTCGCCGATTTAATGAAGCGGCCTTGCTGTGGATGTGCTGTGTCTTGCGACACTGCTTCTGACCCAGGGCAGTGGACAAGGTGGAGGGATGACCCGTCATTCAGGAGGTGCTAAGATAAGAGGGAGGGTGGAGGGGTGTGGAGTGTATTCAGGGGTGGAATGGGTGGGATTGATTTTGTGCCTTTTTCTTTTTGGCTACCCCCCTTGTAAGGGGGAAAAAGCCTTGGTATATGTATGTATGTATATGTATCTTTCAGTGTTATTGTCTTTTCCTATGTCCTTGCTTTGTCCCTTTCCTTTTTGTCCGTGTTCTTCTTGGGTATGTCGCTATACACACCTACCGTAATAGAAATACTACTACTACTACTTTTTATCATTATTGTTGTCATTGTTATTGTTATTATATTATCAATAATAATAATGTTTTTATCATTGTTATTTTTATCATTATTATTATTTTATTATTATTATTATTATTATTGTTGTTGTTGTTCTTGCTATTATTATGGTTATTATAATTATTATTATTATTATAGTAATTGAAGCAACTATCTTAGAGACAGAGGATCGTTCCTCAACTGAATAAAAACGCCTGCAGGAGGCAGTTGGAGTGGACGTACAAGACGACGCCCCTCCCGAAAGAGTCCAACTTCAGGTCGGGGTGGGTGGGGGGGGGGACACTTGCCCCCCACCTTCTTCACCCCTCAGCTGATTGAAATCGTCATGGGAGAGGGTATCGTCCACCCAGCTTTAAAAAAAAAAAAAAAAAAAAAAAAAAAATCGTTTGTGAAGGGGAAAGGGGATAATGATCTCACTCCCCACCTCTCTCTCTCTTTCTCTCTCTCTCTCTCTCTCTCTCTCTCTCTCTCTCTCTCTCTCTCTCTCTCTCTCTCTCTCTCTCTCTCTCTCTCTCTCTCTCTCTCTCTTCACCTACCTACCTACCTACCCATTTATCTATGTTATTGCAGTCTATCCGTGCATCCCTTGAGCGCAGCGACGGAGGACCGGCCTTGTGCCGAGTGTTCTCTCATTGTATCGCCGGTGTATTGCAGCTCCGAGCCCGGGCTCAACAGTGTGCGTGTTGCAGCACACGGGGAGTGTACGTGCTGAGCTTTTGAAATACGATAGTGTCGAGTGTTTTTATTTGTAATGCCCTTCAGATGCTAAAACAGCGAGGCTGCACGTAAGGGAGAGGAAGATAAACAGAGGGAGACAAGAGACAGAAGCAAGGAGAGGAAGATAAGGAGGAGACAGACAGGGAGAAAGATAAGAGAGACTGCGAGAGAGAGAGAGTCTTGGGGTTTGTTATTTTGTTTTATTTATTTGAGTGCATGTGTTTATTTGTTTTATTTGTGTTTATTTAATATGTAATATATATATATATATATATATATATATATATATATATATATATATATATATATATATGCGTGTATGTATATATTTATGTACAAAAAATGAAAAAGGTACAACTAAGGAATATCATTATTGATTATATATAAACAACACACACTCACACATATACACACACACACATTATATATATATATATATATATATATATATATATATATATGTGTGTGTGTGTGTGTGTGTGTGTGTGTGTGTGTGTGTGTGTGTGTGTGTGTGTGTTTTGTTTATATATAATTAATAATGGTATTACTTAGTTGTGCCTTTTTCATTTTTGTACATAAATATATACATGCACGCATGTGTAATATATATATATATATATATGATACACATACATGTATTTGTATAGATATGATTATTGTTTGTACATTGCTATAGAACAACGGTATTCTCTGAACGAAGTGTCTCTGCTTCGTTGCAGGAAATGACTTATAAACCAACACCATTGTAGCTTGCAATGACAACTATCTGCTCATCGATCTAGCGCACAATGTATCATAGTTTTTGTGGTTATCGTTTTCAGCTTTGACAATGGATGCGCACATACACACACACACACACACACACACACACACACACACACACACACACACACACACACATATATATATATATATATATATATATACAACTTTGACAGCGTATACTTTCCCACGTGTACATACTACCAATTGCACATACACTCAAAAATTCGTGTATGTGTATGTAACTCGAGCATACAAATGTAAGAAATTGTGCTCAGCTATATCTTTCTTGATAGCGCTATGGGCTAAGTTACTGTCACTTGTTACGTCTGAGCTGGGTTCGAGTCCTTAGCTTGACCACGTATCAATAACGTATATATGCATCCATCGAGCTCCTCGTCAGTCTCGACTGTAATGGCATGGAATTAAAGTGAATTAATGTGGTTGAAAAGATATAGACATACATATATAGTTCACATATGTGTATGTATACACCATACACACCCTAGGGTTTCAGTAAAAAGAATATTGTCAGACTTTATATTACTGTTAATTCTTCATTATTTGTGATAAATTCTAACAAGCGTCCTTTTCCACTTCGCAGGTACGGATTAAGCTCCCGTGTTACAGATGATGCCGGAGAGAGGTTCGTATCCGCTGGGTCATGTGTGTGGGGAAGGGTGAGTCGATGTGGTCCACTGGTTAGCATACCCGGCTCGCGTCCAGGACACCGTGAGTTCAAGTGACTCACCAGTGGATTATCGCCCCTGAATTCGCTTTCGTATCCTCCCCAGTTAGTTCATAGGCTTATGCTGAGGTATATACCGGGCCCTACACGATCAATACTATTGCACAATGTTCCGTTTTGTACAATGTTATTGACGGTGTAGGAATGGTATTGAAGAGGCACACGTGTTTGACCTAAACATTTTATGTCTTCAGTATATTGTGTCAGACTTCAATACCATCCCGACACCATCAATGATATTGTACAATATGAATATTGCGCAATAATATTAATCGTGTAGGGCCTGCTTTAGTATTTTGTCAGCAATAACCAGCGATTCCATCCTTGGGAACAATGGAATGGGAGAAATTTAAGGTAAAAAAAAAATACTAGAAGATTAAAACCATTACGCTAAGGCAGTATAGTCTAAACGGGTACGTTATACCATTCGAGGGGGTACAAATAATATTAATGATATAATAAATACTAATGATAACAATAGTAATAGTAATGATAATAATAATTATGATAGTAATGAATAAATACAGTATTGATAACGATAATTCTCGTTTGTATTACGAACCCTTTCTCAGAGAGGGCTTGGACGGAGCCATTTTATGAATTCGTTACTCCGACAGATAGCCTCGAATCGTCTCCACTCTTGATCTCTTGCCCAAGTAGCAAGAGGGTCAGGAGGGGTCAAAATACTCCGCGTTGACAGATTTGAAATATATTTGTGGGGAACATTAAGACACAAGTTTATATTTTTTTAGGAATATATATTTATTTCGTTTAATCTTAGTGGAGAGGGAGGGATGGGGACTTGATTGTGTGATAAGTCAACAGGAGATACAATAGACCAGAAAGTTTGGACAACCCTGCCCAATAGTGTCGTGATAAGGGCCATTTCCATGGTCAAACTGTTTGTCAAACCCGGTTTGTCAAATAAGTGTTCGAAATGAAGTTTGACCATGTGAATGGGGTATTTGGTTGTCAAAATTGTTTGTCAAACGTGTTGCCAACCAAATACCTCGTTCACACGGTCAAACATCACTTCAAATATTTGTTTGACAAACCGTTTGACCATGTATAGGCGATTATGATTGCAAAAGTCGACAACGCACTATTACACCAACCAACCACACAGATTTCCAGTTCCCATTCAGTCCACTCAGCGCCATAATGTCGCCTGGCTTAACCCATTCAACTCCGATGACAAGATGTCTTGTCATTTGGTCAAATAAAACAAAAAATCATAATAAAACAACAAAATGTTTGATGATCAAACAGCACCAGAAAAATATGACGTCATCAGTCCTCCTCGAGGAGGACTGATGACGTCATATTTTTCTGGTGCTGTTTGATCATCAAACATTTTGTTGTTTTATTATGATTTTTTGTTTTATTTGACCAAATGACAAGACATCTTGTCATCGGAGTTGAATGGGTTAAGCCTATCTCATGAGTGGAAAGAATTGATTAACATTGCCTTCAGCTTGTGTAGGAAAAAGAGGTCTTCAAAGAGTTTAGTCTGTTTAACACCTTGAGCATTGGGGATTGGTCACGCGGCCCAAAATACACTACATGTGGTTCAAAAGTCTTCGAAACCTAGTACTTTCACTATACAAAGATTGTTTCTTGTTACTACTGTTTGTAATGTTTAGTAATAATATAATTTAAAAAATTTGGGTCATCTTAGCCCCTCGTGGATAAAGGTTCATCCCTGTTTCCTGCCCACGGCCCAGGTCAGAGGCAATGCAGCAAGACACAGCTAAGATAGGAGAGGAGTGAATGAGTGGTGCACGGGTAAGAGTGAGTGCGTGTCTTGACTGGCTAACTCCCTTGGTATATAGATAATGTGATATACAGCCTTACTAAAATATTGTTTCCTTAGTGGTAAACGACATTAACCCTTTGGTGTCAGAAACAAAATTGCCTGTCAGCTTTGAGGTTAAATATACAAGTCGAGTTAGAGACTCTAAAGGTTAAGTATTCGTTACCAAACTTTGTCTTGTCATCGTTTTTTTTTTTTTTTTTCACTCACGCGGTCGGCTTTGTTTACAAAGTGACGGAGCGGCGCAACAGAAGGCGATGACGTCATCTAGATGTTGGTGGGACAGGATCCACAACGTATGTGGCTACAACTATTACTGCAGTCTGAATCAGTAACAGCGATTGTCTCTAAACGGTTGTATATACAACAGTTAACAATAGTGGCTGTAAATAGAAGAGATTGTATCTGAGTAGTTGTCGTGTTATCAATAATGTTTCATATAAATAACAACTGTATAAATAACAACGTTTGTGTCAACAACAGACGTTGTATTAACAACGGGGGTTGTTTAAGGAAGACCACACTGCTCTGGAACCCGGTGTTGTTTTTATGGAATTTAGTTAACTGGCGGCTCTTCTCTCCTTGTGGGCCTTTAACGCTACGGAGGACCTTCCCTCAGCTGAAGAAAATGGCCGGGGGGGGGGCAACAGCTAGAAAAGGCGTTTAATTAAGGAAGTGAGGAAGGAGAGAGGGAGGGAAGTGAGAGGAACGAGAAAGAGAGAGAAAGGAAGGGAAGTGAGAAAATTAGGGGAGAATAATAATAATAATGATAATGTTCTAGTACAGAAAGAAGGAGAGAGAGAGAGAGAGAGGAGCGAGCATGACGGAGATGGTCTTGTCGGGATGTGACCTTTGCTCGAAGTCTTTGTGCTGCCGACGGAGCGACCAACCGACCGACCGACCGACCGATCGACTTCGTTAACCCTGGCCGCGGCGACGACGACGACGACGGTATTTTCAAACCAGGGGGGAACTATCCCTTCCCTCCCCCCACCCACTCTATATCTATATCTCTCTTTCAATCCCTCCATCCTTCTCTCTCCCTCCCTCCATCCTTCTCTCTCCCTCCCTCCATCCTTCTCTCTCCCTCCCTCCATCCTTCTCTCTCCCTCCATCCATCCTTCTCTCTCCCTCTCTCCTCTCTCTCCCTCCCTACATCCTTCTCTCTCCCTCTCTCCTCTCTCTCTCCTCTCTCTCCTCCACCTCCTCCTCCTCCTCCTCCTCCTCCCTCTCCACCTCCTTCCTTCTACCTGACCATTTCTTAGATTTTCAGCTTTGCATTTGGTCTTTCCGACCCCTTCATATCCCGTACCCTCTTCTTCCCTCCTTTCCCTTCTCCACCTCCCCTTTCCCTTCCCCTTCCCCTTTCCCCAACTCTTTTTTCTCTCTCCTCCAGTTCTCGCCCAACAGCTCCATCCCTTCCTATTCCTCTCTTCCCTTCCCTTCCCTTCCCATCCCTTCCCATCCTTTACCTTCTTCCCTCCTGTCCCTTCTCCACCTCCCCTCATGTCCCTTCACCTCCCCTTTTCCTTCCCCCAATTCTCCTTTCTCTCCCCTCCAGTCCTTGTCCAATAGATCCATCCCCTCCTTTCCCTTCCTTTCCCTTCCCTTTCCTCTCTTTACCTTCCGTCTTCTTGCAAACAAAAACATACAAAAACAAACCTTCAAACAGAAACAGTTAAGTCGTCATTAGCAGGGGAAAAGGTGAACGGACGTGGTCTTGCTGAGCAGAGGTTCCCTCCGGCTGAATAAAATCGCCTGGCGGCAGCTCGAACACATGTGCGACTGAATACCAGTGACTCAGGCTCAACCCCGGATTGGTCGCTCTTGTAGCTGTTGCTTGGCATATATATATATATATATATATATATATATATATATATATATATATATATATATATATATATATATATATATATATATATATATATATGTTTGTGTGTGTGTGTGTGTGTGTGTGTGTGTGTGTGTGTGTGTGTGTGTGTGTGTGATCTTTCTCTGAGTAGTAGCTCCGATAAATGGCATCGCTGGGCGGCATAAAAACAAATGCTCAGGAGTCACCGTTGCCATTGGGTTAATTGAGGTAGTCAACAACCCCTAACCTTTAGGGAGTGGGTGGAAAGGGATCAGCTTCTCTGGTTCTGCTCCCTACTCCTCCTTCTCCTCCTCCTCCTCCTCCTCCTCCTCCTCCTCCCCTCTTCCTCCCTCCCCTCTCCACTCCTTGCCCTACCTCCCTTACTCGTTCCAGTTCCTTCCTCTTCTTCTTTGTCTTTTCCTTCCCTTCCTCTTCGTCTTCTCTCTCCTCTTCTTCGTGCTGCTCTTCCTTGTAATGTTATTCATTTCCTCTTGCCCAATACACTCCTCTCTCATATTTCTCCCCACACCCTTTCTTCCGTATCGTCATCATCATCATCGTTCTGCACCAATAAAACATGATTTCAGTCACCGTCGTGAGAAGAAATGAGCAAGGAGCTCTACAGTACCACGCAGGCATTTGGCTGTGACAACAACAGCAATCACAAACACAAAAACAACTGAGGTTTTGGATTTCTTTATTTTTTGTTATTCCATGTACAAAAATATAACTTTGAAGAAATCAGAACTAAAATGCACGTTTCTAGCATTTTATAGTCTTGATTTTATCCAAATAGCATGGTATTTTTTTAAAGTGCCTGATAGCAGACGAACTTTTCAATGTCGTACTTACATTTTCCACCGCTAGGGCACTGATGACGTAACAGCTTTTGTTTACATTCTTGCAATACGAAAGTGACCTCACATCGAGTAAAGAAGATTGATCGGATTTGGATGCCCTTTCGTATTCCAATGTGGGTACGGTACAAGGTACATGTAAAAAAAATACAATAGACTATGTGAAAATAATTTTTTTTTTTTTATTAATTTACAGCAAACTGAATAATCATAAATTTGTACTTTTATTTCGTTCATATCGGAACAATAGAAAAAAAATTAGGCAAATATTAATTTTGGGTTTATCACATTGCTCCAGTAGGAAGTCCTATGCAGTTTCACAGTTTGGATGCAGTATGTAGTACAATAATGCTTCATACGTTCACCATATGTTAGATCAATCTTCTCCTTCGTCACTCCAACACCTGCTTTGGCTTTGGGATAAGATATAGCTCCATTTTTTTTCCAGTTTTCTGCTTTTTACGTGAATTTTCATTGAAATGAAGGGCAGCAAGTAGTAGTCTGCAAGTGGAAAATGTTAATTTTTAATTTACCATGCGTGCATTTTACCAATCTCAGTATGAATTCAGCCCGTTGTGCCTGAATTACCGAGGTAAAGTTACATCAAGAGATGTTTGAAGTTACATGTGTACTTGCCTTCCTTTCATTGCTTCATAAAAAAGTGCTGGGACTTGGGAGCAAAGAAGCACACAACCTTGTGATACGATTCCAGCGCTGATGTTTGTTGACAAGGCGAGAGCTGACCGATATCCCTGAGAAGTGCTTTCTGCGTTACTATGAGCTCAAGCTCTTTGTGTGCTTTTGAACCTGAAAGCAAGATGATAAGCAGGCTGTTGTGTGGTGCACGATTGCTAAGCAGATGTACATCTATGAAGCAAGTGCAAAGCTAAAAACATGGTGCTGTGTTGGTAGTAGCTACTATTCCCCGTCAACCAGTTCTACATGCCAGTTCCTTGTCAAACGCTTTACTACACTTTGTATTATAATTTACAAGAAACGCCAGGTTCACACTGTCAAAGACTGTTAAATTTTATTACATTGTACAGGAGAGAGGACGAAAATTTGATCAAATCTTTGACAGTGTGAACTGGGCTTATTACCTTCTTTCAGCCATTCCCTATCGTCAACGGGCTCGTGCAGACATGTTGGATATATTTCACCATGGCCTTCGTGCTTGTTGACAAGGCCAGGGTCCCGAGTGTACTTTTTTCGATATGTTTCGAACAGAGTTTCGCTTTCAATCCAGGCTTCCATGACTCGTGCCGTCTGCACCGAATGATCCAGTCCTTTTTGCGAACAGGATCTTTCGGAAAAGAATGAAAATGAAGTCCATCCGCAGCAGAAAGTTTCGTCGAATCACTGTTGCAATTTGCGGCGACACAATAAACCATTTTTGAATTAAATACTTGATAAAACCTTGCTAACACACGAAATATGACAGATCACCGATCAAGTTGACAGCGCAGTCCGGCATTTTATAGTGCACACATATGGCATGCATCAGAATGTAAACAGCGCGAGTGACGCCACAGCTGATAGAGCCCTACGAGAACAGCCGAAGATCGGCGAAGGTAAAGCTCGTTTGCTACCGACGTTTTGGTAGGCCTTTTTATCACATTACGTAATAATTAGGATTTATTCTTGCATTGTTTTATCAAAAAATGACTAAGCCATACATATAGCAAATATTCACCACCTCTTTGAAGACCTTCTTAGTTGACCTTTAATGGCGGTCGCAGAGATCTGTGTAGAAAAAGTAACCGGGGGAGAGAGAGAGAGAGACGTGTAGAAAAAAGACAAAAAAAAGGGGGGGGGGCGAAACCACTACGCAAAGCAAACAATCGTTAACGGAGAATAAACAAACACGTAAGCAAACAGACAATTAAAACTAGCTGTAGGAAGAAGTAATCACCAGGAGCCACGAAGAAACAACAATAACACACCACGATCAGCACTTGCACAGTGGCCATAGTAACAGCACCACAACCGCTTTGAGCTTCACAACCACATCTCCCACCTACACTTAGATCACCACTTCTACCACAACCACCGCAGTCTGTAACACTGTTACATAACCACCTTTAGTTCTAGTACTTGTAATACACCATTTGTACTATAACCACCACTTGTACTACAAACACCTCTTGCAGTACAAACACCATTTCTAGTTGTAATACTTGTAGTACACCACTTGTACTACAAACACCTCTTGTAGTACAAACATCACTTGTACTACAAACACCTCTTGTAGTACAAACATCACTTGTACTACAAACATCATTTGTGCTATAACAGCAAATTGTACCTCGACCACAACTTGTACTACAACCACCACTTGTAGCACAACCGCCACTTTTACTACAACCACCATTTCTACCACAATCGCTACAGCATCCACACCCAGAGCACGCGGGCCCACTGCATCTACCGCAGCGCCATGCAACAACGCATACTAACCATAAAAAAAAGTAAAATTGGCAAAATTCTGAATCAAAGCTAGGTTTACGGCGTGCAAAAGCTTGCAATGGGAGGTTTGTGATAACCAACGTTTGTTGCTACGCAACATCGTGTGTGCAACAGCGTAGTGGCGCCCGTGATGGTGATAAGTTGGTTAGTGTCGCGTTTGCATGTTGCGAGTTCGCTTGTCGTGAACAATGGGTGACGTTGTATTGTGACGATGATGGTGATAGTGTTTGGAAGTGGTGATGGTGGAATACGATGGTGGTGAGGGTGTTTGGGGTGGTGGTGGGTACTGAGCACTTCTGTGGATTGAACATGTTGCAAATAAAACACACATACACACTGTATGCGTGTGTGTGGGTGTGTGGGTTTGTGTATGCGTGTGTTTGTGTGCGTCTCTGTGTCTATTCTCTCTCCTTCTCTCATATCTTTCTGTCTCATCTCTCTCTCGTCTCTCTCTCTTTCCCTCTCTTTCATCTCTCATATATCTCATCTCTCTCTCTCTCTCTCTCTCTTTCTGGAACACCCCCCCTCCCCGGGCTCTTTTGTTGGACCTCACCTACCTCTGTGCAGCATCGTTGACCACCAGCGTGATGACAAATGGGCCCCTTCACTTTGTCATAATTGGAACAGGGTTAACAGGCACGGAGAGAGAGAGAGAGAGAGAGAGAGAGAATAATAGGGAAACTTTCTTTCTTCATTTAGCTGGTGGGTAGACTGAGGGTAAAAATCGCCCAAACTTCTTTCCTTGTCCTAACTGCCGTTGCGTGATTCTAATCAGCTGTGTTGTGGACAACCCCTTTCTCATCCATCAAGGAAAAAGATCATCTCTCTGTCTCGCTCTCTCTCTCTCAAGTGATATGTCCTGAGCCGAACAAAATCTTCTGGGATTAAACAGAACAGAATTGATCAAGAACGCCACCCGACCGCCTCTTGCCACAAAAACACCACCCACACTCACACACCCGTTATGGCCAGCACCTTTGCCAACACCCAACCCCATTCACTCTGACCACACTCATTGAGCCAGCACCTGTCTTCCTTCGTTCGCCAACTTTTCCCCCACGGCGGGAGGTGTTGGAACCTTGCCCAGCGGTCGCGGAGGTAAAGATGGACAACCCACCCAACCCCAAGAGCTGCAAGCAAGCAGACAACCCACCAATGGTCCTAGATTACGTGCTGGACACGTGGTCGACACCTATTTTCCTTCCAGGTGAAGAGCTCGGAGATCATGTAGCCTGGTCTAAGGGTAATGCACCTGACACGCACCCCAAACCCATCCCCATGCTCAGCTCAAGAGGGACAGTAACGAGTGACAGTACTGTGATGTTTTTCAAGCCCTGAGCGTGGTTTGATCTCGGGTTTGCGGCTTGACAGCCCTAGACGTGTACCACTACACCATGAAGCCGTGTGTGTTTGTGTTTGTATGTGAGCGTGCACACGTGTGAGTATGCTTTAGCAGAAGCGATAGGGATTATTTCGGATTGGCAGAACTTTTTCTCTCCTTCAACGAATATAATCGCTAGACGGTATCAGCACACAAGTCAGCGCAGCGATCAAGGAAGGGCAGCTTCTAACTCCTGTACTGCCTTGGCGCCATTCACAGCTTCTGTTGTGCTCCAACGGCGCCAGACGGTTTTGGTCAATTGAGGGGAAGGACCTGCGACAAGAGTTGCTGCTCCGTGGGGTAAGAGACTTCCCCCTATTACCCCCACCCCCATCCCATCAGCTGCTGCAGGTGACACTGGTCGCAGCTTCATTTTCGTGTTTCACACTGCGACAGCAGTGTTGCACTTGTCCATGTGAGGGATGCAGCAGCTGTTGTGTAGCTGTCTTCTGTTGGTTGCCCGTTTCTTAGCTTCTCTTGTGTTATTTCCCACATTTCTTAGTTTGTTTACTTGCTTACTTGTTTACTTCCCCATATAAGCGACTGTTTATTTACTTATTTAGTCTTATGTATTCATTTGTCTATATTCATTATTGTATTTTGCTCCATCCGACCTTTTTATGGGCACAGAATTTTCCCGTTGACGTGTTTTGCCAGTATAATCCATCATCATATTACACATTATCATACAGTGTTTGTATTCTCTCGAGCCCATGCGGAAGTGGGAAAATAGCCACAGTATGATGTGATGCGCGGACCAGTGGCCAGTATCGATCCTGTGGGGGCAGCAGCCTCCGCCGCCTGTCCGGGAGGTCGCCGGCACTATGACTGCTCTTGATGAACTCGTTTGTATGTGTCAGAGGACATTTGGCCTCGAGCCAGAGGCACCAAATTCATCTCCATTGTCACCACCACCACTACAACTATCACCACCATCATCATTACCACCACCATCGTCACCATCATCATCACTACCACTATCACTGTTACCACCACCACCACCCTACCATCGTTACCACCACCATCCCTACCACTACCATCATCACTACCACTATCACTGTTACCACCATCACCACCCCTACCATCGTTTTCACCACCACCATCATCACTACCACTATCACTGTTACCACCATCACAGCCCCTACCATTATTACCACCATCACCATCATCACCACCAACATAGCTACCACTACCACCATCGCTACCACTATCACTGTTACCACCATCACCACCCCTACCATCGTTACCACCACCATCACCACCATCATCATTACCACCATCATGTCAGTTGTCATCGTGATGACATCACCGTCGTCATATCATCATCATCATCATCATCAACACCATTATCACCAACACCACCACCACCACCATCATCATCATCATCATCATCATCATCATCATCACCACCATCATCATCATCACCATCATCATCATCATCATCATCATCACCGTCGTTATCGTCACCACCATTACCGCCTGCTGAACGAGAACTTCTCGCAACTTCTTTCCATGACTCACGAGACTAAGGTGTACGTGGAACTCCTTTATGCAACCGCGCGGAGCCTGAAGAGGATTTCTACTCGTTTACCTTCGTTGGTGAATGGATGAAGTCGGGGAAAGAATCCTTGGTGTACACACACATACATGCATACACATATGTACATACATTCATTTATGCTTATGGCAGTTTTTCGGTGACGACAGTGCCCCGGTGAAGTGTGATAAGATGATTGGGGCGGGGTGATATTGTGGTTTTTGTCGCTAATGCCAGCAGAGATGACTGCATACATAAATATATACATACGAGTACATACGTACATACATACTTAGACCTTCACCCATACGACCTGATGGAGATATACACAGTTTGAAGTGTAAGCCGAGAGGCACTGCGTCATTGGGAGGTTTTGTCCTTAAGGAGTTAAGTGGGAGTGTGTGCGAATGAATAGGATGAGCTTTCACCCTCTTTTCCCACTGTAGCCCCCCCCCCTTTCACCCTCACCCCTTCGTCCACTGAGCCGACGCGCGCATCCTTTTGTGGGTGGATGTTGTCACGATTTGTCATAAACTTCATATAATAGTCACTGTCATGTTTAGTGAGTATGAATTTGTAAGAGCTTGTGTAATATCAAAAGATAATAATCCAGGAACGAATAAATTAATGATAGAAAAAGTATATATTTATTTTAACTTTATATTTTTAACAATTTATGGCCTTTACATAAATTTGCAACGGAAATTAATGAAGGGGACAAATAATTTTCACAAAAGAAAATTGATTTTATATCAAAGTGATTAAAGCGGAATAAAAATTCACAATGCAAATAAACTAAACCAAAGGAGCAAAGTCTTGTTTAAATTAAAAAGTCCTGTCACCAGGAACAACAACAAAGTACAAAAAGGTGACACGGACACACTTAATCTTGGTGGATCCAGGAATTAAGATATAAAGTCAGTTTATCAGGCGCAAACTATGAAGTACAAAAAGGTGACACGGTCTCAATCTGAGTGGATCCAGGAATTAAGATAAAAAATCCGTGTACTAGGCGCAAACTACGAAGTACAAAAAGGTGACACAGACTCACATAATCTGAGTGGATCCAGGAATTATGATAAGAAGTCGGTTTACCAGGCGCAAACTACGAAGTATAAAAAGGTGACACGGACTCAGTGTGAGTGGATCCAGGAATCAAAATAAAAAGTCTGTGTACCAGGCGCAAACTACGAAGTACAGAAAGGTGACACGAACACACTTAAAACTAGAATAGGTTAGCACATACGGTAAGCGGCAGCTTCCTCATCAAGGAAAAGAAGGGGAAAAAGCCAAGACCCGCGTCTGGACTGGCACCTAATGGCTTTAAATAAGATAAAACATACATAATCCTTACTATTCTTAAACATATTCAGAGCCCATTACAATACTTCTGGGTCTCACATCTTAACCTAAAATGTCAAAGACATATAAAATAAAAATGCATATATACTGTGATCCGGCAGCCATCTTGGATTGCTGGAGGAACCAAAAATCCCTTTGATTTCTGGACGGGGAAACCGCACGTTGACCTGAACACATGGACGGGAGATGCGTATAAAAGCAAGTCTCCCTAGATCTACACCGTACTTTGAAGAATTAAATACAAACAATTCATAATAGAAAAATCTAAACTTCTACACATACTGTTATAATGGCATAGCCCCCAGTCGAGGAGAACAACGAAAAACTCTTTTAGGCTGGGGTGAAACCCGACCCTCGGGAAGGTCGCAAGGCGAGTTCTCAGGCCGGCGCACCATGAATAACGCCCCCCCCCCACACACACACACACGGCTTACCATAAATAACACCCAATCTCAGCGATTGGTCTTAAGTGTTGACAAAACACAGAACACAAGCCTGGTCACTCCAAAGACAAACATGGAGTGTGTGAGCGGGAAAAATATATATGTTTAAATTGGGAAACGTGAAAACGTGACAGCGTGTGCACCTTCCCCTCCCTCGTTGACAAATCACTCTTCTTCCTTGACCTCTCCTCTGCCCCTCCCACCAAGTTGTTACTCATTCTGTGGTCTTCTTGAGGCTCGTCACTCACTGCCCATAAAACCGCCTTGCCTTCTTCCCATAGAAGCCTTCGCCCACCTACCTTATTCTTCTTAGGTTGATTCTCATCCCCTGCCTCTCCCTTCCACCCAATTCCACCCTCTCCTACATCTCACTTCTTAATTCCCTTGACATCTCCTACTCTCCAAAGTGCCCCATCAACCAGCCTTCTAAATAGCTTACACCCATTCCTCTAAAGGGGTTATCACACTAAACTGTTTTTCTTCCAACCTCCGATTAATCGGCGGTACCGCCCACTTCCAGAACTTTTTCCGCCGTAAAATCACTATGGCAAATAAATTTACCTTTTCAACAATTTACATAGAATGTCATTTGATATGCTGGAAGAAAATTATTTTCCTTCGGCATATCAGACTCCTTTCTGAAAGTTGTGGACTGCAAATCTGCTCCAACAGTCGGATATAAAATAGCCCAGTGCAATAACCCCTTAAGTGGGAGCCGTTGGTCTAGTGGTCAACTCGTATTCAGAGGTTCGATGTTTAGACATATAGACCTCAGATTGCCCGATTTTTATGCCTGCCCTTCTGGAAACTAATGAATAGCCCTTGCAGCTTTTCCAAAACCAATAGATAAAGACACAGACCGACTCAACAAACAAAATGTATATCTTCTATACCTTTAGCCAAATCCACTCCTCCGTGACGGTTCCCTCGCCTCAGACGCGATGAGAAAACTTAAGAAACAAATAGATGAAAAGATCTCCTGCCTTGTACACTCCATCTCACTCCAACGCAGTCTTCCCTTCTCGAGTTTGAGTCACACTTTCTTTGTCATTGTCTCGCTCCTTGACGGGGCATCGTAATGGACTTGTGCCTCGCCTCTTTATATGCCGCATTCACTTCACCATATCCGGCTCCACAGTCCACACCCCATCTCCTCCAGTCCAACATACTCCTGCCACACCCTATATATGCCTTCAACCACACCTTACTTTATATCACTCACAGGGTATATATATATATATCTCTATATATATATATATATATATATATATATATATATATATATATATACATATTTCGGCATGAGGGGACGGAGAGGGGGGTCGCCGAATTTATGAAGCGGCCTTGCTGTGGATGCGCTGTGTCTTGCGACACTGCTTCTGACCCAGGGCAGTGGACAGGATGCAGGGATGACCCGTCATCCAGGAGGTGCCAAGATGGGAAGGAGGGTGGAGGGGAGTGGAATATATAGGAAATGGAATGGGTGGGAGTGGTTTCTATGCCTTTTTCTTTTTGGCTACCCCCCATGTAGGGGGAAAAAGCCTTTGGTATATGTATGTATGTAAATATATATATATATAATATATATATATACACATTGTGTATATATATATATATATATATATATATATATATATATATTAATATGCGTATGTATGTGTTTTTGTTTCATTCATTTGTTGATTAATTTTTTTAATTTCTTAGGTTTCATTGAAGAAATTGTAGATTTAAAACCTGTTTCATTCAACCCTTTCCATGAGGGGTAGCCGTTACCCTTGTACTCTGGCTCTTTCATTCAGCTACGCGCGACCTTGTAGGTAGGCAAGGGTGTTAATGTGTGCATTATCCTAATTTTGCCATTTTTGTTTCGCTTTAATTTATTCCGACTTAGAATGAACGGAATATAATTGTGTATATTGTTATTCTTCTCCCTCTTCTTCTTCCTCCTCTTCTATATTTTCTTCTGTTTCTTCTTCCTCTTCTATTTCTTCTTTTGTTTCTTCTTCCTCCTCGTCTTTTTCTTCCTCCTCTTCTGTTTCTTCTTCCTCTTCTTCTGTTTCTTTTCCTTCTTCTTCTTCTTGGTGTTCCTGTTCTCATTCTAGTTCCCCCGCACCTGGCACTTGTTCTTGCCCTCATACTTGATCTTAAACCGGTCCGCCTCACCCTCAGTCGACTTCCCTCGCCCTCGTACCTCCTCTTTCACCAGGATTTTATTTTTCCTTTATACACTTTGCTGGGCCCGGGAGGGGGCTGGGGGGTAGGCGACCTTTCATCCATAAGGATAACGTGGACACCGCCTCCTGAGCTCATGTCTGAACTGTGCCATCCCCCCCCCCAAAAAAAAAAAGATAGAGAGAGAGAATGAGAGGGTCAGTGTGAATGCCTGCTTTGACTCTGCCTCTCCTTTTATGAAGAGGATTAAGGCCTTCATACATCTCCTCCACGGACACCCTCACCCGCCTCATTCCCTATTTCGATACCCCCATCGTCCCACAGCGCTTTCCCCCCTCCCCCCACACACTCCTAATCCCCCATGGAGATGCCTCCCACGCTCGACACTCCCAGAATATGACGTAGTAGGCTCAGCAATGCAGTATGGCAAGTGCTAGAGTTGCCGTTTATGTTTGTGAAGAAAAAAAATAAGCAGCGTTGCGTCATTTGCGCCCTGCCTCCATATCGTGACGTCACGCGCGCCTAGCTGGACCCGGCATGCATCCGTGGGCACAAACGAACTGTAGATGACCGTAAGGACGGGTCCACACTGAACCTCGTGCAGCGCTGGACGAGGCAGTTGGCAGTGTTGAGTGCAGTGCCGAGTGTCCACACTCTCTGTCATCACTGACAGTGTGATTGTGCTGACAGAGAGTGTGGACACTCGGCGCTGCATTCAACGCTGTCAACTGCCTCGTGCGGCGCTGCACGAGGCTCAGTGTGGACCCGGCTTAAGACACCCACCCGCCCGCGAACCCGGCTGCAGAGTAAATAAACGCTCTATTGTAGTCGTATTCGGCCCTTGTTTATGAAACCATAAGTAACGCAGGAGAGATATGGTCGCTGTCAGACTACAATTGGATGTACTCTGTGCGATGAAGGGGCATGGAATTAGAAGTTCCTGCTGCGTGACCAAGAAGCTTCGTGGGATCACATGAAGAATCGTCACCCCAGACTTCGACAGGGTGACAATTCTTCATGTAAGCTATCCTAGGATAACAATTCTTCATGTGGGCCATCCTGGGTTTACGATTCTTCGGTTATATAAGTTGATGACAATAAGCATAACTCTCATTCAACCTAACCTAACCTACTAACCTAATCATTATTCCACTGTTGATATTCGGCGTACTGGGGTGACAATTCTTCATGTGACCTGCTTCGTGAGTGTGTGTGTACACGCGTTCTTTGTGTGTATGTACTTAATTGTAGTATATAAGAACCCAGGAGCAATGCTCCTGGGTTCTTGTCTCTTACTTTCTAATTATCATACCTTGCTCTATCTCCCTATCTCTTTCTCTCTTCTCTCTCCCAATGCGTGCATGTGTGTGTATGTGTGTGTGTCTATGTATGTATCAATCACTATGCATATATGTGGCACAGGTTGTAACATTATCCATGTAGCAAAGCATATATGAGGCACATACATGTGTCGTTGTGCATATATGTGGTACTTTGCATTTGTGCGCCACCACTGCGCTCCGTGGCGCAGTGGGCTAGGGTGTGAAGCATGCACTATAACAGTGTAGGTTCGAGTCCCGACCACGTACTGAACCTACCCACCTACTGTATATATGGCATTACACAATCAGAATTATTATTCTTTTCCAGCACAATGGGGAACCGCGCTCGTTACCATGGAAACGAGTTATGAACAGATACGGGTGGTTGCCATAATTTATAGTATTTATTAGTCCAACTTTATGGACGCTGACTCTCTCTGTGTCAAACGTTTGCACGCACACACACACACACACACACACACACACACACACAAATGCCAGGTCATCTTACCCAGAGGTCAGTGCCCCGTTACATTGGCGAGGTCACTATTGTAGATCTGGCTTACAAGGTTGTTGGCACATAAACAGTGTGACTTCAGCGTACGTTGTTAAGTTTATGTGAAGTGCATGTCGGAGTTGAAGATCACTGTAAAATCGTTGAAGTCATTGGGAAATTGGGTATTTTTTATTTATGTTAAGGTAAAGTTAATTCATACTTTTAAGCGTTTATGCATTTTGTTTTTATGATATTCCTTTTTGATATTTTTCGAAATGTTCATCCTAAAGAACGGGCCATGTGGCATCAGGCAGACGACATGACGTCATGGCTGAGTAGAGATCTTGATTATTATTCAAAACGAGGGTCAACCGTGACAGTACAAACACCACAATCGATGCATCTGTTGGAAGGCACACATGCGTGTTATCTGGGAAGTATACATCATTTTCATCGAGGCTGCTTTGCATAAAAGAAAATAAAGATGCATCATGCTGATTCAGTATTACAACGATTGAAATTGCCCTGGATTACATTTCATTGCCCAACCAACCCTCCGTTTCCGGCTCGACCACTCCGCTCCCATGGCGGGTGACCCGGTGCAGAGAGGGAGAGAAATATAATATGTAATAATTCACTCGCAGTTGTTTTGCTAGCATTTGATTTGGAAAAATCTTTTGACTGTGTACCAGATTTTTATTATTATTATTATTATTATTATTATTAATAATATTAATTTGTTTGTCCTGTTATATTTTCGGTCATGTAAAGCCAGGTGATTTAGTGTTTTATAGGCTTGGATTATTATTATTATACCATCTCCAAGAAAAGAGGGAGGGAGGGAGGGGTGGTGAATGGAAGTGGAGCACGTGGGGACGAAATGAGTGGGAGTGGATTTATGTCTTTCACTTCGGCTACCTCCCTTGTAAGGGGGGAAAAGCCCTTGATGTTTTTATTATCATTATTATTATTATTATTATTATTATAACTATTATTAATAATAATAATAATAGTAATGATAATAATAATATTAATAATAATAGTACACTCACGTTTTCTATTTTGTTATTATTTTGATTACCCGTGTGTTTATTTATTTGTATACCTGTGTCATTTAAGCATATAATTGGTTCATTTTGTTTATGTATTGATAGGGCTTCCTTCAAAGAGTGCCAGGGTTTATTCCCCATGTTTGTCGTCGATTTAGAGATGACCGAAGAATATGGGGCTCAATAGGGAAAAAAACAAACAATACATAGATACCTAACACATGCATCGTTCACAAGAACGGTTGCGATATTACCGGCACAATAAGAAAGTGGTGTGTTTGTGTGTGTGTGTGTGTGTGTGTGTTGAAGTCATGTATGTTGAAAGAACGATGGGGAGATTGAAGGGTGAATTTGTTGGAGCAAAGCTCATGGCAGAAGTGTGGGTGTTCCACACTGGAGGTGTTTGATGCGGGTGTTTAAGCACTGCAGGTGTTTTGACCCAGTGTAGGTGTTTGGCACTGTTGAGGTGTTTTGACCCAATATAAATGTTTGTCACTGTTGATGTGTTTTGATCCACTGTTATTGTTTGGCACTGTGCAAGTCTTTTGGCACTGGGTCATAGTCATGAGGGTCAAGAATTGCAGCCATGTAGGCCAGGGGAGTGACTGCACGGGGGTGCCAAGGTGCCAGGAGGAACGGCATTGGGTGCCAAGGTGCCAGGAGGAACGGCACTGGGTGCCAAAGTGTGCGTACCTAGCCAGGAGGCACTTCTCTATGGGCCAATGATTCATCGAACCTTGCTCGTATTATTTCCCTCATTGAGAAGTCAGCGTGAATAGTTTTTCTGAGGGGTACCCTTCGTGTGTTGTAACCTTAATGTACGCTCCACGCGTAGCTCGACTCGGTAGATATCCTGTCTGCTTTTTGTAAAACATATTGGGTTTGAAATCTCTATATCCCTTCCCCCCCTCTCTCCCCCCCCCCTTCATTGGGTTTATTTGTAACCTACCCGTATCGTGCCATGTTTGACTTATCTTTCTGAAACCCCTCCACCTCCTCCTCCCCGTCATCCTTCATTTTTTTCCTCTTCCTGCTTTACTACCTCTTCTAATTCTTCCTCCTTTTCCTGCTCTGCATGTCCCTCTTATTCGTCTTCCTCCACCTCCTGTTCTTCTTCCTTTTATTTCTATTCCTCAAAGTACCCCCTGATATCCCCCCCCCCCCAAGCAGGGGGTGGTGAAGGGGTCAGGATCTTAAGAATTCAGAAAATTAATTCTGTACCAAAACCGGATTAGAACGATTTGAGTTGAGGAGACCATAATGGGAACCAGAGAATAGGGATTAACCCCTTCATCACGGTGACACTAGACGTATACAAAGTACTCCACTGTGTGTGTATACATATATATATATATATATTCTGTTAAAACCGACAGCAAAATAATTGTTAATTAACTTTTTACGTGAGCTCTCAAGCTTACGAAAAGTAGATTTCTGGTAGGGGGAAAGGGAGTCAATCAAATTTCCAAAACTCATAAGAAACACAAAAGTTATAATGAACACAAAAATACAGCACTCAGTAAACAAAATACAATAAATGGGTAAAAAAAATACAGCTAAAAACAAAATACAAGCTAAACAAATTAAATTTCAAGACGTTGAAGTGAAGAAGAAAGGAAAAGGGGAAAAGCATATTTTAAATGAAAAGAAAAGCACGGGGAGAAGTCACCGTGTTGTAACTGGGGGAGGTCACACGTATGACCACAGGTCAGCTGAAACGGTACTAGGAGAGGTCACTTCCGGGCTCGGCGCCAATCTGCTTCTTAGTCTTTGAGAACGACGTATGGCAAGACGTTCTTCCCTTTGGCGGGGAATGGGAAGTCTCCGAACAGGTTTCATGCTAGGCAGGAGGGCGAAGCATTTACTTTATCCAGATGGCTTCCAAGATAGCCAAGCGCTGTGGGTCCTCTTCTTTTGCCACAACTTCGGTATTATTTACCATAGTCTCCCTATCAAGGTGGCGTCGATGCTAGGTCTAATGGTGTTGCTTAGGTCTTCCGTGTTGCAAGGGCATGGTGATTCTTCTGGATAATATGGTGGTCGTCCTTCCCACGTAGACTGAAAGGGGCGTGCAGTCCTCCTCTGGGCATGTGTATTTATATACTACGTGGGATTGACGAACCTCCTGAGGTTCTGGTGCGGGGTTATTCCTTAAAAGTAGAGAAGAGGTCTTTTTACTTTTTTTTTTTTTTTTTTTTTTTTTTTTTTTTTTGTCACGGCATTATGCCGGGTACCGGCCGTTAGCATGGCGTCACTGCCTCCTACCAAACACCACATACCGTCTCAGTGCCCGCGTGGGTGCTATGGTGAGAGGAAGTAATGCGCCATTGTTCTCCCATTAGCCCCATCTTTTGTCTGGGTTTCCCTTGGTTTTTGGGCTATACCTTGGTGGCTATGGGTAAAAAGTCGTTAACGCCTGTAACTATAGCTCAGATCATAGGACTTCACAAAACTGGGCTCCAGGCAAGAGAAATAGTGGTTAATGTTGGTGTGAGTGAGCGATCTGTGAGAAACTGGGTAGAGTGTTTCAAGGCCAATGGTGGTGTCTAGTTACCGTCTGCTAAACTTCGGCCTGGCCCCTCGAAGAAAACATCTGTACGTACTTTGTGCTCAAAAAGTAGCTAGAGTACACCTACCGTAACTGTTAAATAAGTGAAAGAAGAAAAACACGTCTGTTTTCTGAGGTGTCCATAAGAACAGTCACCAGGCAGGTGGCCGAGCTGGGCTACAGTAACCACCGGCAGGTTAAGAAACCCATCCTTTCCAAGCGGCAGAAGAAACGTAGGCCGGATTTTGCACTTAAATATCGTAATTGGACTCCTCAACAGTGGTCTGAGGTACTTTGGAGTGACGAAGCCACCTTCACCGTCACCTGTAACCGTGGTGGACATGTGTACCGGGCCAGAGGTAGCGACCCATTAGACCCACGGTACACCTGTGGGACCACCAAACACCCAGACTCGCTCATGGTTTGGGGGTGTTTCACTGCTCAGAGTGTTGGTGAACTCATAGTCATCCCCAAAAATCAGTATATGAACCCATATAATTATCTGGAGGTGTGTGACAATTTACCTGACGCGTTTGACAAGTGTGGGGCTACGGTATTTATGCAGGATGTCGCACCGCCAGATCTGTAGTTAGGTGGCTTAAGGACTGTGATGCGAGCTTCTTTAATGACTGGTCAGGCAATTCCCCTGACCTAAACCCCATTGAAAACCTGTGGTCAATAGTGAAGCGATTTTTGATGGGTAAGGATATTAGTTCTATTCCATGGTTCGAGTCTGTTTTACGTGAGGCATGGATTAATATACCTCCCCAGGATCTCGGGAATTTGTGTGAGTCTTCCTAAACGGCTGAGGGACGTGGTGAAGCGAAAGTGAGGTAGCACCAAGTAAGGCAAGGGAGGCAACACCTCGGCAAGTGTCCAAATATATTTTTATGGAATGTGTTTGTGTTTTGGTGTGTGTGGGGCGGCCGGCATAATGCCGTGACAAGCACTGTATATATTATATATATATATATATATGTATATATCAGTAGCGTCTTGACCGTTCATGTCTGGACATTGTTATCCATGGACCATCTTTCAGCTGAATAGAATCGCTTGGCATCGGTCGAAGGTAAAAAAAAAATTAGACTTATGAGAAGTCACCGTTTGGAAGTGAAAAAGACGTAGTTGTGAATGGTCTTGATCACATAACCGATTTGATCAGGCAATCTCGATTATATAACTAACACAGTTAAATGATCATGGTTAAGTCATTGTAGAATGTTGTGGCGCGTTTAAGGGTTTTGTTTTGACTAAGGAGATTTTATTCTGGCTAAGGAAAGGCGGTTTGATTCAGCTTAGAGGAATCCCCCCTGCGGTAAAGGGTTAAGGTGGGGATGCCCAGCAAGGACGGGTGCCAACACTTTAGGGTGCCAGCAATGACGTCACTGGGTCATGTGGAGTAGCACACCTGCGACGTCATGGTTGAATGTGGTAGGTGACGTGTACGTACATGTGTGTGTGTATGTGTACGTACGTGTGTGTGTATGTGTATATGTGTACGCACGTATGTATTTGCGTGTATATGTGTGTGTGTGTGCGTGTGTGGCTAGGTCCCTCGCGTTTTGGGGAGTTGGGGAATGTCGTAGGTGCCCAGTGGTAGTCAAGAGAAAAGGACAAATGCCAACCGATTTAGAGGTGTCTCGAGAGGACATGTTCCCCCTTCATTTTGCCAAGGGTGTGCCACGGGATGAATAAAATCGTCTGGAGGTAACCAGAATAAGATTAAACGTAACACTTGGTGCAGACGGAGTTGAATATGGATGAAGGAGATACAGGTGTCCTAAAATATTTGCTAAGCTTGCGCTGAAGTCGTAGTCATGGCAAAAGATCAGTGAAATATATTCACAGCTAATTTCCATCACGCTAAGATTGAAGACGTTACAGTGAAGCCCCAGTATGTGTTGTCATCAGAATGACCTCTTCAATCAGGTGATGAAGGTGGATGAGAGAGTCAACGTATATTGAGACTGATTTTCTCTCTATCTATCTATTTGTCTTTTTCTCATTCTCTCTCTCTCTCTCTCTCTCTCTCTCTCTCTCTCTCTCTCTCTCTCTCTCTCTCTCTCTCTCTCTCTCTCTCTCTCTCTTTCTCAATGGCACATAGCGCACTCGTCCTAAGGATGTGCCTAATCCATTGTAGGGTCACGTCGTGTCCTTCTGACGGGGACGGGACTTTGCCTTTGTATAGGAGAGGTCCTTATAAAGGGATCAACTTTTGTCACGGTGCAAATCGCTGAAGAGGGGTGGTGAGTGGGGGAGGGCTCTGGGGAGGAGGATGGGATCGTGTGGATTTGGGGTTGGGGAGGGTGGTATATTGGCAGGTAAGGGGTGGAGATAAAGGCGTTATTACACTGGGCAAATTTTCCTCCAACCTCTAATTAATCGGCGGTACCACCCACCTGCAGCACTTTTTCAGCAGTAAGATCACACTGGCAAACTATTTTGTTTTCTCAAAAAAAGGATGTCGTTCGATATGTTGCAGGCTGCAAATCTGCCCCAAGAGTCGAAGGAAAAAATAGCCCAGTGTGATAACGACTATAGGGTTATGAGCCTTGGGGTGGGAGGGAGGCTGGGAAGCAAAATAGGGGATTGCGGGGTTTTGGGAGCCTGTGTGAAGGGGGGGCGGGGGGTAAAGGGATGAATAAACAAGTTAGAAGCCGTGTGGAGGGAGTGGGGGAGATGATTGTTAACAGACATAAGTGCAAGAGAGCGGGGCGTGGGGGGGGCGGGGTTACGTGGGTGTGGAGCGTTGGGGGAGGGAGGGAAGGTTGGGGTAAATAAGATTAGCGCCCGGGATGGAGCAGTGGGTTAGTTAACTTAGGAGCGGGCAGAGAAGGGTTTGGGGAAAGCTCGGGTTGTATGAGATTGTTACATTTTACTTTGATTTGACATTTTTCTTTACGTAATCAGAATTTTAGTTTTTCGACGCTTCGTAGCAATACCGCTGTAGCGCGCTGGTTTCAGTCTCGCGTCGGACTACAGGGGCCCGGGATCGAAGCCAACAGGTATCTGTAACCGCTACTCCGGCCAGACTTTTTTATGTGTGTGTGTGTGTGTGTGTGTGTGTGTGTGTGTGTGTGTGTGTGTTTGTGTATAACCAGGGGGAGGAGTGCCAGAGGGAAGATTCACGAGACTGGGTTTAACGCCGTCTTAACTAGGTGTACTCCCCACCCCCACCCGTGCAGCAGCAACAGAACAAAATCATGGACGTTGTTTAACACGAGGCCCCTCAATAACGTCATGGTATTGAAGGGATTAATTATCAGAGTCCTCACCCTTGCGCTCCTTCAACACCGGAAACTCACACTGCGGACGAACATCAGATAATTTTAGTCGGCTGAAAGGACTCAGGATATATATATATACATATATACATATATATATATATATACATATATATATATATATATATATATACTGTATATATGTATGTATATATAGTATATATATAATATATATATATACATATATATATATATATATATATATATATATATATATATATATATATATATATGCAGGAGATTCTCTCCAATGCATACTTCATTAAAAGTAAATCCAAGTTCTGTATCACAGATTTACTTCAAGTCTTCCCCGAACCCTCAACTGTATAAAATATGCCTGTGTCACCCAGAACAAACTCTGTAAAGGGCATCGTCAAACTGAAGGCCTTGATGACGGGGTCGCTTCCCCCCTTAGCTGAATAAAATTGCCTCACGTTTGTCGGAATAGGAAGTGTAAAGGGTGTCAGCTTAATGAAGAAGGGGAGGGAGGAGGGGGAGGGCATCCTTGCTTGTTGCCTTGGCTAGCGAGTGCGCCCTCTGACAAATGCTCTCGTTAGTCTCATTCATACCGAAGGAGGCGGGCGCGGAAGCTGTGCCGGAGGTGGAGGCGGAAGCGGAGACGGTGGGATGGGCCCAGCAGCCCAGATCCTTGGCGGTAAACTGCCTGAACAAACAGGAGGAAGAGGAAGATGAGGAAAAGGGGGAGGAACTGAAGGGAAAGGAAGATGAAGAAAAGGAGAAAGCGAAGGAAGAGGAAAAAAGGAGGACTCTAGTTTAGCAGTGTTTCTATCTTTCTAGAGAATCTCGCGAGTCCAAGGACGAAGAAGAGCAAAAAGTATAACAGTAAAGAGAATAGGGCGAGGAAGATAAAGAAGAGGAGGAAGAGATGCAGTAGGAACAAGTGGTATTTTTTCCCGCTTGCTGCCAAGGAGGGGAGGGGGAGGGGGAGGGGCGGTGGAGACATTCCCGGCACAGGAGGGTTTCCAGAACATTCCAGCAAGAATTGTCAAGAGTCGGCGGGCGAGTTCCCTCCAGGAATGACTGACATCGGACTAATAATTATAATAATCATAGTAATGACAATAAAGATGAGCTTGAGTTTCTCAGATTGCAATCCCGCAATCCCACAGTAGTCGGCAACGGTCCTCGGTCCCAACTGCATATCTCTCCAGGAAGAGATGTTAGAACGTCGTGTTGTATTAGTGTGGTTCTGTCTCTATGTCACCGGCTGATGGAGGGTGGGGGAGGGCAGGAGGTGAGTAGTTGCCGGTTGTCAACCGGTTAGGAAGGTTGTTCCTGACAGACTGACTCCTCCCCTCCCCTCCCAACTTCGTTAGCAAAGGGGTTGCCGCCGCGTGCAACAATATAGAATCGTCTGCCGGTAGCCATAATGAAAGGAACAGTACCGTCCAGCACGGAAGGCGTTCATCTCCTTCGCTAGGATGCCTCAAGCTATTTGATTATCGCTGTCGCCAGGCGATTTTGTTCAGCTTGGAACAGGACCTTGGCTGTGTGTTGCAATGGACCTTAACACATGTGGTCACTTGGAAGCTCCGAAGAACAATTGAAAGTCAAAGTTGTACGCATCGTTGCTTCCTGTGTCAGTGGTCCGACCCGTAGCATAGGTGGCACAGATGGCAAGCAGTGTGCACAATAGGGAGGCTTAACTCCTACGAATGTTAGCCTAAGCGCAAACTGAGACGCAGGCGACACAGGTAACGCAGCACAGAGCAAAGGCAGACATCCTCTTGCTGAACTGAAGTATAGATTGAACTTCTCTCTCACTTGAAATGCTGAGGTAAAAAGTATATCGAGAAGCATTTCAAGTGAGAGAGAAGTTCCAACTGTACTTCAATTGAGCAGCAGGAAGACTGACTGCCATTGCTCTGTGCTGCGTCGCCTGCGTCTCAGTTTGCGCTTAGACTTAGTGGTGTGTCTTCCTACGAATATGAGTGATGCGTATTGCAAGAAGCTCAACATGGTTCCTCGAAGGCATACAAATCCACTGAGAGTCTTGGCCGTAAAGGCGTTATCACACTGGGGGTATTTTTCCTCCGACTGTTGGAGCTGATTTGCAGCAATCGGCAGCTTTCCGGGAGGAATCTGATATGCTGGAGGGAAATAATTTTCAAATGACGTTCATTGCAAATTGTTGAGAAAACAAAACGAAATAGTTTGCCCTATAGTGATTTTACGACAGAAAAAGTTGTGGAGGTGGGTGGTACCGCCGATCAGGAGGAGGTTGGAGGAGAAATAGCCCTTTAGGTCTTCAAGTGCGACTTGGCCGTCCAACTCGAAGTCATTGTTCCCTTTGGTGCCATGCCATTCGATCCTCTTAGGGTCAGATCGTGTCCCATGAGGAAGTTTATGAAGAAAGACCTTCTAGTGATGTGGTCACGGACGCTCTCTTAACGCCCCCGGCTCAGTTGGAATACTGACACTTATGAAAGTCTGTTCTGGCCTCGTGAGTGGTTTCCCTTGGATGAATAAAATCATATGGCGGTACAACAGATTGCAGTCTTTGGTCTGGCTCGTTTGGGGTTATTCTATTCCGTTCAGTAAACCCCGAGACCGAGTCTTTCTGGAGCCCTCTTGGACATTTCTTGGTTGATTCTAGAAGGAACTTCCGGGTAAAAAAAAAAAAAAAAAAAAAAAAAAATATATATATATATGTATAGTAATAATAATAATAATAATAATAATACACCCTAGTCCTCAACCACTCTTCTCTTCTCCTCTCCTCTCTTCTCATTTCCTTCTCTTTTCTCTCATTCTCCCTCTCCTTGTCCCCTCTTCCCTCTCCTTTCCTTCTTCCTTCTCTTACTTCCTCTCTCTCCTCCCCTCCGTTCCCTCCTTCTCGGGTTATGATATTCCTGCGATTGTGATTGATGACTTTCGGGGGAAAGTCTATTTTAATTACGGGACAACAATGACGACAATGACGAGGACGACGAAGAAGATGTGGAAAAAAAAATCTGGCCGAGTCGGGTTGACAGGTGAGGAGGTAGAAAAAGATGAAGAAGAGGAGGATGAATGGTATAAAGAAGAGGAAGAGGAAGAAGAAGAAGAGGAGGATGAGGTAGAAAAAGAAAATGAGGAAGAAGAAGGAGAAGACGAAAAAGATGAAGAGGAGAAGACGAAAAAGATAAAGAGAAGGTGGAAGAAGATAAGGAGAGGAAGAAGAGGAGGTGGAAGAAGAAGAAAAGGAGGAGGAGGAAGAGAAGGAAAAGGGAAAAAGAAGGAATAGAAGAGGAAGATAAAAAAGAAGATAAAGAGGAGGAAGAAGAAGAGGAAGAGGAGGAAGAAGAAGAGGAAGAGGAGGAAGAAGAAGAGGAAGAGGAGGAAGAAGAAGAGGAAGAGGAGGAAGAAGAAGAGGAAGAGGAGGAAGAAAGAAATAAGCCCCTTCGTCACGGTGACGAATTTTATAAATATTTGTTCAGTCTGACGCCAGAGGATATTGCACAGCAGCAGCAACAGAGGATCGGTTCTGCCACCGCTCCCTCTTGTGTTAACCACAATAAAGTTTGTGAAGTGCGTCACGGTTGGAAAAGGGGGTTGGGGGCTAATCCAGGAATCCTACCTTCCCTAACCACCACCACCCCTGTCGGTATAGTGAAGTCGCCTGTCCTTGACCAGGTCAACGTTTGTTAAGTGCGTCATTTCATCGGGTGTAGTTCAGTGAAGCACCCTCGTCACCGACACTTCCTCCCATATGACGCTTCCCCACCGCTCCACGCTACAAGGTACAACAACAAACTTCGCTCAAGACTGACCGCTACAAAAACAGCGCCATTCCGTCCACATTAGACATTATTAACTCAAATTAGTATTGTTTTAAAATTAGCGGAAGCTGTATATTACTAGTGTATCACTGTATTAATGTTAACTCGATAAATCAATTATCATTATTTTAATAATATTTACCGAGGAAATAAGCTATGGTATCGCATAGCCGCACTCACTCTTCTCCCCCTTCCCTGAAGATAACCACTCACTTCGGCAAGCTCCCAAGCAGGCTGGTATCCACCTTCACTGCTTCGACTTTCTTCGGTATAGTCACAGTGGTATCCTCTCGAAGAAGGAAAATCGTTTACATATTATTTCTACTGGACAACGGCAGGCGATTCTATTTGTCTGAATTGAGGTTTTCCTCTCCTTCTCTCCTTTTTCCCCTTCTGTCTTCTTTCTTTTTGTTCTTATTCTTCTTCCCCTTCTTAGTCTTATTATTATTCCTCTTCTCCCCCTTTTTCATTTCATCTCTTATTTTTGTTTTTTATTTTTGCTCATTCACCTCTTCGTCGTTGTATTCTTTCTGTTTTTCTTCTTCCTCCTCTTCGTCGTTGTCTTCCTTTTCTCCCTCTTCTTTTTCTTCTAGTTCACAAATCATGCGTCAAATGCGATTAGGTATATATATGTATATTTTTTCACTACTAATCCTGCATGAAGAGGATTAACCTTTTTTCGTTTTTGTGCCTCTCCACAACTAATCCTACATGAAGGACGATTAGGTCAAGCCCTTTTTGTGGGTGACAAGTAGGTCCTCTATTCCTGTCCCTGCCCCTTGTCCCTCTCTCTCTCTCTCTCTCTGTTCTCTGTACTGTAGAGGAGAGACCCCGGGGCAGGGGGGAGTGGGCTGGAATTTTCTTCAGCCGTCGTGTCAGGCTACTTGCGTCTCTTATAACATGATGGCCTATTTAATCTCCCGTTTAGCCTGTCTGTATACAGGCCAGATGGCAATTACTTAATAAAACCTTTAATTCTTGAAGCTATCAGTCGTACAGCTTCTTTAGTGTTCAGGTTATTGTGTAGTTGAGCAAGGGACCACAGTACTCTCTCTCTCTCTCTCTCTCTCTCTCTCTCTCTCTCTCTCTCTCTCTCTCTCTCGAGCAGAAAATGCCTTCCAACCACATTCAAGGAAGGTAAGCGCCCATATTTGGAATCCTACACATTAATCTCGCTTTTTTTTTTTTTTTTTTTTTTTTAACTCAAATTCAAATTCCTCTTTTCTCTGCGTTACTTTAGATGTGTCAGTCATGCGTGACGCACGAGTGACACGTAACTTCTCTTAGATGATGCATTTTGCCGCGTCATCTCAGGCCCCCATTTCACGCCTCGTCTCACACGTGGCGTTTCTGTTACGTGTGACTAGTGTGACGTGGGATGTCGCGACGTGTGTGGGGGTGGGGGGAGAAAGAAGCGGTTCACCACGGTCTTGGATCACGTGTTGGACCCGTGATCGACAGATGTTACCCTTCCGGAATAGAGTTCAGAACTCTTATGTGGCCCGATCTAGGTGAATGATGTACGAGTAACCTTACACACACACACACACACACACACACACACACACACACACACACACACACACACACACACACACACACACACACACACACACACACACACACACACACACACACACACACACACACACACACACACACACACACACACACACACACACACACACATACACACATACATTTATATATATATTTATATCCTTGGCCACCAGAGTTGTAGTGTCGGCTCGCAGGGCGGCGATGCTAAATTTTTAAGCTCTAGCGGATCTCGAACTCGGGTCGCTGAATTAGCGGTCGAGAACGATATATTACCACTTTATTGTCAAGCCGTGTGTGTGAAGGGAAGGGGGCGAAGGGGCCCAGAACACATCGAGCGCGATAGATGTACCCTTCAGCTAAATGAAATCGCCAGAAGGTGAGAGGGGTTGGGGGAGTGGGGGGTGGAGTGATAGAGACAAGGGGGCTAATTTCACCCCTTTGGGTGATATGTGTGTGTGTGGGGGGGTGACTCCGTGTTGCGTGGGATTTCCCTTGGCCAGAATCGAATCGTCAGACGTTATTAACAAGAAAATACTAAGTGAACGACACGACTGAATTATTTTTTATTTATATATTTAATTCATTTGTTTGTTTTTTATGGTGACTCGCCTCCCTCCTGTCTCATTAAAGAAGACCAAGAGATGAAACGTTGAAGAAGTAAAGAAGACCTGATTTGTCCCGTGTTTTCTCGTCGCTCCCTTGTCATTTGTGGGTTTACTTTGGGGTATCATCAACAATAGAAGACGCTCTGATCCCTCCCCGTTCCTGTAGGAGGAGGAAGAGGAAGAGGAGATCGAGAGGTCTTGGATCCTCTTCGACCCTTTCGTAATCTCAAGATTTTTTCTTGTCACCCCATATCTCATTTTATTTATTTGTTTGTTCACTATTTCTTTTTCTTTTTTTTCCTCTTCTCTAAGAACGAAACAACCTTTTTTCAACTGTTATTCTCCTGCAGCCAATTAGCTGAGGCCTGTTTACGATTTGTTTGAAGACCTAATTGGTCCCGTTCTACTTTTTTTTTTTGGGGGGGGGGAGAGGGAGGCAGAACGGACGGCTTCCTTAATTTGTTTACCAATTCATCTTTCTTTTACTCCCCTCCTTTCTTCTTTTGTCCCCCCTTCCCCTTTCCAATTATTCCTCACTTAACGAGATTGTCTCCTCGATGCGTGCCAGGAGATTTTGCTCAGTTCCTCACCTAACGAGATTGTCTCCTCGATGCGTGCCAGGAGATTTTGCTCAGATGTACGTGGGAGCCTATGTTGAGGGGCTAAGTTCGTAATGCTTTAGTCTTAAGATTGTAGGGGTTTAATTCATATTTGTACTGGTCAGGGTTTAGGCTGGTAGAGGTTTAATCCAAATGCACGTTTGCACCTGTCACAGTTTGTAGGTGTTTAATCCAAATAACCTTGTCATAGATGTTTTACTGTCATCGTTTGCAATGCATGTTACACCATGGCATTGGATCACATGCTATTACTGTCCCGGGTGAGATCTGAGCTCATATATGGCCCGATCTATGGGTAATGCTGTGACATTACACACATGCCACACAGTATCCTTGCCCAAGAGAGCTAGTAACGGGTCGCTGTGTTTGCGAAATCGCCATGTGAGCGGGGCGCGATCTCAGTCCTCCAGAAGCGATCTGTGTGTGTGTGTGTGTGCGCGCACGCGCACTCAAGGATGCAATATAATGAGGTTGAATGCCCATCAGGTGGTAACTAACTGTGGTGGTTATTAGTTTTGCATGGCCAGTGTGAAATAAATAAATAAATTGTCGAAACTGATTTTAAAGTCTTAACCCAACTCGGTTCTTAAAGACTTACAGATGAACCAGTAAACACGTGAAGGCTGGTGTCGTCTGGCACTGGCACTCGTAATTATCTGGCATCGGTGCCACTCCAGAACGAGTAGAGATCGGTGGCACTCCACCGAACTTGGCTCTACAATCAACTGAATAGATTAATGAGGACCTTTCTCTCTCCTCTCCTCCCCACCTCTTCCCTTCCCTCCACTCCTCCCTTGTCCCCTCCTCTCCCCCTCCATTCCCCTCCATTCCTCTCCACTCCCTTCCCTCTATTCCTTTCCTCTTCCCTCCTCTCCCCCTCTCCCCCACTTCTCCCCTCTTCTCCTTTCCCTTCCCATCCCCTCCTCTCCTCTCCTCTCCTCTCCCTTCCTCTCCCCTCCCTTTCTCTCCTCATCTCTCCCCTTCCCTCCCCTCCCCTCCCCTTCTCTCCTCTCCCTTTCCCCTCCATTTTCTTCCCCTCCCCTTCTCTTAGAACCTTCGGCACTGAGTTCTTTAGTCTGTGTCTCTCTGTCAGGGCGAGAGGGGAGAAGGGGAGAGCGGCCCCGTGTCTAATAATTGTTTTAATGGCCGCATGCGGGCATTATGATTCTTCACCGTTGCCGCAGCCCCCCTCCCCCATCTGCTCCCCCCGAAGCATATCTCTTCAGCAACCGCTGACGAACATGTCATCATGATCACCGTAGTCATTATCAAACACCGTTACCGTCACCACTATCATCAGTATCACCGCCACCGCCATCGCCGCCATTGTTGACCACCAATGCAACTATAAACTGGTTTAGTCACCACTACCACGTTAACCACCACTACCACCACATTCACCACAGCGACCGTCACAACTACGGTACAGTACTTGCCCTCAGCCCTATATTGCCATTTTATATATATATATATATATATATATATATATATATATATATATATACAAACACACACACACACACACACACACACACACACACACACACACACACACACACACACACACACACACAGTATAATAGCCCCTAATCCGAAGAGACTGTCGATTGATTGAGACCCCATTTTGTCATGTATCTGCCTCTCAGTTGAATGAAATCGTCTGGCGAGGATAAATACGCAAGTAGTTACGTCAGCATATTGAGGGCTGGGGTGAGAAGAGGGAAGGGAGGGGGGTAATTTGTGTGTGTGTGTGTGTGTGTGAGTGAGAGAGAGAGAGAGAGAGAGAATTGGGACTGAAATGTCACTCCCGCACGGGCTCAAACAAAGCCGTTTGAGTCCGTGCGGTGGTGGTGGTTATTGAAGACACACCTTGCATAGAGGAAGCGGGATAGTGTAGCTAGTCAGAGGAGCATGGATGGGGCCAGTGGAAAAGAGAGGCTGCAGTTGTTAGAGCGGCGTCGGTGTTGCCCGCCGTGTTTGGACCATAAGGTCTGTGTAGTTGCTTTCTCGATGCCCTTGTGTCTTTTTCTTCTCCTTCACACGTTTTATTTATTCCCTAGGGCGCAGTGATGATGCACTCCATCAGTGCTCATTATAGCTGAAGGCAGACACTTTTTACTCAGCTTTTTATATATTTTGTTTTATTCTATCTATTTTATTTGTCTATTTGCTCGCTGGCCGAGCGGGTTGCGGCGGAGGTCGAGGTGACGGCAGTTCGAGCGCTGTCGCCAACGAGTTGGACCAAGGGCATGGCTCATTAAATTCCACGGTACAGAGTCCTCTGTAAGGGGCACCTTTCTACCCTCCTGTAAATCTATGCTTCTTCCAGTACACGAAAGTTGCGTCATCATCTTGGAGAGGATCAGAGTGAGTGAAAGCCACTCTCAATAGCTCGTTTTGTTCATTGTGCAGCTGATACATGTTACAACTGCTGCTGCATATCCCTTGTGTGCAGCTGCTACTCTCTTGGCACATTTTGAAGCTGCACCAGGCCAGCCAGCACGAGCCATGCGGCTGACACACACTGACAGACAGACAGATAGCCGGTCTGTTGACATTCCTATTAGTGAAGTGGATCAATTTAATATTACGAACGCCTTCAACACCAAAAGGGACACGTGGTGCTGATTAGAATAGATTGGCGACAGCTGGTGAAAGGAAAAGTATCAACCGTTACGGAAAGGTTTACATTAAAAAAAGATAATAAAATGTTCTTTGGTGTATTTTGATTTGTGATCAGGAATAATCTTCGACGGTTCTTTAACCACATGGCATTGCTCATGTAGGCCGCCTCTTCGTCATGAGTATTGGGGGCGACTAGTCGATCCACGCGCATGCTCGACCTGACATGATTGTGTATGTGTGTATGCTACACACATACACACAAGCACACATTTGTGGAATTAATCAACAACTAGAATTAACATTATTGTACTACATACCTATTACGTAGCCTGCTGTTTTATTTGTCTAGTTTTTGAATGCTTGTAACAACGTCTTCTCGCTGTCATAGTTTTATATTGTTATAATCTTGTAGGATGTATATTTTCAGCAGAAATGCTACTATACCCAATAAACCGTAAATTATTTTTATTACACACACACACACACACACACACACACACACACACACACACACACACCTCTTTCTGTACTCCCTGTTCCGCAGTTGTCAGACGTGATCGAATTAAAGGAATATTCTTCAGCAAATGATGCTTCGCTCCCCATGATTAATTAGTAAGCCTTGGAATTATTTCCCCTTTTTCTCCTTTTGTTGCAGGTACGTTCGTCGTCGTTGCCAGAGCTCATGCGATCGTCAGATGACCGGGTGAGGACGTGAACACTGCCTGTCCACTTCGGAAGGAGTTCGCTGAAGCGACGTGGCCAGTGTAGTGTTCAGTGGGCCACCACGTGTCCATCCAGCACAGATACGAGGGTAGTGTACTAGTCTAGCCAAGTGGTGGCCCCTCTCTCCCTTTCTCTCTGTGTCTCTCTCGCTCTTTATATCTCTCCCCCTCCTTTCTCTCTCTCAATTTCTCTCCTTCTTGGTCAGTCATTTGCAACCGTATTGTAAATGCAGACGCTGTTTTGTTCCGTTGCAACGTCCTGAAAATTACCACTGCGAGGAAAATGGTTCCCTTTATACCTGCCAAGACCTATCAGTAGGCTATCCTTACAGTAGGAGTTCTTCACCTTTTGATGACTCCAGACCCCCAGTGGATGGCCCAGTATGGTCCCATACCCCCTTCACTTGTGTCAACTTGACTGTCAAAATATTGATCATTACGAGTGCTATAGTTGACAGTAGTAAACTTCCATAGATGTCAATAGCTTAAATTTACTTTAGACAAGCCACGGGGTTCGCCGGGAGCTTGGCTGCGCAAACAGCGGCCTACGGCCGCAGCGCTCCGCGCTCTAATCCCACGATAGGGATCCCGTGCAGGGGATCCCGTGTTGGGGTTCCGCCCCGAGGCCGAACCCAATGAACATTTTTTCCAGGTCAGTTCAAAGGAACATGGCGACCACTGAGGACTTGCGACCACTGAGGACTTGCGACCTTTGAGGACTTGCGACCTTTGAGGACTTGCGACCTTTGGGGACTTGTTACCTTGGAGGACTTGTTACCTTGGAGGACTTGTTACCTTGGATGACTTATTACCTTGGGGGACTTATTGCCTTGGAGGACTTACTACCTTGGAGGACTTATTACCTTGGAGGATTTATTACCTTGGAGGATTTACAACTTCGTAGGACTTGCAACTTCAGAGGACTTACGACCTCGGAGGACTTGCAGCCTCGAAGGGCTTACAACTTCGGAGGATTTGCATCCTGGGAGGACTTGCACCCTCGGTAAACTTGCACCCTCGGAGAACTTACAGCCTCGAAAGGCTTACTGCCTCGGAGAACTTACGATCTCGGAGGACTTACAGACCCCCCTCTCCAAGACATATAACATTTTTAAATTGTGTCACCTTTGAAATGGTTTAATTTTTATTATTAGTAGATATGGATAGCTAGGAATAGAACATAAAATAAAATAAAAAAGGATTTATAATTTTGATCATATCTATTTACAAAAAAAAAAAAAAATACAAACAGCTGTACCGGTATTTTACAATGTAACTTTAACCCATTCAACTCCGATGACAAGATGTCTTGTCATTTGGTCAAATAAAACAAAAAATCATAATAAAACAACAAAATGTTTGATGATCAAACAGCACCAGAAAAATATGACGTCATCAGTCCTCCTCGAGGAGGACTGATGACGTCATATTTTTCTGGTGCTGTTTGATCATCAAACATTTTGTTGTTTTATTATGATTTTTTGTTTTATTTGACCAAATGACAAGACATCTTGTCATCGGAGTTGAATGGGTTAATCCACCTGCTTCAGATTAATTATAAATCAGGTTCTTTATTTCTTACCGTGGGCTCATAATAAGAATTACAATAATTACACAATACCTCAACTACATAAACTTTTGCTTATCTAGTGAGATATTTGTTTGTTTTTTTGTGCAATCAAAACACGGAATCGGGGTACAGTTACTGACAAAGCTACTCGCATGTCGTCTGACGCATCAAGACGATTTCTCCACTTTGATTTCAGATTTAATAATGAAGAAAATCCTGTTTCACAGAGATAGGTAGTTGTGAAGGGAGCCAAAACCTTCGATGCCCCCGTTGCCAAGTTTGGGTAAGGTGCGATTTGCTCACACCGAAACTGTTTGACATCCATTCCAGCCCTTTCAAAATCTTTTTTTTTTTTTTGGGTCTTCTTGAAAGTCAGTGAAATCATCCATTGCTGAACCACTGTCTTTCAGTCTTGATATATCAAACGAGAAAGGATTTTGGATCCAGACGGATTCCAAAGCAAGGTCATCAATATCTTGGAAGTAAACCTCAAAATTTGTACTTAGGACTTCCAGATGGCTCTTGACTTCTTGAAATATTTCTGCAGGCATTGTTTTACCATCTTCAATAAGATATTGTCAAGGACTGGAAAGTTTGCCAGGTTTCCGCTTTCAGCACGGCGACTACAGATATATAATTTCCTTGTAAATGAATGCGACAACTTTTCCCCTGGCTTGAATAATGTCCACATCTCTTCCCTGTATTGATATGTTCAAATAATTGAGTAGACTGAAAATATCAGCCAAATATCCTAAGCTAACAGTAAAATTTTCATCTTCAAAATTATTTGCTAGGGGGGGACTGTTGATGCTTGAGTAATTCGAGAATTTCATCCCGCATTTCCACCACACGTGCTAAAACACGGCCACGACTCAGCCATCGTACCTCTGTGTGGTACAGTAACACACTGTGTTCCGCTCCAATCTCATCACAATTTTTTTTAAAAAGCCGATGATTCAATGCACGTCCACGAATATAGATAGATGACTGTTTGCAGAACTACTCCCATCGCTTCTGTTTCTTTGGCAATGTTTTAGATGCCAGAGCTTGTAGAATTCAGTGTGGTGTGCACATGTGGAGCTTTCTCCTTAACCATAGCAACGAATCCAGATTTTTTTTTGCCAATCATGGCAGGAGCTCCGTCCGTACAAATAGGCCCAATCGAATCCCATGCTAACTCATGCCCATCAAAGAACCACTGGATCAGCCTGAATACGTCAACTGCTTTGGTTGTTGTTTCAAGTCGTTCACAGAATAAAAACTCCTCCTTGATGCACCTCTCATGTATATAGCGTACAAATAAAGGCTATTGACTGTGGTTTGAAACGTCAGTTGATTCATCGATTTGCATGCTGATTTTTGTAGTGCTGTTTCATCTCGCTGACAACTTAGGTTGCTATGTCCTGATTCGTCTTTAATTCTCTAGCGTTCAATGTCGTTGGACAAGGACACCTGACTCAGTTGCTTCACGGCATCTTCTCCAGCACGATTTTCGCCATCTCCAGCACACAGGGCTTCACTAGGGTCTCTCCAATCGTGTGGGGCTTCTTTTCTTTAGCAATCATGTACGAAACTCTGTAGGAGTGTTCCAGAAGAGGTTTCCCAGGAACAGCAAACCCTTATCATAAAATCGTATTGTTGCTTTCTGATCATAACGAATTCTTCTCAACTTAAAAGCATCAACTGATGTGCCCACGTGATTACTGTGTTTTTTTCCGAGTTTCCTTCAGTGCTGATGGCTTCAAATTTCCATTGCTCATTACCAAATTGCAAATCATACGCTGGGGTCTCAGTCCCATCTCGTTCCGTCATACAGATGAGACCCGAAACCAAAACCAACATATGAATCATTCCACTTCCGTTTTTTACTGACATTTTGCAGATAAATAAGCTGTGAAAAAAAACCCTGTTGCATGCATACTGGCAATGAGAACATAAACAACACATAATTATCATTACCATTATAATTATCACCATGCCACTTTAGGAAAACCTGTACTAGCAGCACCATTCATTATACCTACTGGGCTTAAATGAGAAAAATGCAAAATGAAAACCAATTCCTCTTGTCCCCTATTTATTAGCCCACCAACACGTAGCCATATTATAATTAGCCCTATGATAACATAACCTACACTTAAAATCGTTAAATATGCACTATAAACTGCGAAAATTATGCATTTAAAAATAATTAGATATATATTGGATTAAGTACCAGTACTAATAGCTTATGAAAATATGCATTTGCGCTCACATAATGGCTAAATTTTGCATTTACAAATGTACCCACCAACAAAAGCTCTGTCGCCTCACCGAGGGCGTCGTGAGGCTTGCGGTACACAGTCCGTGAATCGAATCCTCAGACGAAATTTTTTTCAATAGCAAGCACCCCACCCCCCCGTTAAACAATGTGTTTTAGTTAACACAATCTTCGCCCCTCTATCCCCAACTCCTAACCCACTCACACATTAATAATAATGGTGCTGGTAATAATGATGATAGGGGTAGTGGTAATGATGGTAATAGTAATGATAATATTGATAATCGGTAAAGTACCGGAACAGCTATGTAAAGACCAATTGGTCTGTTGTTCGTTTGTCCAAGTACAGTAACTCCATGTATATGTGGAGGCTCTTATTTTACTTTGGCGAGGGGTAAGGGAGGCGTGTGAACAGAACTAGTATTATAGAAGAGGTGGAATATGCCGTTACCTGTCGCGAGCGTCAATGAAGATGAACATTCCTTTTGAACCTCTGCATGGTAGCGTCATTGGCTTGTGGTGACCAGCTGCACAGACAAGGGTTCGAGTCCCAGTGGCAGAGCTCAAGATGAACTCATGCCAGGAGTCACTTAGCGTTATGAACCCAAAGGTCTGTCGTTTGCTCTTTGTAAACCTTTTTAAAACCTCAGAGTGTTGGAGGAAGATGATGAACTGATGAAAATAGATCGGGGTGGGCTTGAGGTCAGGTTCGGCGAGTGTTGGGGAACAGGGCATCATGGGTGTTGGAGATGCGTTGCTTGCGAGTGTTGGAGAATGATGGGATGGGGGAGGCGAGGTGGGTTGAGTGCCGATGGAGGGAGATTGATGGGGTTTGAGATAGGAAGAATAGATTGAGGCTTCAAACGAGAGAAATTATTTCGGAGATTGAAAAAGGGGAGGGGGAGGGGGATGTAAGATGATAAGGAAAGGATTTAAAAAGAGTGACAATGAAGGAGAAGGTGGAAGGGAAGAGGTTGAGGATGTGGGAGAGGATGGAAAGGAAGGGGATAGAGAGGAAGGTGTAGAAGAATAGAGAGTGAGAGAAAGAAAAAATGAGTGGCCAGAACCTGGTAGGGAGAGAGAGGGAGAGGGAGGGAGGAGATAAAGATGAAGGAGATGAAGAGAGAGAGAGAGAGAGGGGGAGGGTAGAAATAGTAAAGAAAAGAGAATGGAGAAGTTTGAAGATCGAAAGGGAGGATGGAGGAAGGAAAGAACGACGAATGAGAGGATGCAGACAGAGAGGGTGGATGTCGGGGGTGGCTGGAGAAAGGGAGGATGGGAGAGGGCGAAGGGAGGAGGAGGAATGGAGGGAGAGGAAGAAGGGAGGCGGCGGAGGAGGAGGAAAGGAGGGAGCAGTGGAGGTCCAGACGGACGGGAAACCCCAATCTAGGCCAAGTGGAGGTGGGGGTCGGGGTGAGTGGAGGACCTCGGATGGAGGGCTGTTGGAGGGGGGGAGGGGGGCAAGCATGGCACTCCTGCACCTGGTCCCTCTGTATGGGGATTCTGGGGAGAGCGGGGAGGGGGGGGGATCCATCCTCCTTTCAGGGGTGTGGGTGCGAGCAGAGGGAGGGACAGAATGATGGCGGAGGAGGATTCAATATATTTCATTCTGGCTAATGCCAGATGATATCAAACACCTGAAGCAAAGTGTGTCACCGTGTTGAAGGGGGTTAACCTCTACGCTATTGAGGCGATGTTCCACGAAGGTGGACGGGCGCACTAGATGTGGGGACAACGTGCCTAGGATGTACAACTGTGAAGAGACGAACCTGACACACTGACATTACTAGGAATGATTGTAAGCAATTCACTCAAAGAATCTCAGTCGATCCTGCGTTTTCGGTTGGCAGCCGTGCTCACCCTTCTCTACGATGCAACTCACGAACTTTTTCATATCTAAATATTTCAATTTCCGATCTGAGTGTCACTCTTCCGACCATATACGTTGGTACAACCGTATTCAAAGACTCAAGAAGATAATGAATATGAGATGATGAAAGCCGTAAACTAATCGAGATGCGAAAAACCATGAGCGGTATGTACTCAAGTCATGTTCAATTTTGACTCATGAGATTGATTGGGGTGGAGGGAGGGAGGGAGCAAGACGCTGTGCTTCCCGCCACCCGTCCAGTATCAAAAGATAATCATATAAACCTTTCATTTTCTCTTTTATGTGTCACTTTATGGGATATGTGAAAGCACAGTCATATTCATGACTATTTTATATCACAGAATACTATGTTAAATTTTACAACCAGCCTCATAATGACTGGACGCAGCGATAATAAGTAATATGTTGTATAAATATAAAAATTATATTCCTTATCTTATACTCGCTATAATTACTTTGTACTATCGAGATGGAAAGCTTCGAAATAGGTGAACAAGGATTGCTTCACCCTTAGATGTACATGAAATTCGTGTAACTCGTATAGTCATTAAGCTAAGTGAACAGACATAAATATATATTCAGAAAGCTTGGGGTTTCAGCCAGCTCAGCGGGGGAAGGGTGAGCAGGGCTACCAACCGAAAACACAGGAGTGACTGAGATTCTTTGAGTGAATTGCCCCTATAGGGGAGTATACCAAGCGCCAGTGTGTTTCATTCAGACAGGGGGAGCTTCTTGGTCTCAGAGACTCTCAGTTCTTTTCGGTCTGAGGCATATTAATATGGCAACAGCTTCTAAAAGAGAGGTTCGTTTCGCAAGTATCGATTTTTCGCCGCGCGCCGTCCACGACACGACGTCGTGCTTTTAGATAACCATGGGTGTCTATGGACGGTTTCACACGTGGTCGTGGTCGTGACGTGTGAAAGCGTCCATAGACACCCATGGTTACTTGAGAGCACGACGTCGTGTCGTGGATAACATACGGCGAAAAGATACGTGTGAAACGAGCCAAAGGGTGCTGTTCTAGCAAAGGACGGTGAAACCTTAAGTTGTGGTCTGCTTCAAGTTATCAAAGTGGATTTGCTTTTCATTAGATAATTAAGCTTCATTGTGATTTCCCATGCGAAAGTTTGATGGAATTACGATATTATTCGTCATTGAATATTAAACTCTACATGTGTACTTATGTCATACACAAGTTGTGTTTAATGAATAAATGAAGTTAACGAAAGTGTGCATGATTGGTACGGGTCTTGTGACGGTCGGTTAAGCCGCGTCCACACTTGTTGCATTTCCACGTATCGTATCATCATTGCGTACCACCTAGTGCTACGATAGGGTGCAACAGGGTATTGTACCCACTTGTTGCGTATCCGTATACAGCAGGCGGATACACAACAAGTGGGTACAATACCCTGTTGCACCCTATCGTATCACTAGGTGGTACGCAAAGATGATACGATACGTGGAAATGCAACAAGGGTGGACGCGGCTTTAGAGTCCTGCTGCTCTAATGGCGTGTGGTAAGGCTTCCTCGAGATGTAAACATCCGTGTTTTATTTTATTCATTTATTTATTTATCTATACTTCAAAGATGGTCATAAGGAGAAAATGTGTAGTAATAGTGGTAACAGTAATACTAATAATGATAATAATTGATAGAATAAGTAAGCATGCAAATAAATCGATAAGTAAGTCTTGTTGGCTCAACTTCTCTACTCCGTCTTGGTCAGCAGCACAGGAAAACTTACCCTGGGTTTTTAGGTTTTGTTCTTAAACTCTGGACCCGGAATATCTCTTCTCCTTGTGTTATTTGTTCTTGATCACTGAATTAGCGGTCGATAGAGGTACCAATGTAATAATAATAATAATCATCATAATAATTATAATCAACGGTTTATTGGGTATAGCAGCATTTCTGCTGAAAATATACATCCTACAAGATTATAACAATATAAAACTATGACAGTGAGAAGACGTTGTTACAAGCATTAAAAAACTAGACAAAAAACAGCAGGCTAAGTAATAGGTGTGTAGTACAACAATGTTAATTCTAGTTGTTGATTAAGTCTACAAATGTCGGTATGGGGCTCTTCTTATACCGGTCGGTACGTGCTGTGTGTGTGTGTGTGTGTGATTCACCTTGGTCTTTGGATCACGTGTTGGACTCGTGATCGACAGCTATTTCCCTCCCGGAAGAGAGCTCAGAGCTCGTATGACCGATCTATGGGTAATGCTATGACCTTACACGCACACACACACACCCAACTCCCCGCCCACGAGAGTTGGAGTAACGACTCGAAGCGCAACGATACTGAAATAATTTCAGCCCTGGGCAGGATTCGAACCAGGTACCGCCGGCACCCCCGTACTGACGGTGTGTGTGTGTGTGTGTGTGTGTGTGTGTGTGTGTGTGTGTGTGTGTGTGTGTGTGTGTGTGTGGTTAAATAATTATGATAATAATAATAATAATAACAATTATAATAACAAAAGTAATAACAATGGTAATAATGATAATAATAATAATAATGATAACGATAAACCAGCGGGCTTGCAATATGGACCCTCATATTTACTAGATCAGTGATGTCACATTACCCTTACCTACAGGTGGGGCCACACGTAGATCGGGTTTGTATAGTGAATTGAGGACCCATGTGCTTAGGTAGGCCCCAAAAACAGAAGACGAACGTGGGGGTCACAGGTGTTGTTACAGGTGTTCTACAGGTGTTCAGGTTGTGTGGCATTGATTTGCGTCCATTACAGCTGCTCTTGAGCTTGTTGCACTATTTTATTTATTTTATTATTTTAGTACTGTGACCATTACCGTTATTATTATTTGGTAATGTTACTACACTTTATTGCTTTGTTCTAGCTTCCTTTGCGACCTCCCCCATCTAGCCCTCCCTCTTCCTCCTCCTTGTAGGAAACCCGCAAACGGGAAAGAAGACGTTGATAGACGGTCGAAGGTCTGTGGGGGAGAGGGGGAGGCGGGTAGCGTGGATAAGACCCCTACATAAGAGATGGATGGAACATGTAGAGCTGTGGAAGGTGAGGGAAAGGAACTTAGGACAGGGGTGAGTTTGGGCACCCCTGCGGGAGGGCGGGAAGGGATGAAGAAGGGGGAAGTTCTTGCGTCCCACTGGGAAAGAGAGGAGGAGAGAGAGGAGAGTAGGGAGAGAGTTTTGATATTTTGCATGACGCTGATGGCGTCATCAAAAGCGTGCTGGCGTCATCAAAAGCGTGCTGGCCTCGCATTCACTTAGTTCTGTGTTCGAATCCCGTACTCCTTTCCGATTCCCAGCAACGACTGTTAATTACCTGCCCCAACAGTCCAAGTGCATAATAGGTTAAAGGTGGCGGCTTGGGCCGCAGCTATTCAGCGCTGGAGGATCTTATATATTTCGCTATAATCCCTTCAGGTCGCCTGGCGTTGGCCAGAACAAAATCAGTGAAGCGCGTCACTGTGAGAGGTTGGTAGTTAAAAGTAGGCAAGTAGGTAGATAGAAGGGTAGGTGGCGAGAATTTAATTTTTACGAGTTAGATATTTGGTAAACACAAGCAGCGAAGGAGTTGCATAATCTCGCTCACCGTCTTAAAGTTTATAAACAACCGCTAGGGTACAGATTTTAATGCTGATGTGACAATATGTAAACTAAGCCATTCCGCTTCGATGTTGAGATTGCTTGTGTAAGCAGTATTTCTTAAGACGTTGTAACAGTCTTTCTGATTGGAGAAGGGTGGAGGAGGAGAAAAAAATTATTGGTACATGGGAGAAAAGTCACGCCCTTGGGGGAGGCACTTATTTGTAACAATCAAGATTATTGGATGAATTAAGTAGTGACGTCGGAACAGAGGTGGCTTAGTGAGTGGATTGGGGATCCCAGGCGGGAGTCCTCTGGTGTACCTAAGACAATAACGTTGTAGAGAATTAGTGAAGAAAAGAAGAAAAACTATACCTCCGTTTAATTCACCCCATCAAGAAACATTACTTACTTTCTAAAGCAAGATATGGTAAAAGGAAAGTGAATGAGGAAATATAATATAGAAGGGAACAGTTAAACTGGATTAATCCAGTAATTACGGAGAGACGGGAACTGAAAGTAATGGGGGTCGACAGTCACCTTAAGGCGTTATCACACTGGACTATTTTCCTCCAACCTCCAATTCATCTACGGTACCGCCCACCTCCACAACTTTTTCTGCCGTAAAACCACTATGGCAAACTATTTTGTTTTTCAAAAGTTTACATACAAGGTCATTTGATATGCTGTGGAGGGAAATGATTTTTACTCTAGCATATCACATTCCTTCCCGAAATCTGCGGGTTGTAAATCTGCTCCAACAGTCGGAGGGAAAATAGCCCTGTTTGGTAACACCTTTAAGCGAAAGGTTGGAGGTTGACTCGTTCCATTCACTCAGAAGCGCCGACTGAGAGGTGGGTTCGTACATATAGATTCACGCGGACTTCAGTATAAGGGAGCGAGGAGAAAGAAGAAGAGAGAGAGAGAGAGAGAGAGAGAAAAGTGGGGACAGCATAGAAAGAGGGATGGAAAAGAGGGAATGATTGAAGGGGAAGAGAAGAGAGAAACGGAGAGAGAGAGAGAAGTGGAGGCAACATAGAGGGAGAGAATTGAGGGATAAGTACAAGAGAGAGGGGAAGAGAGAAATGGGAACAGCATAGAGAGGGAGAAGAAAGAGGCTTGAGGGAGAAGTAAGAGATAAGGAGAGAAAGAGAATGGACCTGATATTGGACGACGACCTCTTCCCAGGATCAAGGAGGACTTGTGTTGCGAAGTGGAGGATGATGGTGATGGAGGAAGGGGAAGGGCGTGGAAGTGCGACCTTTGACCTCCCACGGACCACCCCATCGCTCCTCGAGAGTCCCTGTTCTCGAGGACAACCAATGCGAATGCTTCTCCCTCGGAATTGGAGACAGACGGGCGGGTCCTCTGTTCGAGCTCTGATGGAACTGTCTATAGAGAGACCGAGGTGGGGGAGAAATAGAGTGGGACTGCAAAGGACTAGGTGATGGTGGTGGGCGTAGTCATAATGATGGAGAAGGACCCAGGGGTGAGAGAGAAAAGAGAGAGAGAGAGAGTGTATGTGTGTTGATAAGTCGGAGCCATCCCTGCACGCGCACCTATCTCGGGTGCCCCAAGGTCGCGTCGCACCTTCGATCCATTCTACTCAGATAAGATGTTCAGATGTTCTTCCGCGCCATTGCCTCCGGAGAAAAGTGTTTTCTTGAGCGCTTTCACATCTTGAGGGAGCTTTTCTTCAGCTAGAGAAAAATTCGTATCTGTTCTGGTTGAGGGAGTTTGTCCTTGGCTAGTATTTCCTCGTATCTGGATTTATTCTGGCCAGCGCCAGATGATTTTATTCGGTTTAGGAGACGCCAGAAAGGGGTTGGCATTCTCTCTCGTGGGTGTGGCGTAGGATGCCGAAATAGAGGGGAAGTGTTATGACGGGGGTGGAGATGTGGAGGCAAGAGGCCTTTGTAGAGGTGAGAGGTAGAGGAAGAAGAGATAAATATGTATATATATATATATATATATATGTGTGTGTGTGTGTGTGTGTGTGTGTGTGTGTGTGTGTGTGTGTGTGTATGTACAACACTGAACCCAGTGAACAGAGATACATTTTTATTAACCACAATACACTTAACTCTAAACCACCAACATCGAGGGACCCGCGGAGGCCAACATGCAGAAATTGAAACGTGGTACGGTCAAGGACTCGAACCATGACTATCACGTAACAAGTGATTTAGTGACTTAACCGGTTGCGCCATCAAGAGAGATATAAGTTGAACGCAACTTTTCTGTTATATTGGTATGCTCGAGTTACATACACATACACGAAATTTTGCGTTCAACCCACCCCCACTATGATAGTACAATTGGTAAGTATACGAACGCGGGAAAGTATTTGTACAGCACTGAATGGGTTCCAGTGAACAGAGATACATTTTTATCAACTACAATACACTTTAATTCCAAGCCACCAACATCGGGAGATCCGCGGAGGCCAACATACAAAAATCGAAACGTGGTACAGCCAAGGACTCGAACCAGGTGCTATCACGTAACAAGTGCTTTAGTGACTTAACCGATTGCTCCATTAAGAGAAATATAACTTGAGCGCAACTTTTCTAAGGACTCGAACCAGGGCTATCACGTAACAGGTACTTTAGTGACTTAACCGATTGCGCCATCAAGAGAGAGATAAGTTGAGCGCAGTGGAGATGGGTTGAACGCAAAATTTCGTGAATGTATATGTAACTCGAGCATACAAATATAATAGAAAAGTTGATGGCTTAGAATTAAAGTGTATTGTGGTTGATAAAAATGAATCTCTGCACACTGGTATACTTACCAATTGTACTATCATAGTGGAGATGGGTTGAACGCAAAATTTCGTGTATGTAATATATATATATATATATATATATATATATATGTGTGTGTGTGTATAATACATATATATACATATATATATATATATATATATATTAGTAGTAAAGAAAATATATTAGCGTGGGAAAAACTCCAGAGATGCTGTCTCTCGAGGATGAAGATGGAGTTCGGGTTCAAGGGAGAAAAAAAAAAAAAAAAAACGGAGTGGGGAGAGTCCGCCCAAAAGACTGGGACTTGAGGGGGGGTGCGCACCCCGAGCTGATTGAAATATCCTGGTGTTAAAATAAAAAAAAATCGTCACTGTGTTGTTGAATGGGGCAATCTTAACACCTTCACTTCAGTAAATCCCGCCTGCCGCCCCTTTCTGCTAAACTAAATCGGTTGGCGTCGGGCAGAAGAAAAAATACACAAGGGGATATCACACTGTCCTATTTTTCCTCCAACCTCCGATACATCAGCGGTACTGCCCACCTCCAGAACTTTTTCTCGCTCTAAAATCACTATAGTGCAAACTATTTTGTTTTCTCAACACAAATACATAGAATGTCATTTGATATGCTGGAGGAAATTTATTTTCCTCCAGCATATCGGATTCCTTCCCGAAAGCTGCGGATTGCTGCAAATCTGCTTGAGCAATCGGAGGAAAAATAGCCCAGTGTAATAACACCTATTATTTTATTGAGGGTGTAAATCCTCCGACCCCTGGAGGTCACCTCCGGCCTGAATAAAATAATTTGGCATTCGACTAGGAGTACAGAACTCAAACCCACGACTAAGTGAATGTGAGACCAGCACTCCTCCGATGACACCACCAATTTGTTATAGAAAAATATGTGAGGGGTTCTTGAAAATTCCTTGAAAAAATAGGTAGAATTTGAAAACTAACCAAGAGAACAGATTATGAAAAAACTTTTGACAGTTCATCCCACAGAATAAAATCTCTAAAGGTATCACAGGGACTTGTAAGGTGTAAGAGGCCGGTAGATTGAGGTAGACAAGTAGGTAGATAGAGGGGTAGGTGGCGAGAATTTTTTTTATGACTTGGATGTTTTGAAACAATGGCCGAGAGGAAGTTGCTGAATTGCATATTCTCGCTCATCGTCCAATGTTTGTAAACACCAACTAGGGTATCGATATTGGCGCTGATGTGATAGAATGTAAACAGAAGCCATTTCCCTTCGTGACAAAAGTGCTTGCGTAGGCAGTATTGCTTGAGACAGTATAACAGACTTTCTGATTGGAGAAAAGGGTGGAGGAGGAGAGAAATTGTTGGTGCACGGAGGTAAAGTCACGCCCATAAAGGGTGGCACTTATTTGTAACGGTCAATATTATTGGATGAATTAAACAGTGACGTCGGAGCAGACTTGGCTTGGTAAGTGTAAAAAGGATCCCAGGTGGGAGTCCTCTGGTGTACTTAATCAAACTAAGTCGTAGAAGTGTAATATTATTCGGAAGAAATGAAGAAGAAATTTTACGTTTAATTCACCCCATATTGATACTACGTGGCACGTGACTAAGTAGGATGAAAGAGGCATGGGGCCTACAGATGAGTGACGTTCAGTCATAAGACGATAAAAGAAAGTGAATAAAATTGTGACTGAGGAATTACTGAAAGTGTTATTAGCAGCAGAACTAACATAAGGGTGGGTTGACAGATTGTTCGTTAACTTCTCGGCGCACACAGATCACCTCTTAGTCGAATGAAATCTCCTGGGATTAACCAGAACAAAATATGCTAGACAGGGAACCTTAAGGGCTTAGTATATGTTCTAAATGTATATGGCGAAAGACCCATGGGTGGTAGGGTATAGGGTATACGGTACGTACAGTATATGGATAGTGTCTCTGCGGGTGGTTGTGATGGTGCTGGTGGGTACGTGTGTGTGTGTGTTTGTATACGTTTTAGTGTTCCGATGCCTTGGAATGTTTTGATTTAATGGACATTTGATGCCAAATGAAAGTATCCCATTATGACGTTGAAGTCCATGATTTTTTTTTTTTTTTCTGACCCAGGACGATGGGCGAGATGCAGGGATGACCCGTCATCCAGGAGGAGCCAAAATAAGAGGAAGGGAGGGAAAGGTGGTAAATGGGGATAGAATGGGTGGGGATGGAATTATGCCTGTTGACTTCGGCTACCTTCCTTGTAAAGGGGAAAAAGCCTTTGGTATATGTATTATTTTATTTTTATTTTTCACGTAGATTCAATAATTTTTCCTCTTCATAGGGGATCATGGTGAGGGATTCGGCCATAGGCAGGGTGGGAAAGGCGTAACCGAGTAAGTGCCACAGGGATGTTTGGAATAACCTGGCGGCAGCCGTGGGGGTTAATCGAGATGAGCTACAACCCCTCCATTTCCTGGGAGAATGTCACGGAAACTGATTAATCGGGTGGCGAATTATTTTATTTGGGTGAAGGTTTGACAGGTAAAGGGAGTCCATATAAAGGCAGTGACGTCAGTGCAGGCGGTTAGTGACGTCACGGGGTCCGAGAAAACAGTCGAGGTCCCACAGGGGCGCGCGAGCGTGCGTTCACACACACACACACACACACACACACACACACACACACACACACACACACACACACACACACACACACACACACACACACACAAACAAACTCTCCCTCTCTCTCTCCCTCTCTCTCCCCTCTCGCCTCCTCTGGTTTGCATACTAAGTGCCGGTCTTTGGTGAGGAACGCCCTCAAGATACAGAACCCACTGTGTCGCGGTCCCCTTCCGGGCTCTGTGGTTATTTCTGGCGCCGAGGAGCGAACTTGAGGTGCAAAGTTGGCTCGAGGAGGAGTGGCCGAACAAGATGGCTTCATAAATCCGAATATTAACGGCCACTTGACCTGGAGTCTTTTGTAATTTGACACTCATGCCTCTCGTTATTACGCACTCGGCTCTTTGTGGGCGCTCTTTATTGCACAACTTACTCCTGATGTACTTTACATGATCCTTGATAGTGTGGTACGTAGTGCTGAATGTCTTGGGCAATATTGAGATTTGTGTGCGTCTCTCTCTCTCTCTCTCTGTGTTTGTGTGTGTGTGCGTGTGTGTAACAAACTCTGAGGGGAAATGCGGCGCCAAGTGACGCCGGCGACAGCTCACGTCAGTGTCAGGGGGGAAGAGTCGTCGCTTGTTTTGTTGATGTTGGAGACAGACGGCGTCAGTAGCTGAAGCTGTCGCGTCGGCGTTAGTGGTAATGATTGTGGTGGATGCTTTAGATAGGGATGAGGTGTCTTCACGGATGATATAGGCTTGCCGGACGCACGGTAGGCCGAAGCGTGACTGTGGCGGTTAATTAACGGTCGCTCATCGTCGTCGTCGGTTGTCGCTTATTCTTTTCGCCACAAGAGTGGCAGCGCCTTCGTTCCTCCCCGTCCTCATTAACACCTTCAATACGGTGACGCTCTGCATCGATTCCATGGATCCAAACGCCGACGATTTTAATCACCTGATGAGTTTTTTTTTTTTTTTTTTTACGCTTAATCTGAATTAAAATATCTGGTGTGTTTCGCAGCAGAATCTGTTAACGCGTTACAGAATTGAAGAGGTCGTTATCGTCTGTAACCGGATTGAAGATTAGTGATGAAGAGGACGCAGGCGAGGTGTACAGGAAGAATTTTCAAAACCTTTGTTTTAATAGGTTCCAGTCTCATAGTATTCGGTTTTTACTTTATTTTGATTGATTGATTTATTTATTCACATGTTTATAATGTACACGGGAACTGAGTATACAATATATATTCATCTATGAAGTATTTTATTTCAGTTCTCAGGCTCTGGACGTGTAATGCCACCACACACATCTATCTCTCTCGCTCTCACTCTGTGACTCTCCCTCACTCTGTGTGTGTGTGTCTCTCGGCATGCAAAATGCAGTAGTGGGTGTCGGCTCGTAATTATGTGTAGCCAGGGGGTCAAGTAAACAAAAAATTATAATAATAACAGTAATAATACTATTTTTTTTTTTTTTTTTTTTTTTTTTTTTTAATTATGCCTCCGTTGTTGGGTGGAGTGCTTGAGGATGTCCGGCAAGTCTTGCAGCACTTTTTTGACTCATTCGCGCCTTCTTTCTTTCTTTCTTTTTTCTGTCCCAGGATGACTAGCGTCTAATTACATAATTGTTTGCTTTACTGCCTTCAGCCTTCCCCGCGAGTAGAAAAATTTCCAACTCCAGTTTTAAGTAATGGAGAGTGCATGAACCTCCCTTGCCTCCACTACCTCCTCCTCCTCCTTCTTCTTCCCTTCTTCCTCCTCTTCCTTCTCTTCCACCTCCTCCTTCCTCTTCTTCCATTCCTCCTCTTCCACCTCCACCTCCTACTTCTTTCTTTCTCCTCTTCTTTGTCCTTTATCCTTCCTTTATTGTTTATTCATGTCTTTATTTATTGTGTGCCACATGCGGTATGGATTCCACCAAGCAAGGTCGACTCACCCTCTGGTGACTGCCACTTGTCTACGCTGTTCGAGCAGCTGAGATCTCCTGGTGTGAATTTGTCATTGATTGAATTTTATCTCTTCGTAATGAATGAATCGGGAATCTGCCTGGGTGCTTCTCATGGAGGATCCTCAAGAGCTGGAGGGGAAGGGAAGAAGGTTGAGTGTGGCTGTGCGCTCCCACGACATTTACCTCACCCCCATAACCCCATATTTATTATTAGTATTATTTTTTGTTTGTACAGTGCGGCTCCAATAGTTTTTGTTTTCTTGTGCTGCTTTTCTAGAGTATCTATTTTCCCCCCACCCTCCCTACCCCTCTCTCTCCCTCTCCTTCTCTCTCTCTCACCCTCTCTCTCTCTCTCTCTCTCCTCTCTCTCTCTCTCTCTCTCTCTCTCTCTCTCTCTATATATATATATATATATATATATATATATATATATATATATCCCTCTCCCTCTCTCCTTCTCTCTCCCTCTCTCCCACTCTCTCCCTCCCCCTGTCTCTCTCCCTTCCCCCCTCTCTCTCTATATATATATATATTTATATATATATATATATATATATATATATATATATATATATATAATGTATAACATCCCCCTCTGTCTGTCTGTCTGTCTATCTGCCTGTCTCTCCTTTCTCCCTTTCTCCTCTCTCTTTATCTCACTTTCTCCCTCACTCCCTCTCCCTCACTCCCTCCCTCCAAGCCGCGAGTTAATTAAAGTTGAGGGTTTTAGAGCCTTGTGAGCATAATAGGGTTTGAGCGTGGAAGGATTTTGATTGTGGCTTCGTCAGATGTAAATAAATATGCAAATGGGCAACGTCCCGGGTCCCCTGGTCGCTGCACCCTCCTGCGGCGGCGGCGGCGGCGGTCCTTCGTGTCCCGGTGAGAGGATTTCGTGGATTTTTTTTTTTTTTTTTTCGCCTATTCCCATCTGTTAGTTCTTTCGTTTCATGTATATATTTGTTTATATATTTTATTGGTTATTGTTTTTATTGTTGCTATTATTATTATTATTATTATTATTATTATTATTATTGTTGAAATTATTGCCATTGTTATTATTATCGTTAATATTATTATTGTTATTATTACTATCATTAGTATCATCATTATTATCATTATTATTATTGCATTTTTATTTCATTTTCATTTTCTTATTTAGACAATCCCCCTGCGACACACACACACACACACACACACACACACACACACACACACACACACACACACACACACACACACACACACACACACACACACACACACGGATGACCCACCGACTGGAACGGACGTCTAGAACGAGCTCTGGAGTACAGCGCTTTTTCGCTAAGGTGGAGGAAACGAACGCCTAATTTGTTATTTGTATGGGAAGGGGAAAGCTCAAGGATGCCCGAAATGAGTTAATAGAGTGAAATTGGTGAGTGATAAAAAAAATGGACGATGGTCAAGGCAGACAGAAATATGGCGAAGCAACTAAAACAGGGGTTCTCATTAGGGGTGAATTTTGGGTTTTCTGGGGGTGAATTGTGACCACATTAAGTTTACGGAGTGAGGAAAGCAAATATAGGCTCTGGCCTATATGACCTGTCACCTGGGCTGGAATTATACCAGTGCTGACCCAGGTTAATCTTAGTATTAGAAAAGTGTTACGCTGTGCGATATCTGCATATTATTTAGAATGCACCTTTTGAAACAGGCAATCTTGGAAAGGAGGGGGGGAATGACATTCTGGCAAAGGGTGAAAGGGGTGCATGAGCCAAGCAAGGCTGAGAACCCCTGAACTAAAAGAAGACTAGATGTGAGCAGGGTTGAATCGTCGTTGTCATCCCCAAGAAAAGTTGTAATATTGAGACGCCACAATGGAATCAGAGGTATGAAAAGGAAAATTATTTCGGTTTTTCCTGCTTTGCAAGAGATGGTAGAAGACTAGGTGAAAGTATAGATTTAGAAAGGTATAAAATTATTTCATGGAATCAAGAGATTACGGAGTTAAAGAGATTATAGGTCTAATAGAAGAATGCATTGCAATGTATAGAGAAGGGAGTGGAAAATACAAAATGCAGAAACCAGTAGAGAGCTTAGTGACCTAAAAAAAGAACTAAGCATAGTAAAAAATGAAAATTAAAGGAAAATTGAAGATACAAAAATGAGTCTTTGAAAAGAGAAGTAAAAGAATAAATTAAAGCAGTGACCGAGAGAGTTGGAGATAGCATAAAGGAGACATATCTTAAAAAAATAGAAAAAACAATGGAAATTATATCAGGAGAACCAAAAAATCGGTTTTAAAGAAATTGTACAAATGGAAGAAAATGCAAAGGAAATATTAAAGTAACCAAAGAGAAAGAAAATTGGGTCTGGGACACAGTAGATAAAAAAAATGCATAATGGTATATGGTATAAAAAACCCACTGTTGCTAAGTACTTAAGAGAAAAAGAGGAGAAATAGTAAAAGAAATTCTGAAAGAGGTACAAGATGAGGGGTAAGAAATAGAAAAGAAAATAGAAGTGCGTAGAAAGGATTAGATGAATTGAATTGAATTGAATTATCTGGCGGAAGAAAAACCAGATATAATGAGAATTGTGGAGACGAAATTAAAAGGTCCACTACCACCAAATGGTGTTGTACAAGGTTTATATAATCAATGGATAAAAGATAGGAAAAGCATGGAGTCATGTTTCTGACTAAGAAAGGCTTAAATATAACGAAGATTACATGAGAAAATAATATGGAATTGATCATTATAAAAGTTGAAAATAGTGACATGAAAAGTAGAAAATTTGTGGTGATCTATGTGCATTCGAAGACACGCTTTTGGAAAAAGAGTGACCACTCCAAAATGTTGGAAGACACAAGGCACACATTAATTGAAATACTGAAAGAAGGAGGAAATCTAGTAATTATGGGTGATTTTAACTCTAAAGAAATATGTTAGGAGGAAATGACAGTAAAGGGAGGAAATGACAGTAAAGGGTGGAGAGGACCTTTGGGGAAACATATTGGACATGACCATTGAATACACAACGACTCAAAGGGGTAAAAGAGAATATCAGATATAGAAATAACGAAGAACCGTCGATACTATATTTAATATTTACATCAGAGCCTGAAATTGTGGATGAAATGGAATACAAGATACCAGTTGGAAAAAGTGACCACATACTACTTGAGCTCGAGCTAAAAGAGGAAATATATATGGGAAAAACGAGAATCACAGAAAAGGAAGTCTGATGTAAAACAAAACAGATTTCGGGAAACTTGGAAAATTCTTTCAAAAAACAAGTTGGGAAAAATTGTTTAATGAAGAAACAGGTGGAACAGAAATGGACGATTTCAAAAGAAATCTATAATGAAGGAATGGATGAATATGTACCAAAACAAAAACAGGAAAAGGTGTGCATTAAGTGCTGGTAACAAAAAATGTAGTGAGGCAAAAGATAAAAGAGATAAAGCTTGGAAAAGATTGAAAAAACTGGAAAGTGGCAAATATATATCAAACTAAGAAATGAATGTGTAAAAATATGTAGGCAAGAAAAAAGAAACTATGAAAAAGACATAATAGACAAATGTAAAGATCAATCTAAATTATTCTATAGATATGTGAATGGTAAAGTAAAAAAATAAACAAGAAATAGCAAAATTACGTCAAAGGAGCATAGAATACACAGATGATATAGAAATGGCTGAAATTATGAACAAACGTTTCAAATTTGTATTCTCTACAAATAAATATATTATATATTATATATATATATATATATTATATATATATATATATATATATATATATATATATATATATATATAATGTGATGAAGGAAGGGGAGAAAGATCCCCCTAATGAGAGAAATAATTGTGACACAGAAATAAGGGACCAAATAATGAACCTTGATGTCAGAAAATCACACGGCCCGGACGGGATTGCAAACTGGATACTAAAAGAATGTATAGATGAACTAACGGACACATTATATAAGATGATAGATTGCTCAAAGAAGGAAAGGTATCGGAAGACTGGAAAATGCCAATATCGTGCCAATATATAAAGGGGAGAAACAAGGGAGACCCAACAAACTATAGACTGGTCTCCCTTACAAGTACAATAGCCAAAATTTGTGAGAAAGTAATCAAAAGTAGGTGGACTAAACATCTGGAGGAGAACAATATACAAAATCCTAGATAATTCTGATTTAGAAAGGGAAGATCATGTACCTAACGTTTGGTCTGTTTCTATTCAAGGTTAGTAGATATAATGCAAGAAAGGGACGGATGGGCAGACTGTTTTTTTCTGGATTTACAAAAATCATATAATAAAGTATCACAAAAATTAAGAAAACTCGAAACAACAGGAGGTATACACGGAAAACTATTGAAATGGAGGGAAGATTTCTTGCATTAAAAAAATGAGTAGTGCTCAAAGATAAAAACTCTACTTGGGAAAAAATTATAAATGGAGTCCCACAGGGTTCAGTACTGGCTCCGATAATATATGCTATATATGTAAATGACATGGATGAAGGTGTAGAATGTTACATGAACTTCTTTGAAGACGACGCAAAACTGCTAAAGAAAGTACGGGAAAATATTGTGAATCACTAGAGAGAGATCTGGGCAAGGTCTGGGAATGGAGTTAAAAGTGGGATGTGGACTTCAACAAAGAAATATAGTATAATGAAATTTGGAAAAAGTAATATATATGTATGTATATATATATATATATATATATATATATATATATAAATATATATATTTATTTATATAAATATATTTATATATATATATTTATATATATTTATATTTATATATATATATATATATATATATATATATATATATATATATATATATATACATATTTATATATATATAATCAGGACAATATAAAATCGGTTAAAATCGGTGCAAAGGAAGTAAAGAAAGTTGGTTCCGAAAAGGACTAGGTGTAGTCATCACCAAAGACATGTTCCCAGACAAGCAGATAAACAAAATAGTCGGAGAAGCCTACAATTAAGATCAGTAAAGGTGGCTTTTAATTACTTGGATGAGGTAATGGTAAAGAAAATACTAGTCACACTGATAAGACCAAGATTGGCGCACGCAACGACACTATGGACACCCAGTACAAAAAAGAATATAAGGAAAATAGAAGGCATCCAAAAAGCAACGACAAAGATGGCCCCAACACTTTCAAAACTGACATATGAGCAAAGATTGTCTAAACTGGAACTATCAACCCTGGAACAAAGAAGAGAAAGAGGCGATCTGTTGGCCATTTACAGAATCATGAAAGGCATGGAAGTCCTTGACAGAGAAGACTTGTTAAATTGGGATAGAAAAACAAGGGGACATGAAAAGAAACTCAAAAAGGACATTTATGGATGAGATCTAAAAAAAAAAACAAATTTCCACACAGCGTGGTGAATGTCTGGAACAAATTAGACGAAACAATAGTGTGTCCAAACACCATGTATGAATTTAAGAGCAAACTAGATGTCGCGAGATACAAAGACGGGTCACTACAAGCATAGCTCCCCTTCCCGTATAATACAAATATACTATTTCCATTATCTCGTGACCCACAAGGTGTTGTCTGCCGTGTTGTCACGTACTGAATCAAAACATTTAGCACATACCGGAAGCTGTCCACTACCCCGAGTATGTTAACATGGAATATTCTAAATGCATATTGATTTTTTCATTAAATGGTAGGTGATATGAGTAATTGTTATACATGTAAAGAAAAGAAGAGACTTGTTAAACGATGTGGCATCTGGTGAGGCGACGTTGCCCCGGCTCCTGACTATGAATTTCCGTGGGGTTGGTAATTACATAGAGAAGCTGAGTGTGGGTCTTTGGGCCGCTTGCAGTCTTTTTTAATTATACCGGTCATACATGCAAACATAAAGAAAACTGTGTCTCCCCCGTTTTCTTTGGAGATGGTATAGATGTGGCAACGTTGCTGGTTTTGCCGGCCACATCCTATGGGTACACACACACAAGATTGTGATTATAGGTGGGGGTAGTACAATTGTCCGTAAGGTGCTAATGGAGCGGTCAGGCTAGGATGTTCCTTCCTCATGTAGGAAGTGTTTGACACCCCCCCCTTCCGTGTCCGGTGGCCCTTTTCCCATTGTTCAGACTGCCGTTAGGCGATTTTACTAATCTCGACCAATCCCCCTTTGGTTATGAAGGGGTTTCTCGTCGAAATAAGATTTTTTCTTTGCTTGGGTGACTTTTTTTTTTTTTTATGTTCTCGTTATTAACAATTTTATTTTGCCGAAAACGGTGTTGGGGTGGGGGTTGGGGAAGGGCGGACTAGGTTCAAAGCGAAGGCTGTGATGGGTCGACACCCCTACCGGCACCAACCCTCAGCCGAATAGAATTATATGGCGTTAGTCAGAACAAAATATATATATATACGTCATCGTTAAGGGGTTAACCCGATGCATCGGACTTTACGATGTAAAAAAAATTGACAGTGTTGTGTTCTTATCCCACAAGGGCGCGGTTGATGCCAGCCTGTTACCGTCCGTAGGTATGGGTCCCCGTAGTTGCAACGGTTTTGTCTTGAGGAGTGATGAGGTTGATGTGAATGGGGTCATGGGGGCTCTGCAGCCCAAGATAAGACCCCATAAATGGGGGGGGGGGTGTCAGTCTTGGTGATCCACTGCATGACCGGACTATCCCGTGAGATGACTATACAGCCTTTGCATCTCATATGGTTGTGATTGTATTGTGAAACCACTGTAATCGGATCGATCGTATAACGAGATGCCTTGCAGTATGACAACTGGTATACAGCGCCTCTGATGTCTATCATTGCTTAGAGGGAAAAATCATGAGTGCCCAAGACTTCACGAGAGTCGAACCCAAGCTTCCCGCGCCTGTGTCAGAAATGCTATCCACTTCACGAAGGCTTAAATAGGTGAGGAACCTACGGCAGGTAGCGCTGAGTAGATGCGGCCGAAGCCGTCACCTATACCCTAATCGCTTTGAGGGCTTATGGGGCAGGTAACAGTCTCTGCTAGGAATTGGGGAGGAGTGCGGGAGTCGAACCCGGGACTAAACGAATACGAAACCAGTACGCCTCTGATTACGCCACCAGCTTGTTACCAAACATATACGAAATCTTGATGAAAATTCCTAAAAAAAAAAAAAAAAAGAGAATTAGATTGAATTTTGGATGAAAACCAATTAAAAGATCAGTCAGGATACAGAAATAGAAGTTCTACCGTTAACAATCAATGAGAATTAACTTTTATGTTTAGATTTTGTAGGTCATATCAAAATACTTTCAACCGTTGATCCCACGGAGTTGATTTTAGTTGACGTCAGGCGATTTTATTCGTAGTAAAGTAGTTAA